>NC_069501.1:3627685-3990593 GCF_027579735.1 Bombina bombina
GTGGGTACCTACATCAGTATAATAACACCCAGCACTATATAATGACACAGTAGTGACACTGGCACATGGGTATAGCCAGAGGAGGGCTGGTTATAGAGGTCAGTGGTATCTGCATCAGTATAATAACACCCAGCACTATATAATGACACAGTAGTGACACTGGCACATGGGTATAGCCAGAGGAGGGCTGGTTATAGGGTCAGTGGTATCTGCATCTGTATAATAACACCCAGAGCTATATAATGACACAGTAGTGACACTGGCACATGGGTATAGCCAGAGGAGGGCTGGTTATAGGATCAGTGGTATCTGCATAAGTATAATAACACCCAGCACTATATAATGACACAGTAGTGACACTGGCACATGGGTATAGTCAGAGGAGGGCTGGTTATAGGGTCAGTGGTATGTGCATCAGTATAATTACACCCAGCACTATATGACACAGTAGTGACACTGGCTCATGGGTATAGTCAGACAAGGGCTGGTTATAGGATCAGTGGTATCTGCATCATTATAATAACACCCAGCACTATATAATGACACAGTAGTGACACTGGCACATGGGTATAGCCAGAGGTGGGCTGGTTATAGGATCAGTGGTATCTGCATCAGTATAATAACACTCAGCACTATATAATGACACAGTAGTGACACTGGCACATGGGTATAGCTAGAGGAGGGCTGGTTATAGGATCAGTGGTATCTGCATCAGTATAATAACACACAGCACTATATAATGACACAGTAGTGACACTGGCACATGGGTATAGCCAGAGGAGGGCTGGTTATAGGATCAGTGGTATCTGCATCAGTATAATAACACCCAGCGCTATATAATGACACAGTAGTGACACTGGCACATGGGTATAGCCAGAGGAGGGCTGGTTATAGAATCAGTGGTATCTACATCAGTATAATAACACCCAGCGCTATATAATGACACAGTAGTGATACTGGCACATGGGTATAGCCAGAGGAGGGCTGGTTATAGGATCAGTGGTATCTGCATCAGTATAATAACACCCAGCGCTATATAATGACACAGTAGTGACACTGGCACATGGGTATAGCCAGAGGAGGGCTGGTTATAGGATCAGTGGTATCTGCATCAGTATAATAACACCCAGCGCTATATAATGACACAGTAGTGACACTGGCACATGGGTATAGCCAGAGGAGGGCTGGTTATAGAATCAGTGGTATCTGCATCAGTATAATAACACCCAGCACTATATAATGACACATTAGTGACACTGGCACATGGGTATAGCCAGAGGAGGACTGGTTATAGGATCAGTGGTATCTGCATCAGTATAATAACACCCAGCGCTATATAATGACACAGTAGTGATACTGGCACATGAGTATAGCCAGAGGAGGGCTGGTTATAGGGTCAGTGGTATCTGCATCAGTATAATAACACCCAGCACTATATAATGACACAGTAGTGACACTGGCACATGGGTATAGCCAGAGGAGGGCCGGTTATAGGGTCAGTGCTATCTGCATCAGTATAATAACACCCAGCGCTATATAATGACACAGTAGTGACACTGGCACATGGGCATAGCCAGAGGAGGGCTGGTTATAGGGCCAGTGATATCTGCATCAGTATAATAACACCCAGCACTATATAATGACACAGTAGTGACACTGGCACATGGGTATAGCCAGAGGAGGGCTGGTTATAGGATCAGTGGTATCTGCATCAGTATAATAACACCCAGCACTATATAATGACACAGTACTGACACTGGCACATGGGTATAGCCAGAGGAGGGCTGGTTATAGGATCAGTGATATCTGCATCAGTATAATAACACCCAGCACTATATAATGACACAGTAGTGACACTGACTCATGGGTATAGCCAGAGGAGGTCTGGTTATAGGATCAGTGGTATCTGCATCAGTATAATAACACCCAGCACTATATAATGACACAGTAGTGACACTGGCACATGGGTATAGCCAGAGGAGGGCTGGTTATAGAATCAGTGGTATCTGCATCAGTATAATAACACCCAGCACTATATAATGACACAGCGGTGACACTGGCACATGGGTATAGCCAGAGGAGGGCTGGTTATAGGGTCAGTGGTATCTGCATCAGTATAATAACACCCAGCACTATATAATGACACAGTAGTGACACTGGCACATGGGTATAGCCAGAGGAGGGCTGGTTATAGGATCAGTGGTATCTGCATCAGTATAATAACACCCAGCACTATATAATGACATAATAGTGACACTGGCACATGGGTATAGCCAGAGGAGGGCTGGTTATAGGGTCAGTGGTATCTGCATCAGTATAATAACACCCAGCACTATATAATGACACAGTAGTGACACTGGCACATGGGTATAGCCAGAGGAGGGCTGGTTATAGGATCAGTGGTATCTGCATCAGTATAATAACACCCAGCACTATATAATGACACAGTAGTGACACTGGCACATGGGTATAGCCAGAGGAGGGCTGGTTATAGGGTCAGTGGTATCTACATCAGTATAATAACACCCAGCACTATATAATGATACAGTAGTGACACTGGCACATGGGTATAGCCAGAGGAGGGCTTGTTATAGGATCAGTGGTATCTGCATCAGTATAATAACACCCAGCGCTATATAATGACACAGTAGTGACACAGGCACATGGGTATAGCCAGAGGAGGGCTGGTTATAGGATCAGTGGTATCTGCATCAGTATAATAACACCCAGCACTATATAATGACACAGTAGTGACACTGGCACATGGGTATAGCCAGAGGAGGGCTGGTTATAGGATCAGTGGTATCTGCATCAGTATAATAACACCCAGCACTATATAATGACACAGTAGTGATACTGGCACATGGGTATAGCCAGAGGAGGGCTGGTTATAGGATCAGTGGTATCTGCATCAGTATAATAACACCCAGCACTATATAATGACACAGTAGTGATACTGGCACATGGGTATAGCCAGAGGAGGGCAGGTTATAGGGTCAGTGGTATCTGCATCAGTATAATAACACCCAGCTCTATACAAAGACACAGTAGTGACACTGGCTCATGGGTATAGCCAGAGGAGGGCTGGTTATAGGGTCAGTGGTATCTGCATCAGTATAATAACACCCAGCACTATATAATGACACAGTAGTGACACTGGCTCATGGGTATAGCCAGAGGAGGGCTGGTTATAGGATCAGTGGTATCTGCATCAGTATAATAACACCCAGCACTATATAATGACACAGTAGTGACACTGGCACATGGGTATAGTCAGAGGAGGGCTGGTTATAGGATCAGTGGTATCTGCATCAGTATAATAACACCAAGCACTATATAATGACACAGTAGTGACACTGGCACATGGGTATAGCCAGAGGTGGGCTGGTTATAGGGTCAGTGGTATCTACATCTGTATAATAACACCCAGCACTATATAATGACACAGTAGTGACACTGGCACATGGGTATAGCCAGAGGAGGGCTGGTTATAGGATCAGTGGTACGTACATCTGTATAATAACACCCAGCACTATATAATGACACAGTAGTGACACTGGCACATGGGTATAGCCAGAGGAGGGCTGTTTATAGGATCAGTGGTATCTGCATCAGTATAATAACACCCAGCACTATATAATGATATAGTAGTGACACTGGCACATGGGTATAGCCAGAGGTGGGCTGGTTATAGGATCAGTGGTATCTGCATCAGTATAATAACACCCAGCACTATATAATGACACAGTAGTGATACTGACACATGGGTATAGCCAGAGGTGGGCTGGTTATAGGGTCAGTGGTATCTGCATCAGTATAATATCACCCAGCACTATATAATGACACAGTAGTGACACTGGCACATGGGTATAGCCAGAGGAGGGCTGGTTATAGGATCAGTGGTATCTGCATCAGTTTAATAACACCCAGCACTATATAATGATGTTTTTAATTTGAAATGTACCTTGGTGTCCTTCACTTAGGTCTTTACTTTAGAAAATGTCCGCCACAGCCTTGATTTGTGCCTATCCCTGCCCACTATCCCTTTTCTACCCCGTCACACGCCCCCTGTTCCCTCTCCTCACCCTCAGTACTGTGATACCCACTGTCCCTTATCTACCCCGTCACATGCCCCCTGTTCCCTCTCCTCACCCTCAGTACTGTGACACTCACTGTCCCTTATCTACCCCATCACACGTCCCTGTTCCCTCTCCTCACCCTCAGTACTGTGACACCCACTGTCCCTTATCTACCCCATCACATGTCCCTGTTCCCTCTTCTCACCCTCAGTACTGTGACACCCACTGTCCCTTATCTACCCCATCACACGCCCCCTGTTCCCTCTCCTCACCCTCAGTACTGTGACACCCACTGTCCCTTATCTACCCCGTCACACGCCCCCTGTTCCCTCTCCTCACCCTCAGTACTGTGACACCCACTGTCCCTTATCTACCCCGTCACATGTCCCTGCTCCCTCTCCTCACCCTCAGTACTGTGACACCCACTGTCCCTTATCTACCCCGTCACACGTCCCTGTTCCCTCTCCTCACCCTCAGTACTGTGACACCCACTGTCCCTTATCTACCCCATCACACGTCCCTGTTCCCTCTTCTCACCCTCAGTACTGTGACACCCACTGTCCCTTATCTACCCCGTCACATGCCCCCTGTTCCCTCTCCTCACCCTCAGTACTGTGACACCCACTGTCCCTTATCTACCCCATCACACGCCCCCTGTTCCCTCTCCTCACCCTCAGTACTGTGACACCCACTGTCCCTTATCTACCCAGTCACACGCCCCCTGTTCCCTCTCCTCACCCTCAGTACTGTGACACCCACTGTCCCTTATCTACCCCGTCACACGCCCCCTGTTCCCTCTCCTCACCCTCAGTACTGTGACACCCACTGTCCCTTATCTACCCCGTCACACGCCCCCTGTTCCCTCTCCTCACCCTCAGTACTGTGACACCCACTGTCCCTTATCTACCCCGTCACACGCCCCCTGTTCCCTCTCCTCACCCTCAGTACTGTGACACCCACTGTCCCTTATCTACCTTATCACACGTCCCTGTTCCCTCTTCTCACCCTCAGTACTTTGACACCCACTGTCCCTTATCTACCCCGTCACACGTCCCTGCTCCCTCTCCTCACCCTCAGTACTGTGACACCCACTGTCCCTTATCTACCCCATCACACGCCCCCTGTTCCCTCTCTCACTCTCAGTAGTGTGACACCCACTGTCCCTTATCTACCCCGTCACACGCCCCCAGTTCCCTCTCCTCACCCTCAGTACTGTGACACCCACTGTCCCTTATCTACCCCATCACATGCCCCCTGTTCCCTCTTCTCACCCTCAGTACTTTGACACCCACTGTCCCTTATCTACCCCGTCACATGCCTCCTGTTCCCTCTCTCACTCTCAGTAGTGTGACACCCACTGTCCCTTATCTACCCCGTCACACGCCCCCTGTTCCCTTTCCTCACCCTCAGTGCTGTGTGTGATGCCCACTGACCCTTATCTACCCCGTCACACGCCCCCTGTTCCCTTTCCTCACCCTCAGTACTGTGTGTGATGCCCACTGTCCCTTATCTACCCCATCACACGCCCCCTGTTCCCTTTCCTCACCCTCAGTGCTGTGTGTGATGCCCACTGACCCTTATCTACCCCGTCACACGCCCCCTGTTCCCTTTCCTCACCCTCAGTACTGTGTGTGATGCCCACTGACCCTTATCTACCCCGTCACACGCCCCCTGTTCCCTTTCCTCACCCTCAGTGCTGTGTGTGATGCCCACTGACCCTTATCTACCCCGTCACACGCCCCCTGTTCCCTTTCCTCACCCTCAGTGCTGTGTGTGATGCCCACTGTCCCTTATCTACCCCGTCACACGCCCCCTGTTCCCTTTCCTCACCCTCAGTGCTGTGTGTGATGCCCACTGACCCTTATCTACCCTGTCACACGCCCCCTGTTGCCTTTCCTCACCCTCAGTGCTGTGTCTGATGCCCACTGACCCTTATCTACCCTGTCACACGCCCCCTGTTGCCTTTCCTCACCCTCAGTGCTGTGTGTGATGCCCACTGACCCTTATCTACCCTGTCTCATGCCCCCTGTTCCCTCAGTGCTTTGTGTGATGCCTGGTCTCCCCTCTTCCTCAGACACCCCCTGTTTCCCCTGCTGACTCTGCTATTTGAGAAGTGTGAGGGATGCACTCAGGGCTCGGAAGGGACAACCTCTGCCAGCTTCGATCTGGACATTGAGACATTTGTGAGGCGACAGCACAAGGAGGGGAAGAATTTTTTCTCTGAAGATCCTGAGACGGACAGTCTGGTAAGTGGCAGTGTGTGATGCATTGTGTGTACAAGAGACTGCAGTGTGAGTGCACACGCACAGTATTGTCACATTGTGTATGTGAGCATGAATGTACAGTAATGTCAGTCACACATGGTGTGTGTGTGTGTGCATGAGCAGTAATGTCAGTGTCACATGGTGTGTGTGTGCATGCACACTGTCAGTGTCACATGGTGTGTGCATGTACAGTAATTTCAGTGTCACATGGTGTGTGCATGTACAGTAATTTCAGTGTCACATGGTGTGTGCATGTACAGTAATTTCAGTGTCACATGGTGTGTGCATGTACAGTAATTTCAGTGTCACATGGTGTGTGCATGTACAGTAATTTCAGTGTCACATGGTGTGTGCATGTACAGTAATTTCAGTGTCACATGGTGTGTGCATGTACAGTAATTTCAGTGTCACATGGTGTGTGCATGCACAGTAATGTCAGTGTCACATGGTGTGTGCATGCACAGTAATGTCAGTGTCAAATAGTGTGTGTGTGGGCATGCATACGGTCAGTGTCACGTTTGTTTGTGTGTGTGTATGCATGAGCAGTAATGTCAGTGTCACATTGTGTGTGTGGACATTAGCAGTAATGTCAGTGTCACATGGTGTGTGCATGCACGGTGTGTGTGTGTGTATGGGCATGCACACTGTCAGTGTCACATGGTGTTTGTGTGTGGGTGGGCATGAGCATTAATGTCAGTGTCACATTGTGTGCGCATGCACAGTAATGTCAGTGTCCCCTTACCTTCCACAGATGGTAAAAGCAATCCAGGTTCTACGCATTCACCTGCTGGAGCTGGAGAAGGTGAATGAATTGTGTAAAGATTTCTGCAGCCGCTATATTTCCTGCTTGAAAACCAAGATGAACAGTGAAACCCTGCTGAGTGGGGAACCTGGGGGTGCCTATTCCCCCATACAGGTACGTACTTCAGGATCTTTAATATTATTCCCAGACCTTACTATAACTCCAATTCTTACATTATATAGAAGAATATGTGATAGCACCCTGCATACATATGGTTCTGCTTCTCTAATATCCTGCTTCTGAACGTCTGTTCTTCAAATCCTGATTCTGAAGGTCCTTGCACACACCCTATCCTGGCTCTGCTGTGTCCATATCCAGATTCCGAAAGTGCCTGCTCCCCCCCATACCTTGACACTGAAGGTCCTTTTTCCTCCTCATATATCCTGGTTTTGAAGGACCCTGTCCCTCATATCCTAATTCTGAATGTCCTTGCTCACACAGCATTCTGGGTCTGAAGGTTCTTGCTCCCCCCCATACCTTGGTTGTGAAGGTCCCTGTGCCTCCCCATATCCTGGTTCTAAAGGTCCCTGTTCCTCCCAATATCCTGGTTCTGAAGGTCCCTGTTCCTCCCCGTATCCTGGTTCTGAAGGTCCCTGTTTCTTCCCGTATTCTGGTTCTAAAGGTCCCTGCTCCTCCCCATATCCTGGGTGTGAAGGTTCCTGTTCGTCCCAATATCCTGGTTCTAAAGGTCCCTTTTCCTCCCCATATCCTAGTTCTGAAGGTCCCTGTTCCTCCCAATATACTGGTTCTAAAGGTCTCTGTTCCTCCCAATATCCTGGGTGGGAAGGTCCATGTTCCTCCCCGTATCCTGGTTCTGAAGGTCCCTGTTCCTCCCAATATCCTGGTTCTAAAGGTCCCTGTTCCTCCCCATATCCTGGTTCTAAAGGTCCCTGTTCCTCCCAATATACTGGTTCTGAAGGTCCCTGTCCCTTCCCCTATCCTGATTCTGAAGGTCCCTGTTCCTCCCCGTATCCTGGTTCTGAAGGTCCCTGTTCCTCCCTGTATCCTGGTTGTGAAGGTCCCTGTTCCTCCCCGTATCCTGGTTGTGAAGGTCCCTGTACCTCCCTGTATCCTGGTTGTGAAGGTCCCTGTTTTCCCCCCTGTATCCTGGTTGTGAAGGTCCCTGTTCCTCCCCGTATCCTGGTTGTGAAGGTCCCTGTTCCTCCCCGTATCCTGGTTGTGAAGGTCCCTGTTCCTCCCTGTATCCTGGTTGTGAAGGTCTCTGTTCCTCCCCGTATCCTGGTTGTGAAGGTCCCTGTTCCTCCCCGTATCCCGGTGTTGAAGGTCCCTGTTCCTCCTTGTATCCTGGTTGTGAAGGTCCCTGTTCCTCCTTGTATCCTGGTTGTGAAGGTCCCTGTTCCTCCCCATATCCTGGTTGTGAAGGTCCCTGTTCCTCCCCGTATCCTGGTTGTGAAGGTCCCTGTTCCTCCCCGTATCCTGGTTCTTATGTTAAGATCGTGATTGTGCGCAATCTCAATATTCATATTTCACAACATTACTATTGCATTTTCACTTTTCTATTTTTCGCAATATTGCGATTGTGTTTTCGAGTTTGTAATATTCATGTTTCATAATATTGTGATCGTGATTGCACAATTGTGTTTTACTTATATTGCAATTGCACCGTGTCGCAAACGTATTCTATAATAATATATATCTATGTGTGTGTGCGTATGTGATGCAATCACAACATTATAAATAAAACACAATCTTATCATATCTTGCTCTAAAGCTATCTTCTCTTATCATATCCTGCTCTAAAGATCTCTACCCTTATTATATCCTACTCTAAAGATCTCTACTCTTATCATATCCTGCTCTAAAGATCTCTACTCTTATCATATCCTGCTCTAAAGATCTCTACTCTTATCATATCCTGCTCTAAAGATCTCTACTCTTATCATATCCTGCTCTAAAGATCTCTACTCTTATCATATCCTGCTCTAAAGATCTCTACTCTTATCATATCCTGCTCTAAAGATCTCTACTCTTATCATATCCTGCTCTAAAGATCTTTACTCTTATCATATCCTGCTCTAAAGATCTCTACTCTTATCATATCCTGCTCTAAAGATCTCTACTCTTATCATATCCTGCTCTAAAGCTCTCTACTCTTATCATATCCTGCTCTAAAGCTCTCTACTCTTATATCCTGCTCTAAAGATCTCTACTCTTATCATATCCTACTCTAAAGATCTCTACTCTTATCATATCCTGCTCTAAAGATCTCTACTCTTATCATATCCTGCTCTAAAGCTCTCTACTCTTATCATATCCTACTCTAAAGATCTCTACTCATCATATCCTGCTCTAAAGATCTCTACTGTTATCATATCCTGCTCTAAAGATCTCTACTCTTATCATATCCTGCTCTAAAGATCTCTACTCATCATATCCTGCTCTAAAGATCTCTACTCATCATATCCTGCTCTAAAGATCTCTACTGTTATCATATCCTGCTCTAAAGATCTCTACTGTTATCATATCCTGCTCTAAAGATCTCTACTCTTATCATATCCTGCTCTAAAGATCTCTACTCTTATCATATCCTATTCTAAAGATCTCTACTCTTATCATATCCTGCTCTAAAGATCTCTACACTTATCATATCCTGCTCTAAAGCTCTCTACTCTTATCATATCCTGCTCTAAAGCTCTCTACTCTTATCATATCCTGCTCTAAAGATCTCTACTCTTATCATATCCTACTCTAAAGATCTCTACTCTTATCATATCCTGCTCTAAAGATCTCTACTCTTATCATATCCTGCTCTAAAGATCTCTACTCTTATCATATCCTGCTCTAAAGATCTCTACTCTTATCATATCCTTCTCTAAAGATCTCTACTCTTATCATATCCTGCTCTAAAGATCTCTACTCTTATCATATCCTGCTCTAAAGATCTCTACACGTATCATATCCTGCTCTAAAGATCTCTACACTTATCATATCCTGCTCTAAAGGTCTATACTCTTATCATATCCTACTCTAAAGATCTCTACTCTTATCATTTCTCTTGTTAAGTGTGTTCAGTCCACGGGTCATCCATTACTTATGGGATATATTCTCCTTCCCAACAGGAAGTTGCAAGAGGATCACCCAAGCAGAGCTGCTATATAGCTCCTCCCCTCACATGTCATATCCAGTCATTCTCTTGCAACCCTCAACAAAGGAGGTCGCGAGAGGAGCTGGAGTTTTACTTAATTATTCTTCAATCAAAAGTTTGTTATTTTAAAATGACACCGGAGTGTGCAGTTTTTTGTATCTCAGGCAGTATTTGGAGAAGAATCTGCCTGTGTTTTTCTATGATCTTAGCAGACGTAACTAAGATCCGCTGGCTGTTCTCGATATTCTGAGGAGTAGGGTAACTTCAGAAAGAGGGGAATAGCATGCGGGGTCCCCCGCAAATGAGGTATGTGCAGTACATTATTTTCTGGGAATGGAATTGACTAAGAAAATACTGCTGTTACCCATATGATGTAAGTACAGCCTTAAATGCAGTAGTAGCGACTGGTATCAGGCTGATAAATGTATGCGCAGTTGAGTTATTTTCTAGGGACTAGAATTTGACTGAGAAAATACTGTTAATACTGAAATAATGTTTAAGCCTTATCTGCAGTGGAAGTGACTGGTAGCAGGCTTAGTGATAACTTTACATGACATTGAAAAATGTTGTTTTTTAAAACGTTTACTGGCATGTTGTTCGTTTTGTGAGGTACTTTGGTGATAAATCTTTTGGGCATGATTTTTTTCCACATGGCTAACGTATTTTTCTGCATAGAAACCGTTATATCAGGTCTCCCACTGTTGTAATATGAGTGGGAGGGACCTTGTTTTAGCGCCTTGTTGCGCAGTTAAAATTCTAGCACAGTCTTTCTGTTTCTTCCTCCTTGATCCAGGACGTCTCTAGAGAGCTCAGGGGTCTGCAAAATTCGTTTTTGAGGGAGGTAATCAGTCACAGCAGATCTGTGACAGTGTGTTTGACTGTGATTAAAGCGTTAATTCTTAATTTGATATCCGTTGTTGGGTATATGAGGGGTTAATCATCCTTTTGCTACTGGGTGCAATCCTCTGCAAATTAATACACTATAACTGAATTAGTTTTCTTTGATAATTCAACTGTGTTTTTTAAAAGCGCTGCAGCGTTTTTTATATTTGCTTGTAAACTTATTGAGAGTGATTTCCAAGCTTGCTAGCTTCATTGCTAAGTCTGTTTAAACATGTCTGATACAGAGGAATCTGCTTGTTCATTGTGTTCAAAAGCCGATGTGGAGCCCAATAGAAATATGTGTACCAATTGTATTGATATTACTTTGAATAAAAGTCAATCTGTACCGATAAAGAAATTATCACCAGACGACGAGGGGGAAGTTATGCCGTCTAACTCTCCTCACGTGTCAGTACCTTCGTCTCCCGCTCGGGAGATGCGTAAGATTGAGACGCCAAGTACATCAAGGCCCTTACAAATCACTTTACATGATATGGCTAATGTTATGAAAGAAGTATTATACAATATGCCCGAATTAAGAGGCAAGCGCGATAGCTCTGGGTTAAGGACAGAGCCCGCTGATGACACGAGAGCCATGTCTGATACTGCGTCACAATTTGCAGAACATGAGGACGGTGAGCTTCATTCTGTCGGTGACGGTTCTGATCCGGGGAGACCGGATTCAGAAATTTCAAATTTTAAATTTAAGCTTGAGAACCTCCGCGTGTTACTAGGGGAGGTGTTAGCGGCTCTGAATGATTGCGACACGGTGGCAATCCCAGAGAAATTATGTAGGTTGGATAGATACTATGCGGTACCGGTGTGTACTGACGTTTTTCCTATACCAAAAAGGCTTACAGAAATTATTAGTAAGGAGTGGGATAGACCCGGTGTGCCCTTTTCCCCTCCTCCGATATTTAGAAAAATGTTCCCTATAGACGCCACCACACGAGACTTATGGCAGACGGTCCCTAAGGTGGAGGGAGCAGTTTCTACTTTAGCTAAGCGTACCACTATCCCGGTGGAGGATAGCTGTGCTTTCTCAGATCCAATGGATAAAAAATTAGAGGGTTACCTTAAGAAAATGTTTGTTCAACAAGGTTTTATATTGCAGCCTCTTGCATGCATTGCGCCTGTCACGGCTGCAGCGGCATTCTGGTTTGAGTCTCTGGAAGAGGCGATTCGCACAGCACCATTGGATTAGACTTTGAGCAAAGTTAGAACGCTTAAACTAGCTAATGCGTTTGTTTCAGATGCCGTAGTGCATTTAACCAAACTTACGGCTAAAAATTCCGGATTCGCCATACAGGCGCGTAGGGCGCTATGGCTTAAATCCTGGTCAGCAGATGTAACTTCTAAGTCTAAACTACTTAACATTCCCTTCAAAGGGCAGACCTTATTCGGGCCCGGCTTGAAGGAAATTATTGCTGACATTACGGGAGGTAAGGGCCACACCCTTCCTCAGGACAGTCTAATTTTCGTGCCTTTCGTAACTTCAAGGCAGGAGCAGCATCAACTTCCTCTGCTCCAAAACAGGAAGGAACTACTGCTCATTTCAGACAGGGTTGGAAGGGCAACCAGTCATGGAACAAGGGCAAGCTGGCCAGAAAGCCTACTTCCGCCCCTAAGACAGCATGAAGACAGGGCCCCCTCTCCGGAGACGGATCTAGTGGGGGACAGACTTTCTCTCTTCGCCCAGGCTTGGGCAAGAGATGTACAGGATCCCTGGACGTTGGAGATTGTATCTCAGGGATACCTTCTGGATTTCAAAACTTCTCCTCCACAAGGGAGGTTTCATCTGTCAAGGTTATCAACAAACCTAGTAAAGAAAGAGACATTTCTACAATGTGTACAAGACCTCTTAGTGATGGGAGTGATCCACCCTGTTCCGCGAACGGAACAAGGGCAAGGGTTTTACTCAAATCTGTTTGTGGTTCCCAAAAAAGAGGGAACATTCAGACCAATCTTGGACTTAAAAATCTTAAACAAATTCCTAAGGGTTCCATCGTTCAAGATGGAAACCATTCGGACCATCCTACCCATGATCCAAGAGGGTCAATATATGACCACAGTGGACTTAAAGGATGCCTACCTTCACATACCGATTCACAAAGATCATTATCGGTACCTAAGGTTTGCTTTTCTAGACAGGCATTACCAGTTTGTAGCTCTTCCCTTCGGGTTAGCTACGGCTCCGAGAATTTTTACGAAGGTTCTGGGCTCACTTCTGGCGGTACTAAGACCACGAGGCATAGCGGTGGCTCCGTACCTAGACGACATTCTGATACAAGCGTCAAGTTTTCAAAATGCAAAGTCTCATACAGAGATAGTTCTAGCATTTCTGAGGTCGCATGGGTGGAAAGTGAACGTGGAAAAGAGTTCTCTGTTACCACTCACAAGGGTTCCTTTTCTAGGGACTCTTATAGATTCTGTAGAAATGAAGATTTACCTGACGGAGTCCAGGTTATCAAAGATTCTCAATGCTTGCCGTGTCCTTCACTCCATTCCAAGCCCATCAGTAGCTCAGTGCATGGAAGTAATCGGCTTAATGGTCGCGGCAATGGACATAGTGACATTTGCGCGCCTGCATCTCAGACCGCTGCAACTATGCATGCTAAGTCAATGGAACGGGGATTACTCAGATCTCAGATCCCCTTTGCTAAATCTGGACCAGGAGACCAGAGATTCTCTTCTCTGGTGGTTGTCTCGGGTTCATCTGTCCAAAGGAATGACCTTTCGCAGACCAGATTGGACGATTGTAACAGATGCCAGCCTACTAGGCTGGGGAGCATTCTGGAATTCCCTGAAGGCTCAGGGATCGTGGACCCAGGAGGAGAAACTCCTCCCAATAAACATTCTAGAATTAAGAGCAATATTCAATGCTCTTCTAGCTTGGCCTCAGTTAGCAACACTGAGGTTCATCAGATTTCAGTCGGACAACATCACGACTGTGGCTTACATCAATCATCAAGGGGGAACCAGGAGTTCCCTAGCGATGTTGGAAGTCTCGAAGATAATTCGCTGGGCAGAGTCTCACTCTTGCCACCTGTCAGCGATCTACATCCCAGGCGTGGAGAACTGGGAGGCGGATTTTCTAAGTCGCCAGACTTTTCATCCGGGGGAGTGGGAACTTCACCCGGAGGTATTTGCTCAACTGATTCGTCGTTGGGGCAAACCGGATCTGGATCTCATGGCATCTCGCCAGAACGCCAAGCTTCCTTGTTACGGATCCAGGTCCAGGGACCCGGGAGCGGTGCTGGTAGATGCACTAGCAGCCCCTTGGGTTTTCAACATAGCTTATGTGTTTCCACCTTTTCCGTTGCTACCTCGACTGATTGCCAGGATCAAACAGGAGAGAGCATCGGTGATGCTGATAGCGCCTGCGTAGCCACGCAGGACCTGGTATGCAGACCTAGTGGACATGTCGTCCTGTCCACCATGGTCTCTACCCCTGAGGCAGGATCTTCTAATTCAGGGTCCTTTCAACCATCCAAACCTAATTTCTCTGAGGCTGACTGCTTGGAAATTGAACGCTTGATTCTATCAAAGCGTGGGTTTTCGGATTCGGTTATTGATACATTAATACAGGCTCGGAAACCTGTTACCAGAAAAATTTACCATAAGATATGGCGTAAATATTTATATTGGTGTGAATCCAAGAGTTACTCATGGAGTAAGGTTAGGATTCCTAGGATATTGTCCTTTCTACAAGAGGGTTTAGAAAAGGGCTTATCCGCTAGTTCACTAAAGGGACAGATTTCTGCTCTGTCTATTCTTTTACACAAGCGTCTGGCAGAGAATCCAGACGTCCAGGCTTTTTGTCAGGCTTTGGCTAGAATTAAACCTGTATTTAAAACTGTTGCTCCTCCTTGCAGCTTAAACTTGGTTCTTAAAGTTCTTCAGGGTGTTCCGTTTGAACCCCTTCATTCCATTGATATTAAACTTTTATCTTGGAAAGTTCTGTTTTTGATGGCTATTTCCTCGGCTCGAAGAGTCTCTGAGTTATCTGCCTTACATTGTGATTCCCCTTATCTGATCTTTCATTCAGACAAGGTAGTCCTGCGTACTAAACCTGGGTTTTTACCTAAGGTTGTTTCTAACAGGAATATCAATCAAGAGATTGTTGTTCCATCATTATGTCCTAATCCTTCTTCAAAGAAGGAACGTCTTTTGCATAATCTAGACGTAGTCCGTGCCCTGAAGTTTTACTTACAGGCAACTAAAGATTTTCGGCAAACTTCTTTTTCTGTTTGTCGTTTACTCTGGACAGAGGAGAGGTCAAAAGGTTTCGGCTACCTCTCTCTCTTTTTGGCTTCGTAGCATAATACGTTTAGCCTATGAGACTGCTGGACAGCAGCCTCCTGAACGAATTACAGCTCATTCCACTAGAGCTGTGGCTTCCACCTGGGCCTTTAAGAATGAGGCCTCTGTTGAACAGATTTGCAAGGCTGCAACTTGGTCTTCACTTCATACTTTTTCCAAATTTTACAAATTTGACACTTTTGCTTCTTCGGAGGCTGTTTTTGGGAGAAAGGTTCTACAGGCAGTGGTTCCTTCTGTTTAATGTTCCTGCCTTGTCCCTCCCATCATCCGTGTACTTTAGCTTTGGTATTGGTATCCCATAAGTAATGGATGACCCGTGGACTGAACACACTTAACAAGAGAAAACATAATTTATGCTTACCTGATAAATTTATTTCTCTTGTAGTGTGTTCAGTCCACGGCCCGCCCTGTCTATTTTGAGGCAGGTTCTAAATTTTAAATTATAACTCCAGTCACCACTGCACCCTATAGTTTCTCCTTTCTCGTCTTGTTTCGGTCGAATGACTGGATATGACATGTGAGGGGAGGAGCTATATAGCAGCTCTGCTTGGGTGATCCTCTTGCAACTTCCTGTTGGGAAGGAGAATATATCCCATAAGTAATGGATGACCCGTGGACTGAACACACTACAAGAGAAATAAATTTATCAGGTAAGCATAAATTATGTTATCCTGCTCTAAAGATCTCTACTCTTATCATATCCTGCTCTAAACATCTCTACTCTTATCATATCCTGCTCTAAAGATCTCTACTCTTATCATATCCTGCTCTAAACATCTCTACACTTATCATATCCTGCTCTAAACATCTCTACACTTATCATATCCTGCTCTAAAGCTATCTACTGTTATCATATACTGCTCTAAAGGTACTTCTTTTTCACCCATATTCTCTCTGTGTCTCTCTGTAGCATGGTTCTCCTTTTCTAATATCCTGGTTCTGAAGGTCCCTGTGCATCTATATCATGGTTCTGTAACTCTTTTATCCTGTTTCTTAAGGTCTATTCCCCTTATATCCTTATTCTAAAGTTCCCTGTCCATCATATCCTGGATCTGAAGGCCCCTGTTCCCCTCATATCCTGGATCTGAAGGCCCCTGTTCGCCTTATATCCTGAATCTGAAGGCCCCTGTTCCCCTTATATCCTGGATCTGAAGGCCCCTGTTCCCCTCATATCCTGGATCTGAAGGCCCCTGTTCGCCTTATATCCTGAATCTGAAGGCCCCTGTTCCCCTTATATCCTGGATCTGAAGGCCCCTGTTCCCCTCATATCCTGGATCTGAAGGCCCCTATTTCCTCATATCCTGGATCTGAAGTTCTCTGCATCTCATCTGAAGGCCCCTGTTCCTCTCATATCTCTCATATTTGAAAGCCCTTACTGTTTGTATCCTTCCCTGAATATACCCACTCTTTTCATACCTGGTTCTAAAGGGTTATACTCCTCCACATCCTGGTTCAGGAAGTCCATGTTTCTCTCTCATTTTCTTATTGTATCTATTGTTTCTGCAGAGTGGACTCAGTGGAACCCTCAGCCCACAGGGAATTGTGGTCCCTGCATCAGCTCTTCAGCAAGGAAACATGACTGTGGCAAATGTAGCAGGTAATGAAACCAACCTCTCTCTCAGCTTTTTCCACCTAACTGAAATCTACATAGGCTTCTCTCTTTTCTCCATAAATACTGTCTAGGTATCTCCCTCCTAATCTGCTCAAATCTCATAATTCACCAATCTCATATAAAACACACATGCTAACACTATGTCCTGTTTCCTCAAACCTCAAAAAATGCCCTCATTTATATACCTGATCCTTGTGCTGTATCTCCTGTCCTTCTCTCTGACTCATCTTATCTCCTGTTCTCTCTCTGACTCTTGTCTTATCTCCTGTCTCCCTCTGTGACTCTTATATCTTATCTCCTGTCTCTCTCTGTGACTCTTATGTCTTATCTCCTGTTCTCTCTCTGACTCTTGTCTTATCTCCTGTCTCTCTCTGTGTGACTCTTATGTCTTATCTCCTGTTCTCTCTCTGACTCTTGTCTTATCTCCTGTCTCTCTCTGTGACTCTCATGTCTTATCTCCTGTCTCTCTCTGTGACTCATGTCTTATCTCCTGTCTCTCTCTCTGTGACTCTTATGTCTTATCTCCTGTCTCTCTCTCTGTGACTCTTATGTCTTATCTCCTGTCTCTCTCTGTGACTCTCATGTCTTATCTCCTATTCTCTCTCTGACTCTTGTCTTATCTCCTGTCTCTCTCTGTGACTCATGTCTTATCTCCTGTCTCTCTCTGTGACTCTTATGTCTTATCTCCTGTCTCTCTCTCTGTGACTCTTATGTCTTATCTCCTGTCTCTCTCTGTGTGACTCTTATGTCTTATCTCCTGTCTCTCTATGTGACTCTTATGTCTTATCTCCTGTTCTCTCTCTGACTCTTGTCTTATCTCCTGTCTCTCTGTGACTCTTATGTCTTATCTCCTGTCTCTCTGTGTGACTCTTATGTCTTATCTCCTGTCTCTCTCTGTGTGACTCTTATGTCTTATCTCCTGTCTCTCTGTGACTCTTATGTCTTATCTCCTGTCTCTCTGTGACTCTTATGTCTTATCTCCTGTCTCTCTCTCTGTGACTCTTATGTCTTATCTCCTGTCTCTCTCTGTGACTCTTATGTCTTATCTCCTGTCTCTCTCTGTGACTCTTATGTCTTATCTCCTGTCTCTCTATGTGACTCTTATGTCTTATCTCCTGTCTCTCTCTCTGTGTGACTCTTATGTCTTATCTCCTGTCTCTCTCTCTGTGTGACTCTTATGTCTTATCTCCTGTCTCTCTCTGTGACTCTTATGTCTTATCTCCTGTTCTCTCTCTGACTCTTGTCTTATCTCCTGTCTCTCTCTGTGTGACTCTTATGTCTTATCTCCTGTCTCTCTGTGTGACTCTTATGTCTTATCTCCTGTCTCTCTCTCTGTGTGACTCTTATGTCTTATCTCCTGTCTCTCTCTCTGTGACTCTTATGTCTTATCTCCTGTCTCTCTCTCTGTGACTCTTATGTCTTATCTCCTGTCTCTCTCTGTGTGACTCTTATGTCTTATCTCCTGTCTCTCTCTCTGTGACTCTTATGTCTTATCTCCTGTCTCTCTCTCTGTGACTCTTATGTCTTATCTCCTGTCTCTCTCTGTGACTCTTATGTCTTATCTCCTGTCTCTCTCTGTGACTCTTATGTCTTATCTCCTGTCTCTCTCTGTGACTCTTATGTCTTATCTCCTGTCTCTCTCTCTGTGTGACTCTTATGTCTTATCTCCTGTCTCTCTCTGTGTGACTCTTATGTCTTATCTCCTGTCTCTCTGTGTGACTCTTATGTCTTATCTCCTGTCTCTCTCTGTGTGACTCTTATGTCTTATCTCCTGTCTCTCTCTCTGTGACTCTTATGTCTTATCTCCTGTCTCTCTGTGTGACTCTTATGTGTTATCTCCTGTCTCTCTCTCTGTGTGACTCTTATGTCTTATCTCCTGTCTCTCTGTGACTCTTATGTCTTATCTCCTGTCTCTCTCTGTGACTCTTATGTCTTATCTCCTGTCTCTCTCTCTGTGACTCTTTTGTCTTATCTCCTGTCTCTCTCTGTGACTCTTATGTCTTATCTCCTGTCTCTCTCTGTGACTCTTATGTCTTATCTCCTGTCTCTCTCTCTGTGACTCTTATGTCTTATCTCCTGTCTCTCTCTGTGTGACTCTTATGTCTTATCTCCTGTCTCTCTCTGTGTGACTCTTATGTCTTATCTCCTGTCTCTCTCTGTGACTCTTATGTCTTATCTCCTGTCTCTCTCTCTGTGACTCTTATGTCTTATCTCCTGTCTCTCTCTCTGTGACTCTTATGTCTTATCTCCTGTATCTCTGTGACTCTTATGTCTTATCTCCTGTCTCTCTCTGTGTGACTCTTATGTCTTATCTCCTGTCTCTCTGTGACTCTTATGTCTTATCTCCTGTCTCTCTCTCTGTGACTCTTATGTCTTATCTCCTGTCCCTCTCTGTGACTCTTATGTCTTATCTCCTGTCCCTCTCTGTGACTCTTATGTCTTATCTCCTGTCTCTCTCTGTGACTCTTATGTCTTATCTCCTGTCTCTCTCTGTGACTCTTATGTCTTATCTCCTGTCCTCTGTGTGACTCTTATGTCTTATCTCCTGTCTCTCTGTGTGACTCTTATGTCTTATCTCCTGTCTCTCTGTGTGACTCTTATGTCTTATCTCCTGTCTCTCTGTGACTCTTATGTCTTATTCTCCTGTCTCTCTCTGTGTGACTCTTATGTCTTATCTCCTATTCTCTCTCTGTGACTCTTATGTCTTATCTCCTGTCTCTCTCTGTGACTCTTATGTCTTATCTCCTGTCTCTCTCTGTGTGACTCTTATGTGTTATCTCCTGTCTCTCTCTGTGTGACTCTTATGTCTTATCTCCTGTCTCTCTCTGTGTGACTCTTATGTCTTATCTCCTGTCTCTCTGTGACTCTTATGTCTTATCTCCTGTCTCTCTGTGACTCTTATGTCTTATCTCCTGTCCCTCTCTCTGTGACTCTTATGTCTTATCTCCTGTTTCTCTGTGACTCTTATGTCTTATCTCCTGTCCTCTCTCTGTGACTCTTATGTCTTATCTCCTGTCTCTCTCACTGTGACTCTTATGTCTTATCTCTCTGTCTCTCTCTCTGTGACTCTTATGTCTTATCTCCTGTCTCTCTCTGTGGTGGACTCTTATGTCTTATTCTCCTGTCTCTCTCTGTGTGACCTCTTATGTTCTTATCTCTGTCTCTCTCTCTGTGACTCTTATGTCTTATTCTCCTGTCTCTCTCTCTGTGGTGACTCTTATGTCTTATCTCCCTGTCTCTCGGTCGTGACTCTTGTGCTTTCTCCTGCTCTCTCTGCTGTGACTCTTATGTCTTATCTGCCTGTCTCTCTCTGTGTGCTCTTATGTCTTATCTCCTGTCTCTCTCTGTGACTCTTATGTCTTATCTCCTGTCTCTCTCTGTGACTCTTATGTCTTATCATCCTGGTCTCTTCTCTGTTGACTCTTATGGGTCTTATTCTCCTGTCTCTCTGTGTGACTCTTATGTCTTATCTCCTGTCTCTCTGTGACTCTTATGTCTTATCTCCTGTCTCTCTCTGTGTGACTCTTATGTCTTATCTCCTGTCTCTCTCTCTGTGACTCTTATGTCTTATCTCCTGTTCTCTCTCTGACTCTTGTCTTATCTCCTGTCTCTCTGTGACTCTTATGTCTTATCTCCTGTCTCTCTGTGACTCTTATGTCTTATCTCCTGTCCCTCTCTCTGTGACTCTTATGTCTTATCTCCTGTCCCTCTCTGTGACTCTTATGTCTTATCTCCTGTCCCTCTCTGTGACTCTTATGTCTTATCTCCTGTCTCTCTCTGTGACTCTTATGTCTTATCTCCTGTCTCTCTCTGTGACTCTTATGTCTTATCTCCTGTCTCTGTGTGACTCTTATGTCTTATCTCCTGTCTCTCTGTGTGACTCTTATGTCTTATCTCCTGTCTCTCTGTGTGACTCTTATGTCTTATCTCCTGTCTCTCTCTCTGTGACTCTTATGTCTTATCTCCTGTCTCTCTCTCTGTGACTCTTATGTCTTATCTCCTGTCTCTCTGTGTGACTCTTATGTCTTATCTCCTGTCTCTCTGTGTGACTCTTATGTCTTATCTCCTGTCTCTCTGTGACTCTTATGTCTTATCTCCTGTCTCTCTGTGACTCTTATGTCTTATCTCCTGTCTCTCTCTGTGACTCTTATGTCTTATCTCCTGTCTCTCTCTCTGTGACTCTTATGTCTTATCTCCTGTCTCTCTCTGTGACTCTTATGTCTTATCTCCTGTCTCTCTCTGTGTGACTCTTATGTCTTATCTCCTGTCTCTCTCTCTGTGACTCTTGTCTTATCTCCTGTCTCTCTCTCTGTGTGACTCTTATGTCTTATCTCCTGTCTCTCTCTGTGACTCTTGTCTTATCTCCTGTCTCTCTGTGTGTGACTCTTATGTCTTATCTCCTGTCTCTCTCTGTGACTCTTATGTCTTATCTCCTGTCTCTCTCTGTGACTCTTATGTCTTATCTCCTGTCTCTCTGTGACTCTTATGTCTTATCTCCTGTCTCTCTGTGACTCTTATGTCTTATCTCCTGTCTCTCTGTGTGACTCTTATGTCTTATCTCCTGTCTCTCTGTGACTCTTATGTCTTATCTCCTGTCTCTCTCTCTGTGACTCTTATGTCTTATCTCCTGTCTCTCTCTCTGTGACTCTTATGTCTTATCTCCTGTCTCTCTCTCTGTGACTCTTGTCTTATCTCCTGTCTCTCTCTGTGTGACACTCTTATGTCTTATCTCCTGTCTCTCTCTGTGTGACTCTTATGTCTTATCTCCTGTCTCTCTCTGTGTGACTCTTATGTCTTATCTCCTGTCTCTCTGTGACTCTTATGTCTTATCTCCTGTCTCTCTCTGTGACTCTTATGTCTTATCTCCTGTCTCTCTCTGTGACTCTTATGTCTTATCTCCTGTCTCTCTGTGTGACTCTTATGTCTTATCTCCTGTCTCTCTCTCTGTGACTCTTATGTCTTATCTCCTGTCTCTCTCTGTGACTCTTATGTCTTATCTCCTGTCTCTCTCTGTGACTCTTATGTCTTATCTCCTGTCTCTCTCTGTGTGACTCTTATGTCTTATCTCCTGTCTCTCTCTCTGTGACTCTTATGTCTTATCTCCTGTCTCTCTGAGACTCTTATGTCTTATCTCCTGTCTCTCTCTGTGTGACTCTTATGTCTTATCTCCTGTCTCTCTGTGTGACTCTTATGTCTTATCTCCTGTCTCTCTGTGACTCTTATGTCTTATCTCCTGTCTCTCTGTGTGACTCTTATGTCTTATCTCCTGTCTCTCTCTGTGACTCTTATGTCTTATCTCCTGTCTCTCGTGTGACTCTTATGTCTTATCTCCTGTCTCTCTGTGTGACTCTTATGTCTTATCTCCTGTCTCTCTGTGTCTCTTATGTCTTATCTCCTGTCTCTCTCTGTGTGACTCTTATGTCTTATCTCCTGTCTCTCTCTGTGTGACTCTTATGTCTTATCTCCTGTCTCTCTGTGACTCTTATGTCTTATCTCCTGTCTCTCTGTGTGACTCTTATGTCTTATCTCCTGTCTCTCTGTGACTCTTATGTCTTATCTCCTGTCTCTCTCTGTGTGACTCTTATGTCTTATCTCCTGTCTCTCTCTGTGTGACTCTTATGTCTTATCTCCTGTCTCTCTCTGTGACTCTTATGTCTTATCTCCTGTCTCTCTCTGTGACTCTTATGTCTTATCTCCTGTCTCTCTCTGTGTGACTCTTATGTCTTATCTCCTGTCTCTCTCTCTGTGACTCTTATGTCTTATCTCCTGTCTCTCTCTCTCTGTGACTCTTATGTCTTATCTCCTGTCTCTCTCTGTGACTCTTATGTCTTATCTCCTCTCTCTCTCTGTGTGACTCTTATGTCTTATCTCCTGTCTCTCTGAGACTCTTATGTCTTATCTCCTGTCTCTCTGTGTGACTCTTATGTCTTATCTCCTCTCTCTCTCTCTGTGACTCTTATGTCTTATCTCCTGTCTCTCTCTCTGTGACTCTTATGTCTTATCTCCTGTCTCTCTCTCTGTGACTCTTATGTCTTATCTCCTGTCTCTCTCTCTGTGACTCTTATGTCTTATCTCCTGTCTCTCTGTGTGACTCTTATGTCTTATCTCCTGTCTCTCTGTGACTCTTATGTCTTATCTCCTGTCTCTCTCTGTGTGACTTTTATGTCTTATCTCCTGTCTCTCTCTGTGACTCTTATGTCTTATCTCCTGTCTCTCTCTTCTGTGCTCTTATGTCTTATCCTCCTGTCTCTCTCTGTGACTCTTATGTCTTATCTCCTGTCCTCTCTCTGGTGACTCTTACTGTATTATCTCCTGTCCCTCTCTGTGACTCTTATGTCTTATCTCCTGTCTCTCTCTGTGACTCTTATGTCTTATCTCCTGTCTCTCTCATTGTGACTCTTATGTCTTATCTCCTGTCTCTCTGTGACTCTTATGTCTTATCTCCTGTCCCTCTCCTGTGACTCTTAAGTCTTATCCTCCTGTCCCTCTCTGTGCCTCTTATGTCTTATCTCCTGTCTCTCTCTGTGACTCTTAGTCTTATCTCCTGTCCTCTCTCTCTGTGACTCTTATGTCTTATCTCCTGTCCCTCTCTGTGACTCTTATGTCTTATCTCCTGTCTCTTCTGTGACTCTTATGTCTTATCTCCTGTTCTCTCTGTGTGACTCTTATGTCTTTTTCAGTCTCTCTCTGTGCTCTCTCTTATTGACTACTTGATTCTATCTCCTGTCTCTCTCTGTGACTCTTATGTCTCTATCTCCCTGTCTCTCTCTGTGACTCTTAGTCTTATCTCCTGTCTCTCTCTGTGACTCTTATGTCTTATCTCCTGTCTCTCTCTCTGTGACTCTTATGTCTTATCTCCTGTCTCTCTCTCTGTGACTCTTATGTCTTATCTCCTGTCTCTCTCTGTGACTCTTATGTCTTATCTCCTGTATCTCTGTGACTCTTATGTCTTATCTCCTGTCTCTCTCTGTGTGACTCTTATGTCTTATCTCCTGTCTCTCTGTGACTCTTATGTCTTATCTCCTGTCTCTCTCTCTGTGACTCTTATGTCTTATCTCCTGTCTCTCTCTCTGTGACTCTTATGTCTTATCTCCTGTCTCTCTGTGACTCTTATGTCTTATCTCCTGTCTCTCTCTGTGACTCTTATGTCTTATCTCCTGTCTCTCTCTCTGTGACTCTTATGTCTTATCTCCTGTCTCTCTCTGTGACTCTTATGTCTTATCTCCTGTTCTCTCTCTGTGACTCTTATGTCTTATCTCCTGTCTCTCTGTGACTCTTATGTCTTATCTCCTGTCTCTCTGTGACTCTTATGTCTTATCTCCTGTCTCTCTGTGTGACTCTTATGTCTTATCTCCTGTCTCTCTGTGACTCTTATGTCTTATCTCCTGTCTCTCTCTGTGACTCTTATGTCTTATCTCCTGTTTCTCTGTGACTCTTATGTCTTATCTCCTGTCTCTCTCTCTGTGACTCTTATGTCTTATCTCCTGTCTCTCTGTGGACTCTTATGTCTTATCTCCTGTCCTCTCTCTGTGAACTCTTATGTCTTATCTCCTGTCTCTCTCTGTGTGACTCTTATGTCTTATCTCCTGTTCTCTCTGTGACTCTTTTGTCTTATCTCCTGTCTCTCTGTGACTTCTTATGTCTTATCTCCTGTCTCTCTGTGTGACTCTTATGTCTATCTCCTGTCTCTCTCTCTGTGACTCTTCATGTCTATCTCCTAGTCTCTCTCTGTGACTCTTATGTCTTATCTCCTGTCTCCCTCTCTGTGACTCTATGTCTTATCTCCTGTCTCTCTGTGTGACTCTTATGTCTTATCTCCTGTCTCTCTCTGTGACTCTTATGTCTTATCTCCTGTCTCTCTCTGGTGACTCTTATGTCTTATCTCCTAGTCTCTCTCTGTACTCTTATGGTCTTATCTCCCTGTCCTCTCTGTGTGACTCTTATGTTATATCTCCTGACTCTCCTGTGTGACTCTTATGTCTTATCTCCTGTCTCTCTGTGACTCTTATGTCTTATCTCCTGTCTCTCTCTGTGTGACTCTTATGTCTTATCTCCTGTCTCTCTCTGTGTGACTCTTATGTCTTATCTCCTGTCTCTCTCTCTGTGACTCTTATGTCTTATCTCCTGTTCTCTCTCTGACTCTTGTCTTATCTCCTGTCTCTCTGTGACTCTTATGTCTTATCTCCTGTCTCTCTGTGACTCTTATGTCTTATCTCCTGTTCTCTCTCTGACTCTTGTCTTATCTCCTGTCTCTCTCTGTGTGACTCTTATGTCTTATCTCCTGTTTCTCTCTGACTCTTGTCTTATCTCCTGTCTCTCTCTGTGACTCTCATGTCTTATCTCCTGTCTCTCTCTGTGACTCATGTCTTATCTCCTGTCTCTCTCTCTGTGACTCTTATGTCTTATCTCCTGTCTCTCTCTCTGTGACTCTTATGTCTTATCTCCTGTCTCTCTCTGTGACTCTCATGTCTTATCTCCTATTCTCTCTCTGACTCTTGTCTTATCTCCTGTCTCTCTCTGTGACTCATGTCTTATCTCCTGTCTCTCTCTGTGACTCTTATGTCTTATCTCCTGTCTCTCTCTCTGTGACTCTTATGTCTTATCTCCTGTCTCTCTCTGTGTGACTCTTATGTCTTATCTCCTGTCTCTCTATGTGACTCTTATGTCTTATCTCCTGTTCTCTCTCTGACTCTTGTCTTATCTCCTGTCTCTCTGTGACTCTTATGTCTTATCTCCTGTCTCTCTGTGTGACTCTTATGTCTTATCTCCTGTCTCTCTCTGTGTGACTCTTATGTCTTATCTCCTGTCTCTCTGTGACTCTTATGTCTTATCTCCTGTCTCTCTGTGACTCTTATGTCTTATCTCCTGTCTCTCTCTCTGTGACTCTTATGTCTTATCTCCTGTCTCTCTCTGTGACTCTTATGTCTTATCTCCTGTCTCTCTCTGTGACTCTTATGTCTTATCTCCTGTCTCTCTATGTGACTCTTATGTCTTATCTCCTGTCTCTCTCTCTGTGTGACTCTTATGTCTTATCTCCTGTCTCTCTCTCTGTGTGACTCTTATGTCTTATCTCCTGTCTCTCTCTGTGACTCTTATGTCTTATCTCCTGTTCTCTCTCTGACTCTTGTCTTATCTCCTGTCTCTCTCTGTGTGACTCTTATGTCTTATCTCCTGTCTCTCTGTGTGACTCTTATGTCTTATCTCCTGTCTCTCTCTCTGTGTGACTCTTATGTCTTATCTCCTGTCTCTCTCTCTGTGACTCTTATGTCTTATCTCCTGTCTCTCTCTCTGTGACTCTTATGTCTTATCTCCTGTCTCTCTCTGTGTGACTCTTATGTCTTATCTCCTGTCTCTCTCTCTGTGACTCTTATGTCTTATCTCCTGTCTCTCTCTCTGTGACTCTTATGTCTTATCTCCTGTCTCTCTCTGTGACTCTTATGTCTTATCTCCTGTCTCTCTCTGTGACTCTTATGTCTTATCTCCTGTCTCTCTCTGTGACTCTTATGTCTTATCTCCTGTCTCTCTCTCTGTGTGACTCTTATGTCTTATCTCCTGTCTCTCTCTGTGTGACTCTTATGTCTTATCTCCTGTCTCTCTGTGTGACTCTTATGTCTTATCTCCTGTCTCTCTCTGTGTGACTCTTATGTCTTATCTCCTGTCTCTCTCTCTGTGACTCTTATGTCTTATCTCCTGTCTCTCTGTGTGACTCTTATGTGTTATCTCCTGTCTCTCTCTCTGTGTGACTCTTATGTCTTATCTCCTGTCTCTCTGTGACTCTTATGTCTTATCTCCTGTCTCTCTCTGTGACTCTTATGTCTTATCTCCTGTCTCTCTCTCTGTGACTCTTTTGTCTTATCTCCTGTCTCTCTGTGACTCTTATGTCTTATCTCCTGTCTCTCTCTGTGACTCTTATGTCTTATCTCCTGTCTCTCTCTCTGTGACTCTTATGTCTTATCTCCTGTCTCTCTCTGTGTGACTCTTATGTCTTATCTCCTGTCTCTCTCTCTGTGACTCTTATGTCTTATCTCCTGTCTCTCTCTGTGACTCTTATGTCTTATCTCCTGTCTCTCTCTCTGTGACTCTTATGTCTTATCTCCTGTCTCTCTCTCTGTGACTCTTATGTCTTATCTCCTGTATCTCTGTGACTCTTATGTCTTATCTCCTGTCTCTCTCTGTGTGACTCTTATGTCTTATCTCCTGTCTCTCTGTGACTCTTATGTCTTATCTCCTGTCTCTCTCTCTGTGACTCTTATGTCTTATCTCCTGTCCCTCTCTGTGACTCTTATGTCTTATCTCCTGTCCCTCTCTGTGACTCTTATGTCTTATCTCCTGTCTCTCTCTGTGACTCTTATGTCTTATCTCCTGTCTCTCTCTGTGACTCTTATGTCTTATCTCCTGTCTCTGTGTGACTCTTATGTCTTATCTCCTGTCTCTCTGTGTGACTCTTATGTCTTATCTCCTGTCTCTCTGTGTGACTCTTATGTCTTATCTCCTGTCTCTCTGTGACTCTTATGTCTTATCTCCTGTCTCTCTCTGTGTGACTCTTATGTCTTATCTCCTATTCTCTCTCTGTGACTCTTATGTCTTATCTCCTGTCTCTCTCTGTGACTCTTATGTCTTATCTCCTGTCTCTCTCTGTGTGACTCTTATGTGTTATCTCCTGTCTCTCTCTGTGTGACTCTTATGTCTTATCTCCTGTCTCTCTCTCTGTGTGACTCTTATGTCTTATCTCCTGTCTCTCTGTGACTCTTATGTCTTATCTCCTGTCTCTCTGTGACTCTTATGTCTTATCTCCTGTCCCTCTCTCTGTGACTCTTATGTCTTATCTCCTGTCCCTCTCTGTGACTCTTATGTCTTATCTCCTGTCTCTCTGTGACTCTTATGTCTTATCTCCTGTCTCTCTGTGACTCTTATGTCTTATCTCCTGTCTCTCTCTCTGTGACTCTTATGTCTTATCTCCTGTCTCTCTGTGTGACTCTTATGTCTTATCTCCTGTCCCTCTCTGTGACTCTTATGTCTTATCTCCTGTCTCTCTGTGTGACTCTTATGTCTTATCTCCTGTCCCTCTCTGTGACTCTTATGTCTTATCTCCTGTCTCTCTCTGTGACTCTTATGTCTTATCTCCTGTCTCTCTCTGTGACTCTTATGTCTTATCTCCTGTCTCTCTGTGACTCTTATGTCTTATCTCCTGTCCCTCTCTGTGACTCTTATGTCTTATCTCCTGTCTCTCTCTGTGACTCTTATGTCTTATCTCCTGTCTCTCTCTGTGACTCTTATGTCTTATCTCCTGTCTCTCTCTGTGACTCTTATGTCTTATCTCCTGTCTCTCTGTGACTCTTATGTCTTATCTCCTGTCTCTCTCTGTGTGACCCTTATGTCTTATCTCCTGTCTCTCTCTCTGTGACTCTTATGTCTTATCTCCTGTTCTCTCTCTGACTCTTGTCTTATCTCCTGTCTCTCTGTGACTCTTATGTCTTATCTCCTGTCTCTCTGTGACTCTTATGTCTTATCTCCTGTCCCTCTCCTGTGACTCTTATGTCTTATCTCCTGTCCCTCTCTGTGACTCTTATGTCTTATCTCCTGTCCCTCTCTGTGACTCTTATGTCTTATCTCCTGTCTCTCTCTGTGACTCTTATGTCTTATCTCCTGTCTCTCTCTGTGACTCTTATGTCTTATCTCCTGTCTCTGTGTGACTCTTATGTCTTATCTCCTGTCTCTCTGTGTGACTCTTATGTCTTATCTCCTGTCTCTCTGTGTGACTCTTATGTCTTATCTCCTGTCTCTCTCTTTGTGACTCTTATGTCTTATCTCCTGTCTCTCTCTTTGTGACTCTTATGTCTTATCTCCTGTCTCTCTGTGTGACTCTTATGTCTTATCTCCTGTCTCTCTGTGTGACTCTTATGTCTTATCTCCTGTCTCTCTGTGACTCTTATGTCTTATCTCCTGTCTCTCTGTGACTCTTATGTCTTATCTCCTGTCTCTCTCTCTGTGACTCTTATGTCTTATCTCCTGTCTCTCTCTCTGTGACTCTTATGTCTTATCTCCTGTCTCTCTCTGTGACTCTTATGTCTTATCTCCTGTCTCTCTCTGTGTGACTCTTATGTCTTATCTCCTGTCTCTCTCTCTGTGACTCTTGTCTTATCTCCTGTCTCTCTCTCTGTGACTCTTGTCTTATCTCCTGTCTCTCTCTCTGTGACTCTTGTCTTATCTCCTGTCTCTCTGTGTGTGACTCTTATGTCTTATCTCCTGTCTCTCTCTGTGACTCTTATGTCTTATCTCCTGTCTCTCTCTGTGACTCTTATGTTTCTCCTGTCTCTCTGTGACTCTTATGTCTTATCTCCTGTCTCTCTGTGACTCTTATGTCTTATCTCCTTCTCTGTGTGCTCTTATGTCTTATCTCCTGTCTCTCTGTGACTCTTATGTCTTATCTCCTGTCTCTCTCTCTGTGACTCTTATGTCTTATCTCCTGTCTCTCTCTCTGTGACTCTTATGTCTTATCTCCTGTCTCTCTCTCTGTGACTCTTATGTCTTATCTCCTGTCTCTCTCTGTGTGACACTCTTATGTCTTATCTCCTGTCTCTCTCTGTGTGACTCTTATGTCTTATCTCCTGTCTCTCTCTGTGTGACTCTTATGTCTTATCTCCTGTCTCTCTGTGACTCTTATGTCTTATCTCCTGTCTCTCTGTGTGACTCTTATGTCTTATCTCCTGTCTCTCTGTGACTCTTATGTCTTATCTCCTGTCTCTCTCTGTGTGACTCTTATGTCTTATCTCCTGTCTCTCTCTCTGTGACTCTTATGTCTTATCTCCTGTCTCTCTGTGACTCTTATGTCTTATCTCCTGTCTCTCTCTGTGACTCTTATGTCTTATCTCCTGTCTCTCTCTGTGTGACTCTTATGTCTTATCTCCTGTCTCTCTCTCTGTGACTCTTATGTCTTATCTCCTGTCTCTCTGAGACTCTTATGTCTTATCTCCTGTCTCTCTCTGTGTGACTCTTATGTCTTATCTCCTGTCTCTCTGTGTGACTCTTATGTCTTATCTCCTGTCTCTCTGTGTGACTCTTATGTCTTATCTCCTGTCTCTCTGTGTGACTCTTATGTCTTATCTCCTGTCTCTCTCTGTGACTCTTATGTCTTATCTCCTGTCTCTCTGTGTGACTCTTATGTCTTATCTCCTGTCTCTCTCTGTGACTCTTATGTCTTATCTCCTGTCTCTCTCTGTGACTCTTATGTCTTATCTCCTGTCTCTCTCTGTGTGACACTCTTATGTCTTATCTCCTGTCTCTCTCTGTGTGACTCTTATGTCTTATCTCCTGTCTCTCTCTGTGTGACTCTTATGTCTTATCTCCTGTCTCTCTGTGACTCTTATGTCTTATCTCCTGTCTCTCTGTGTGACTCTTATGTCTTATCTCCTGTCTCTCTCTGTGACTCTTATGTCTTATCTCCTGTCTCTCTGTGTGACTCTTATGTCTTATCTCCTGTCTCTCTGTGACTCTTATGTCTTATCTCCTGTCTCTCTGTGACTCTTATGTCTTATCTCCTGTCTCTCTCTGTGACTCTTATGTCTTATCTCCTGTCTCTCTCTGTGTGACTCTTATGTCTTATCTCCTGTCTCTCTCTCTGTGACTCTTATGTCTTATCTCCTGTCTCTCTCTCTCTGTGACTCTTATGTCTTATCTCCTGTCTCTCTCTGTGTGACTCTTATGTCTTATCTCCTCTCTCTCTCTCTGTGACTCTTATGTCTTATCTCCTGTCTCTCTGAGACTCTTATGTCTTATCTCCTGTCTCTCTGTGACTCTTATGTCTTATCTCCTCTCTCTCTCTCTGTGACTCTTATGTCTTATCTCCTGTCTCTCTCTCTGTGACTCTTATGTCTTATCTCCTGTCTCTCTCTCTGTGACTCTTATGTCTTATCTCCTGTCTCTCTCTGTGACTCTTATGTCTTATCTCCTGTCTCTCTGTGTGACTCTTATGTCTTATCTCCTGTCTCTCTGTGTGACTCTTATGTCTTATCTCCTGTCTCTCTCTGTGTGACTTTTATGTCTTATCTCCTGTCTCTCTCTGTGACTCTTATGTCTTATCTCCTGTCTCTCTGTGTGACTCTTATGTCTTATCTCCTGTCTCTCTGTGTGACTCTTATGTCTTATCTCCTGTCTCTCTCTCTGTGACTCTTATGTCTTATCTCCTGTCTCTCTCTCTGTGACTCTTATGTCTTATCTCCTGTCTCTCTCTGTGACTCTTATGTCTTATCTCCTGTCTCTCTCTCTGTGACTCTTATGTCTTATCTCCTGTCTCTCTCTCTGTGACTCTTATGTCTTATCTCCTGTCTCTCTGTGTGACTCTTATGTCTTATCTCCTGTCTCTCTCTGTGACTCTTATGTCTTATCTCCTGTCTCTCTCTCTGTGACTCTTATGTCTTATCTCCTGTCTCTCTCTGTGACTCTTATGTCTTATCTCCTGTCTCTCTGTGACTCTTATGTCTTATCTCCTGTCTCTCTCTGTGACTCTTATGTCTTATCTCCTGTCTCTCTGTGTGACTCTTATGTCTTATCTCCTGTCTCTCTCTCTGTGACTCTTATGTCTTATCTCCTGTCTCTCTCTGTGACTCTTATGTCTTATCTCCTGTCTCTCTCTCTGTGACTCTTATGTCTTATCTCCTGTCTCTCTCTCTGTGACTCTTATGTCTTATCTCCTGTCTCTCTCTGTGACTCTTATGTCTTATCTCCTGTATCTCTGTGACTCTTATGTCTTATCTCCTGTCTCTCTCTGTGTGACTCTTATGTCTTATCTCCTGTCTCTCTGTGACTCTTATGTCTTATCTCCTGTCTCTCTCTCTGTGACTCTTATGTCTTATCTCCTGTCTCTCTCTCTGTGACTCTTATGTCTTATCTCCTGTCTCTCTGTGACTCTTATGTCTTATCTCCTGTCTCTCTGTGACTCTTATGTCTTATCTCCTGTCTCTCTCTCTGTGACTCTTATGTCTTATCTCCTGTCTCTCTCTGTGACTCTTATGTCTTATCTCCTGTCTCTCTCTCTGTGACTCTTATGTCTTATCTCCTGTCTCTCTGTGACTCTTATGTCTTATCTCCTGTCTCTCTGTGACTCTTATGTCTTATCTCCTGTCTCTCTGTGTGACTCTTATGTCTTATCTCCTGTCTCTCTGTGACTCTTATGTCTTATCTCCTGTCTCTCTCTGTGACTCTTATGTCTTATCTCCTGTTTCTCTGTGACTCTTATGTCTTATCTCCTGTCTCTCTCTCTGTGACTCTTATGTCTTATCTCCTGTCTCTCTGTGACTCTTATGTCTTATCTCCTGTCTCTCTCTCTGTGACTCTTATGTCTTATCTCCTGTCTCTCTCTGTGACTCTTATGTCTTATCTCCTGTCTCTCTCTGTGACTCTTATGTCTTATCTCCTGTCTCTCTGTGTGACTCTTATGTCTTATCTCCTGTCTCTCTGTGACTCTTATGTCTTATCTCCTGTCTCTCTCTGTGACTCTTATGTCTTATCTCCTGTCTCTCTGTGACTCTTATGTCTTATCTCCTGTCTCTCTGTGACTCTTATGTCTTATCTCCTGTCTCTCTGTGTGACTCTTATGTCTTATCTCCTGTCTCTCTGTGACTCTTATGTCTTATCTCCTGTCTCTCTCTGTGTGACTCTTATGTCTTATCTCCTGTTCTCTCTCTGTGACTCTTATGTCTTATCTCCTGTCTCTCTCTGTGACTCTTATGTCTTATCTCCTGTCTCTCTGTGTGACTCTTATGTCTTATCTCCTGTCTCTCTGTGACTCTTATGTCTTATCTCCTGTCTCTCTCTGTGTGACTCTTATGTCTTATCTCCTGTCTCTCTCTGTGTGACTCTTATGTCTTATCTCCTGTCTCTCTCTCTGTGACTCTATTCGTTATCTCCTGACTCTCTATCTGTCTTATCTCCTGTCTCTCTGTGACTCTTATGTCTTATCTCCTGTCTCTCTGTGACTCTTATGTCTTATCTCCTGTCCCTCTCTGTGACTCTTATGTCTTATCTCCTGTCTCTCTGTGTGACTCTTATGTCTTATCTCCTGTCTCTCTCTGTGACTCTTATGTCTTATCTCCTGTCTCTCTCTGTGACTCTTATGTCTTATCTCCTGTCTCTCTGTGACTCTTATGTCTTATCTCCTGTCCCTCTCTGTGACTCTTATGTCTTATCTCCTGTCTCTCTCTCTGTGACTCTTATGTCTTATCTCCTGTCTCTCTCTGTGACTCTTATGTCTTATCTCCTGTCTCTCTGTGACTCTTATGTCTTATCTCCTGTCTCTCTGTGACTCTTATGTCTTATCTCCTGTCTCTCTGTGACTCTTATGTCTTATCTCCTGTCTCTCTCTCTGTGACTCTTATGTCTTATCTCCTGTTCTCTCTCTGACTCTTGTCTTATCTCCTGTCTCTCTGTGACTCTTATGTCTTATCTCCTGTCTCTCTGTGACTCTTATGTCTTATCTCCTGTCTCTCTCTGTGACTCTTATGTCTTATCTCCTGTCCCTCTCTGTGACTCTTATGTCTTATCTCCTGTCTCTCTCTGTGACTCTTATGTCTTATCTCCTGTCTCTCTCTCTGACTCTTATGTCTTATCTCCTGTCTCTCTCTGTGACTCTTATGTCTTATCTCCTGTCTCTCTGTGTGACTCTTATGTCTTATCTCCTGTCTCTCTGTGACTCTTATGTCTTATCTCCTGTCTCTCTCTGTGTGACTCTTATGTCTTATCTCCTATTCTCTCTCTGTGACTCTTATGTCTTATCTCCTGTCTCTCTGTGACTCTTATGTCTTATCTCCTGTCTCTCTGTGTGACTCTTATGTCTTATCTCCTGTCTCTCTCTGTGACTCTTATGTCTTATCTCCTGTCTCTCTCTCTGTGACTCTTATGTCTTATCTCCTGTTCTCTCTCTGACTCTTGTCTTATCTCCTGTCTCTCTGTGACTCTTATGTCTTATCTCCTGTCTCTCTGTGACTCTTATGTCTTATCTCCTGTCTCTCTCTGTGACTCTTATGTCTTATCTCCTGTCCCTCTCTCTGTGACTCTTATGTCTTATCTCCTGTCTCTCTCTGTGACTCTTATGTCTTATCTCCTGTCTCTCTCTGTGACTCTTATGTCTTATCTCCTGTCCCTCTCTGTGACTCTTATGTCTTATCTCCTGTCTCTCTCTCTGGTGACTTATGTCTTATCTCCTGTCTCTCTGTGACTCTTATGTCTTATCTCCTGTCTCTCTCTCTGTGTGACTCTTATGTCTTATCTCCTGTCTCTCTCTGTGACTCTTATGTCTTATCTCCTGTCTCTCTGTGACTCTTATGTCTTATCTCCTGTCTCTGTGTGACTCTTATGTCTTATCTCCTGTCTCTCTGTGTGACTCTTATGTCTTATCTCCTGTCTCTCTCTGTGACTCTTATGTCTTATCTCCTGTCTCTCTCTCTGTGACTCTTATGTCTTATCTCCTGTCTCTCTGACTCTTATGTCTTATCTCCTGTCTCTCTGTGACTCTTATGTCTTATCTCCTGTCTCTCTGTGACTCTTATGTCTTATCTCCTGTCCCTCTCTCTGTGACTCTTATGTCTTATCTCCTGTCCCTCTCTGTGACTCTTATGTCTTATCTCCTGTCTCTCTCTGTGACTCTTATGTCTTATCTCCTGTCTCTCTCTGTGACTCTTATGTCTTATCTCCTGTCTCTGTGTGACTCTTATGTCTTATCTCCTGTCTCTCTGTGTGACTCTTATGTCTTATCTCCTGTCTCTCTCTGTGACTCTTATGTCTTATCTCCTGTCTCTCTGTGACTCTTATGTCTTATCTCCTGTCTCTCTGTGACTCTTATGTCTTATCTCCTGTCTCTCTGTGACTCTTATGTCTTATCTCCTGTCTCTCTCTCTGTGACTCTTATGTCTTATCTCCTGTCTCTCTCTCTGTGACTCTTATGTCTTATCTCCTGTCTCTCTCTGTGACTCTTATGTCTTATCTCCTGTCTCTCTCTGTGACTCTTATGTCTTATCTCCTGTCTCTCTGTGGCTCTATGTCTTATCTCCTGTCTCTCTCTCTGTGACTCTTATGTCTTATCTCCTGTCTCTCTCTCTGTGACTCTTATGTCTTATCTCCTGTCTCTCTCTGTGACTCTTATGTCTTATCTCCTGTCTCTCTCTGTGTGACTCTTATGTCTTATCTCCTGTCTCTCTGTGGCTCTTATGTCTTATCTCCTGTCTCTCTCTCTGTGACTCTTGTCTTATCTCCTGTCTCTCTCTCTGTGTGACTCTTATGTCTTATCTCCTGTCCCTCTCTGTGACTCTTATGTCTTATCTCCTGTCTCTCTCTGTGACTCTTATGTCTTATCTCCTGTCTCTCTCTGTGTGACTCTTATGTCTTATCTCCTGTCTCTCTCTGTGACTCTTATGTCTTATCTCCTGTCTCTCTGTGACTCTTATGTCTTATCTCCTGTCTCTCTCTGTGACTCTTATGTCTTATCTCCTGTCTCTCTCTCTGTGACTCTTATGTCTTATCTCCTGTCTCTCTCTCTGTGACTCTTATGTCTTATCTCCTGTCTCTCCTGTGACTCTTATGTCTTATCTCCTGTCTCTCCTCTGTTGACTCTTATGTCTTATCTCCTGTCTCTCTCTGTGACTCTTATGTCTTATCTCCTGTCTCTCTCTGTGGACTCTTATGTCTTATCTCCTGTCTCTCTCTCTGTGTCTCTTTGTCTTTATCTCCTGTCTCTCTCTGTGACTCTTATGTCTTATCTCCTGTCTCTCTCTGTGACTCTTATGTCTTATCTCCTGTCTCTCTCTCTGTGACTCTTATGTCTTATCTCCTGTCTCTCTCTGTGACTCTTATGTCTTATCTCCTGTCTCTCTCTGTGTGACTCTTATGTCTTATCTCCTGTCTCTCTCTGTGACTCTTATGTCTTATCTCCTGTCTCTCTGTGACTCTTATGTCTTATCTCCTGTCTCTCTCTCTGTGACTCTTATGTCTTATCTCCTGTCTGTCTCTCGTGTGTGACTCTTATGTCTTATCTCCTGTCTCTCTCTGTGACTCTTATGTCTTATCTCCTGTCTCTCTGAGACTCTTATGTCTTATCTCCTGTCTCTCTCTGTGTGACTCTTATGTCTTATCTCCAGTCTCTCTCTGTGACTCTTATGTCTTATCTCCTGTCTCTCTGAGACTCTTATGTCTTATCTCCTGTCTCTCTCTGTGTGACTCTTATGTCTTATCTCCTGTCTCTCTCTGTGACTCTTATGTCTTATCTCCTGTCTCTCTGTGTGACTCTTATGTCTTATCTCCTGTCTCTCTCTGTGTGACTCTTATGTCTTATCTCCTGTCTCTGTGTGACTCTTATGTCTTATCTCCTGTCTCTCTCTGTGACTCTTATGTCTTATCTCCTGTCTCTCTCTCTGTGACTCTTATGTCTTATCTCCTGTCTCTCTGTGACTCTTATGTCTTATCTCCTGTCTCTCTGAGACTCTTATGTCTTATCTCCTGTCTCTCTCTGCTCGTGACTCTTATGTCTTATCTCCTGTCTCTCTGTGTGACTCTTATGTCTTATCTCCTTTCTCTGTGTGACTCTTATGTCTTATCTCCTGTCTCTCTGTGTGACTCTTATGTCTTATCTCCTGTCTCTCTGTGTGACTCTTATGTCTTATCTCCTGTCTCTCTGTGTGACTCTTATGTCTTATCTCCTGTCTCTCTCTGTGTGACTCTTATGTCTTATCTCCTGTCTCTCTCTGTGACTCTTATGTCTTATCTCCTGTCTCTCTCTGTGTGACACTCTTATGTCTTATCTCCTGTCTCTCTGTGTGACTCTTATGTCTTATCTCCTGTCTCTCTCTGTGTGACTCTTATGTCTTATCTCCTGTCTCTCTGTGACTCTTATGTCTTATCTCCTGTCTCTCTGTGTGACTCTTATGTCTATCTCCTGTCTCTCTCTCTGTGACTCTTATGTCTTATCTCCTGTCCCTCTCTGTGACTCTTATGTCTCTTATGTCTTATCTCCTGTCTCTCTCTGTGTGACTCTTTATGTCTTATCTCCTGTCTCTCTCTGTTGACTCTTATGTCTTATCTCCTGTCTCTCTCTGTGACTCTTATGTCTTATCTCCTGTCTCTCTCTGTGTGACTCTTATGTCTTATCTCCTGTCTCTCTCTCTGTGACTCTTATGTCCTTATCTCCTGTCTCTCTCTGTGGACTCTTATGTCTTATCTCCTGTCTCTCTCTGCTGTGACTCTTATGTCTTATCTCCTGTCTCTCTCTGGGTGACTCTTATGTCTTATCTCCTGTCTCTCTGCTGTGACTCTTATGTCTTATCTCCTGTCTCTCTGTGTGACTCTTATGTCTTATCTCCTGTCTCTCTCTCCTGTGACTCTTATGTCTTATCTCTGTCTCTACTGTGTGACTCTTATGTCTTATCTCCTGCTCTCTCTGTGTGACTCTTATGTCTTATCTCCTGTCTCTTCTGTGTGACTCTTATGTCTTATCTCCTGTTCTCTCTGTGTGACTCTTATGTCTTATCTCCTGTCCTCTCTGTGTGACTCTTATGTCTTATCTCCTGTCTCTCCTCTGCTGTGACTCTTATGTCTTATCTCCGGTCTCTCTCTGTGTGACTCTTATGTCTTATCTCCTGTCTCTCTCTTGACTCTTATGTCTTATCTCCCTGTCTCCTCTCTGTGACTCTATGTCTTATCTCCCTGTGTCTCTCTCTGTGAGACCTCTTATGTCTTATCTCCTGTCTCTCTCTCTGTGATCTTATGTCTTATCTCCTGTCTCTCTCTCTGTGACTCTTAGTCTTATCTCCTGTCTCCTCTCTCTGATGCTTACTCCTTCCTCTTGACTCTTATCTTATCTCCTCTCTCTCTGTGACTCTTATGTCTTATCTCCTGCTCTCTCTGTTGACTCTTATGTCTTATTCCTGTCTCTCTGTGTGACCTTTATGTCTTATCTCTCTCTCTCTCTCTGTGGACTCTTATGTCCTTATCTCCTGTCTTCTCTCTGTGACTCTTATGTCTTATCTCCTGTCTCTCTCTGTGACTCTTATGTCTTATCTCCTGTCTCTCTCTCTGTGACTCTTATGTCTTATCTCCTGTCTCTCTCTGTGACTCTTATGTCTTAATCTCCTGTCTCTGTGTGACTCTTATGTCTTATCTCCTGTCTCTCTCTGTGTGACTCTTATGTCTTATCTCCTGTCTCTGTGTGACTCTTATGTCTTATCTCCTGTCTCTCTGTGACTCTTATGTCTTATCTCCTGTCCCTCTCTCTGTGACTCTTATGTCTTATCTCCTGTTTCTCTGTGACTCTTATGTCTTATCTCCTGTCCCTCTCTCTCTGTGACTCTTATGTCTTATCTCCTGTCTCTCTCTCTCTGTGACTCTTATGTCTTATCTCCTGTCTCTCTCTGTGTGACTCTTATGTCTTATCTCCTGTCTCTCTGTGACTCTTATGTCTTATCTCCTGTCTCTCTCTCTGTGACTCTTATGTCTTATCTCCTGTCTCTCTCTCTCTGTGACTCTTATGTCTTATCTCCTGTCTCTCTCTGTGTGACTCTTATGTCTTATCTCCTGTCTCTCTCTGTGACTCTTATGTCTTATCTCCTGTCTCTCTCTCTGTGACTCTTATGTCTTATTTCCTGTCTCTCTGTGTGACTCTTATGTCTTATCTCCTGTCTCTCTCTCTGTGACTCTTATGTCTTATCTCCTGTCTCTCTCTGTGACTCTTATGTCTTATCTCCTGTCTCTCTGTGACTCTTATGTCTTATCTCCTGTCTCTCTGGGACTCTTATGTCTTATCTCTGTCTCTCTGCTCCGATCTATGTCTCTCTATGTCTCTCTGTGACTCTTATGTCTTATCTCCTGTCTCTCTCTGTGACTCTTATGTCTTATCTCCTGTCTTCTCTGGACTCTTATGTCTTATCTCCTGTCTCTCTCTCTGTGACATCTATGTCTTATCTCCTGTCTCTCTGTGACTCTTATGTCTTATCTCTGTCTCTCTCTCTGGTGACTCTTATGTCTTATCTCCTGTCTCTCTCTGTGTGACTCTTATGTGACTCTTGTCTTATCTCCTGTCTCTCTCTGTGACTCTTATGTCTTATCTCCTGTCTCTCTGTGTGACTCTTATGTCTTATCTCCTGTCTCTCTGTGTGACTCTTATGTCTTATCTCCTGTCTCTCTCTCTGTGACTCTCATGTCTTATCTCCTATTCTCTCTCTGTGACTCTTATGTCTTATCTCCTGTCTCTCTCTGTGACTCTTATGTCTTATCTCCTGTCTCTCTGTGTGACTCTTATGTCTTATCTCCTGTCTCCTCTGGCTCTGTGATCTTATGTCTTATCTCCTGTTCTCTCTCTGTGACTCTATGTCTTATCTCCTGTCTCTCTCTCTGCTGACTCTTATGTCTTATCTCCATGTCCCCTCTCTGAGACTCTTATGTCTTATCTCCTGTCTCTCTCTGTGACCTCTTATGGTCTTATCTCCTGTCTCTCTCTGTGTGACTCTTATGTCTTATCTCCTGTCTCTCTCTTTGTGACGTCTTATGTCTATATCTCCTGTCACTCTGTGACTCTTATGTCTTATCTGCCTGTCTCTCTTGTGACTCTTATGTCTTATCTCCTGTACTCTCTCTGTGACTCTGTCTTATCTCCTGTTCTCTCTGATCTCCTGTCTTATACCTGTCTCTCTCTGTGACTCTTCATGTCTTATCTCCTGTCTCTCTCTCCTGTGTACCTCTTATGTCTTATCTCCTGTCTCTCTGTGACCTCGCTTAAGTCTTATCTCCTGGTCTCTCTGTGACTCTTATGTCTTATCTCCTGTCTCTCTCTGTGGCTCTTATGTCTTATCTCCTGTCTCTCTCTCTGTGACTCTTATGTCTTATCTCCTGTCTCTCTCTCTGTGACTCTTATGTCTTATCTCCTGTCTCTCTCTCTGTGTGACTCTTATGTCTTATCTCCTGTCTCTCTCTGTGACTCTTATGTCTTATCTCCTGTCTCTGTGTGACTCTTATGTCTTATCTCCTGTCTCTCTCTGTGTGACTCTTATGTCTTATCTCCTGTCTCTCTCTCTGTGACTCTTATGTCTTATCTCCTGTCTCTCTCTGTGTGACTCTTATGTCTTATCTCCTGTCTCTCTCTCTGTGTGACTCTTATGTCTTATCTCCTGTCTCTCTCTCTGTGTGGCTCTTATGTCTTATCTCCTGTCTCTCTGTGACTCTTATGTCTTATCTCCTGTCTATCTCTGTGACTCTTATGTCTTATCTCCTGTCTATCTCTGTGACTCTTATGTCTTATCTCCTGTCTCTCTCTGTGTGACTCTATGTCTTATCCTCCTGTCTCTCTCTGTGTGCTCTTATGTCTTATCTCCTGTCCTCTGTGTGACTCTTATGTCCTTATCTCCTGTCTCTCTCTGTGACTCTATGTCTTATCTCCTGTCTCTCTCTCTGACGACTCTTATGTCATATCTCCTGTCTCTCTGTGGACTCTTATGTCTTATCTCCTGTCTCTCTGAGACTCTTATGTCTTATCTACCTGTCTCTGACTCTTATGTCTTATCTCTGTCTCTCTGTGCTCTTATGTCTCCCTGTCTCTCTCTCTGTGACTCTTATGTCTTATCTCCCCCCCCTTTCTTTCCCCACCCCCCCTGTCTCTCTCTCTGTGACTCTTATGTCTTATCTCCTGTCTCTCTCTGTGACTCTTATGTCTTATCTCCTGTCTCTCCTCTCTGTGACTCTTATGTCTTATCTCCTGTCTCTCTGTGTGACTCCTTATGTCTTATCTCCTGTCTCTCACTTGTGTGACTCTTATGTCTTATCTCCTGTCTCTCTCTGTGTGACTCTTATGTCTTATCTCCTGTCTCTCTCTCTGTGACTCTTATGTCTTATCTCCTGTCTCTCTGTGTGACTCTTATGTCTTATCTCCTGTCTCTCTGTGTGACTCTTATGTCTTATCTCCTGTCTCTCTGTGTGACTCTTATGTCTTATCTCCTGTCTCTCTGTGACTCTTATGTCTTATCTCCTGTCTCTCTGTGTGACTCTTATGTCTTATCTCCTGTCTCTCTGTGTGACTCTTATGTCTTATCTCCTGTCTCTCTCTGTGACTCTTATGTCTTATCTCCTGTCTCTCTGTGACTCTTATGTCTTATCTCCTGTCTCTCTGTGGCTCTTATGTCTTATCTCCTGTCTCTCTCTCTGTGGCTCTTATGTCTTATCTCCTGTCTCTCTCTCTGTGACTCTTATGTCTTATCTCCTGTCTCTCTCTCTGTGACTCTTATGTCTTATCTCCTGTCTCTCTCTCTGTGACTCTTATGTCTTATCTCCTGTCTCTCTGTGTGACTCTTATGTCTTATCTCCTGTCTCTCTGTGTGACTCTTATGTCTTATCTCCTGTCTCTCTCTCTGTGTGACTCTTATGTCTTATCTCCTGTCTCTCTCTCTGTGACTCTTATGTCTTATCTCCTGTCTCTCTCTGTGTGACTCTTATATCTTATCTCCTGTCTCTCTCTGTGTGACTCTTATGTCTTATCTCCTGTCTCTCTCTGTGTGACTCTTATGTCTTATCTCCTGTCTCTCTGTGGCTCTTATGTCTTATCTCCTGTCTCTCTCTCTGTGGCTCTTATGTCTTATCTCCTGTCTCTCTCTCTGTGACTCTTATGTCTTATCTCCTGTCTCTCTCTGTGTGACTCTTATATCTTATCTCCTGTCTCTCTCTCTGTGTGACTCTTATGTCTTATCTCCTGTCTCTCTCTCTGTGGCTCTTATGTCTTATCTCCTGTCTCTCTCTCTGTGACTCTTATGTCTTATCTCCTGTCTCTCTCTGTGTGACTCTTATGTCTTATCTCCTGTCTCTCTCTCTGTGACTCTTATGTCTTATCTCCTGTCTCTCTCTGTGACTCTTATGTCTTATCTCCTGTCTCTCTGTGACTCTTATGTCTTATCTCCTGTCTCTCTCTGTGACTCTTATGTCTTATCTCCTGTCTCTCTCTCTGTGACTCTTATGTCTTATCTCCTGTCTCTCTCTGTGACTCTTATGTCTTATCTCCTGTCTCTCTCTGTGACTCTTATGTCTTATCTCCTGTCTCTCTGTGTGACTCTTATGTCTTATCTCCTGTCTCTCTGTGTGACTCTTATGTCTTATCTCCTGTCTCTCTCTGTGACTCTTATGTCTTATCTCCTGTCTCTCTCTCTGTGACTCTTATGTCTTATCTCCTGTCTCTCTCTGTGACTCTTATGTCTTATCTCCTGTCTCTCTCTGTGACTCTTATGTCTTATCTCCTGTCTCTCTCTGTGACTCTTATGTCTTATCTCCTGTCTCTCTCTCTGTGACTCTTATGTCTTATCTCCTGTCTCTCTCTGTGACTCTTATGTCTTATCTCCTGTCTCTCTCTGTGACTCTTATGTCTTATCTCCTGTCTCTCTCTGTGTGACTCTTATGTCTTATCTCCTGTCTCTCTCTGTGACTCTTATGTCTTATCTCCTGTCTCTCTCTGTGACTCTTATGTCTTATCTCCTGTCTCTCTGTGACTCTTATGTCTTATCTCCTGTCTCTCTCTGTGACTCTTATGTCTTATCTCCTGTCTCTCTCTGTGACTCTTATGTCTTATCTCCTGTCTCTCTCTGTGACTCTTATGTCTTATCTCCTGTCTCTCTCTGTGACTCTTATGTCTTATCTCCTGTCTCTCTCTGTGACTCTTATGTCTTATCTCCTGTCTCTCTCTGTGACTCTTATGTCTTATCTCATGTGTCTCTCTGTGACTCTTATGTCTTATCTCCTGTCTCTCTCTCTGTGACTCTTATGTCTTATCTCCTGTCTCTCTCTGTGACTCTTATGTCTTATCTCCTGTCTCTCTGTGACTCTTATGTCTTATCTCCTGTCTCTCTCTGTGACTCTTATGTCTTATCTCCTGTCTCTCTGTGACTCTTATGTCTTATCTCCTGTCTCTCTCTCTGTGACTCTTATGTCTTATCTCCTGTCTCTCTCTCTGTGACTCTTATGTCTTATCTCCTGTCTCTCTCTGTGTGACTCTTATGTCTTATCTCCTGTCTCTCTCTGTGTGACTCTTATGTCTTATCTCCTGTCTCTCTGTGGCTCTTATGTCTTATCTCCTGTCTCTCTCTCTGTGACTCTTGTCTTATCTCCTGTCTCTCTCTCTGTGACTCTTATGTCTTATCTCCTGTCTCTCTCTGTGACTCTTATGTCTTATCTCCTGTCTCTCTCTGTGACTCTTATGTCTTATCTCCTGTCTCTCTGTGTGACTCTTATGTCTTATCTCCTGTCTCTCTCTGTGACTCTTATGTCTTATCTCCTGTCTCTGTGTGACTCTTATGTCTTATCTCCTGTCTCTCTCTGTGTGACTCTTATGTCTTATCTCCTGTCTCTCTCTCTGTGACTCTTATGTCTTATCTCCTGTCTCTCTGTGACTCTTATGTCTTATCTCCTGTCTCTCTCTGTGTGACTCTTATGTCTTATCTCCTGTCTCTCTCTCTGTGACTCTTATGTCTTATCTCCTGTCTCTCTGTGTGACTCTTATGTCTTATCTCCTGTCTCTCTGTGTGACTCTTATGTCTTATCTCCTGTCTCTCTCTGTGACTCTTATGTCTTATCTCCTGTCTCTCTGTGACTCTTATGTCTTATCTCCTGTCTCTCTCTCTGTGACTCTTATGTCTTATCTCCTGTCTCTCTGTGTGACTCTTATGTCTTATCTCCTGTCTCTCTCTCTGTGACTCTTATGTCTTATCTCCTGTCTCTCTCTGTGACTCTTATGTCTTATCTCCTGTCTATCTCTGTGACTCTTATGTCTTATCTCCTGTCTCTCTGTGACTCTTATGTCTTATCTCCTGTCTCTCTCTGTGACTCTTATGTCTTATCTACTGTCTCTCTCTGTGTGACTCTTATGTCTTATCTCCTGTCTCTCTGTGACTCTTATGTCTTATCTCCTGTCTCTCTCTCTGTGACTCTTATGTCTTATCTCCTGTCTCTCTCTGTGACTCTTATGTCTTATCTCCTGTCTCTCTCTGTGTGACTCTTATGTCTTATCTCCTGTCTCTCTCTCTGTGACTCTTATGTCTTATCTCCTGTCTCTCTGTGTGACTCTGATGTCTTATCTCCTGTCTCTCTGTACTTATGTGACCCTTATGCTGTGTGACATGTGCTTATGTGACTCTTATGCTTTGTGTCATGTGCTTATGTGACCCTTATACTGTGTGTCATGTGCTTATGTGACCCTTATGCTGTGTGTCATGTGCTTATGTGACCCTTATGCTGTGTGTCATGTGCTTATGTGACCCTTATGCTGTGTGTCATGTGCTTATGTGACCCTTATGCTGTGTGTCATGTGCTTATGTGACCCTTATACTGTGTGTCATGTGCTTATGTGACCCTTATTCTGTGTGTCATGTGCTTATGTGACTCTTATGCTTTGTGTCATGTGCTTATGTGACCCTTATGCTGTGTGTCATGTGCTTATGTGACCCTTATGCTGTGTGTCATGTGCTTATGTGACCCTTATACTGTGTGTCATGTGCTTATGTGACCCTTATACTGTGTGTCATGTGCTTATGTGACCCTTATGCTGTGTGTCATGTGCTTATGTGACCCTTATACTGTGTGTCATGTGCTTATGTGACCCTTATACTGTGTGTCATGTGCTTATGTGACCCTTATGCTGTGTGTCATGTGCTTATGTGACCCTTATGCTGTGTGTCATGTGTTTATATGACCCTTATGCTGTGTGTCATGTGCTTATGTGAGCCTTATGCTGTGTGTCATGTGCTTATGTGACCCTTATGCTGTGTGTCAGGTGCTTATGTGACCCTTATGCTGTGTGTCAGGTGCTTATGTGACTCTTATGCTGTGTCATGTGCTTATGTGTTCCTTATACTGTGTGTCATGTGCTTATGTGACCTTTATGCTGTGTGTCATGTGCTTATGTGACCCTTATGCTGTGTGTCATGAGCTTATGTGACCCTTATGCTGTGTGCCATGTGCTTATGTGACCCTTATGCTGTGTGTCATGTGCTTATGTGACCCTTATGCTGTGTGTCATGTGCTTATGTGACCCTTATGCTGTGTGTCATGTGCTTATGTGACCCTTCTGCTTATGTGACCCTTATGCTGTGTGTCATGTGTTTATGTGACCCTTATGCTTTGTGTCATGAGCTTATGTGACCCTTATGCTGTGTGTCATGTGCTTATGTGACCCTCTTGCTTTGTGTCATGTGCTTATGTGACCCTTATGCTGTGTGTCATGTGCTTATGTGACCCTTTTCTTTGATGTAATTAGCAAGAGTCCATGAGCTAGTGACGTATGGGATATACATTCCTACCAGGAGGGGCAAAGTTTCCCAAACCTCAAAATGCCTATAAATACACCCCTCACCACACCCACAATTCAGTTTTACAAACTTTGCCTCCCATGGAGGTGGTGAAGTAAGTTTGTGCTAGATTTCTACGTTGATATGCGCTTCGCAGCAGGCTGAAGCCCTGTTTTCCTCTCAGAGTGCAGTGAATGTCAGAGGGATGTGAAGAGAGTATTGCCTATTTGAATACAATGGTCTTCCTCTAGGGGATCTATTTCATAGGTTCTCTGTTATCGGTCGTAGAGATTTCTTCTCCTACCTCCCTTTTCAGATCGACGATATACTCTTATATACCATTACCTCTACTGATTCTCGTTTCAGTACTGGTTTGGCTATCTACTATATGTAGATGAGTGTCTTAGGGTAAGTAAGTCTTATTTTATTTATGACACTCTAAGCTATGGTTGGGCACTTTATATGTAAAGTTCTAAATATATGTGTTTAAACTTATATTTGCCATGATTCAGGATAATCAGTATTCCTTCATTCAGACTGTCAGTTTCATTATTTGGGATAATGCATATGAATAAATAATTTTTTCTTACCTTAAGAATTTTCAAATGACTTTTTTCCCTGCGGGCTGTTAGGCTCGCGGGGGCAGAAAATGTTTCAATTTATTGCGTCATTCTTGGCGCAAACTTTTTTGGCGCAAAATTTTGTAATTTCCGGCGCCATAGTTGACGCCAGAAGTTTGTTCGTGGTTGCGTCATTTTTTGACGTATGTGTGTTACAGACGTTTTTTTGCGCCAAAATATGTGGGCGTCGTTTTTGACGTCAGAGGATGTTGCGTCATACTTGGCGCCAAAAAATATGGGCGTTGTACTTGGCGCCAATAATGTGGGCGTCTTACTTAGCGCCAAAAAATGTGGGCGTCATACTTGTCTCCACCTTTTTTCACATTATTTAAGTCTCACTTTTCTCCAACATAGGTGTGTCCGGTCCACGGCGTCATCCTTACTTGTGGGATATTCTCTTCCCCAACAGGAAATGGCAAAGAGCCCAGCAAAGCTGGTCACATGATCCCTCCTAGGCTCCGCCTACCCCAGTCATTCTCTTTGCCGTTGTACAGGCAACATCTCCACGGAGATGGCTTAGAGTTTTTAGTGTTTAACTGTAGTTTTTATTATTCAATCAAGAGTTTGTTATTTTAAAATAGTGCTGGTATGTACTATTTACTCAGAAACAGAAAAGAGATGAAGATTTCTGTTTGTATGAGGAAAATGATTTTAGCAACCGTCACTAAAATCCATGGCTGTTCCACACAGGACTGTTGAGAGCAATTAACTTCAGTTGGGGGAACAGTGAGCAGTCTCTTGCTGCTTGAGGTATGACACATTCTAACAAGACGATGTAATGCTGGAAGCTGTCATTTTCCCTATGGGATCCGGTAAGCCATGTTTATTACGATCGTAAATAAGGGCTTCAAAAAGGGCTTATTAAGACTGTAGACTCTTTCTGGGCTAAATCGATTCATTATTAACACATATTTAGCCTTGAGGAATCATTTTATCTGGGTATTTTGATATATAATATCGGCAGGCACTGTTTTAGACACCTTATTCTTTAGGGGCTTTCCCAAAGCATAGGCAGAGCCTCATTTTCGCGCCGGTGTTGCGCACTTGTTTTTGAGAGGCATGGCATGCAGTCGCATGTGAGAGGAGCTCTGATACTTAGAAAAGACTTTCTGAAGGCGTCATTTGGTATCGTATTCCCCTTGGGGCTTGGTTGGGTCTCAGCAAAGCAGATACCAGGGACTGTAAAGGGGTTAAAGTTAAAAACGGCTCCGGTTCCGTTATTTTAAGAGTTAAAGCTTCCAAATTTGGTGTGCAATACTTTTAAGGCTTTAAGACACTGTGGTGAAAATTTGGTGAATTTTGAACAATTCCTTCATGTTTTTTCGCAATTGCAGTAATAAAGTGTGTTCAGTTTAAAATTTAAAGTGACAGTAACGGTTTTATTTTAAAACGTTTTTTGTACTTTGTTATCAAGTTTATGCCTGTTTAACATGTCTGAACTACCAGATAGACTGTGTTCTGAATGTGGGGAAGCCAGAATTCCTATTCATTTAAATAAATGTGATTTATGTGACAATGACAATGATGCCCAAGATGATTCCTCAAGTGAGGGGAGTAAGCATGGTACTGCATCATTCCCTCCTTCGTCTACACGAGTCTTGCCCACTCCGGAGGCCCCTAGTACATCTAGCGCGCCAATACTCCTTACTATGCAACAATTAACGGCTGTAATGGATAATTCTGTCAAAAACATTTTAGCCAAAATGAACCCTTATCAGCGTAAGCGCGACTGCTCTGTTTTAGATACTGAAGAGCATGACGACGCTGATAATAATATTTCTGAAGGGCCCCTAACCCAGTCTGATGGGGCCAGGGAGGTTTTGTCTGAGGGAGAAATTACTGATTCAGGGAACATTTCTCAACAAGCTGAACCTGATGTGATTGCATTTAAATTTAAGTTGGAACATCTCCGCATTCTGCTTAAGGAGGTATTATCCACTCTGGATGATTGTGACAAGTTGGTCATCCCAGAGAAACTATGTAAAATGGACAAGTTCCTAGAGGTGCCGGGGCCCCCAGAAGCTTTTCCTATACCCAAGCGGGTGGCGGACATTGTTAATAAAGAATGGGAAAGGCCCGGTATTCCTTTCGTCCCTCCCCCCATATTTAAAAAATTGTTTCCTATGGTCGACCCCAGAAAGGACTTATGGCAGACAGTCCCCAAGGTCGAGGGAGCGGTTTCCACTTTAAACAAACGCACCACTATACCCATAGAGGATAGTTGTGCTTTCAAAGATCCTATGGATAAAAAATTAGAAGGTTTGCTTAAAAAGATATTTGTTCAGCAGGGTTACCTTCTACAACCAATTTCATGCATTGTCCCTGTCGCTACAGCCGCATGTTTCTGGTTCGATGAGCTGATAAAGGCGGTCGATAGGGATTCTTCTCCTTATGAGGAGATTATGGACAGAATCAATGCTCTTAAATTGGCTAATTCTTTCACCCTAGACGCCACTTTGCAATTGGCTAGGTTAGCGGCTAAGAATTCTGGGTTTGCTATTGTGGCGCGCAGAGCGCTTTGGTTGAAATCTTGGTCGGCTGATGCGTCTTCCAAGAACAAGCTACTTAACATTCCTTTCAAGGGGAAAACGCTGTTTGGCCCTGACTTGAAAGAGATTATCTCTGATATCACTGGGGGTAAGGGCCACGCCCTTCCTCAGGATCGGCCTTTCAAGGCAAAAAATAAACCTAATTTTCGTCCCTTTCGTAGAAACGGACCAGCCCAAAGTGCTACGTCCTCTAAGCAAGAGGGTAATACTTCTCAAGCCAAGCCAGCTTGGAGACCAATGCAAGGCTGGAACAAGGGTAAGCAGGCCAAGAAACCTGCCACTGCTACCAAGACAGCATGAAATGTTGGCCCCCGATCCGGGACCGGATCTGGTGGGGGGCAGACTCTCTCTCTTCGCTCAGGCTTGGGCAAGAGATGTTCTGGATCCTTGGGCGCTAGAAATAGTCTCCCAAGGTTATCTTCTGGAATTCAAGGGACTTCCCCCAAGGGGGAGGTTCCACAGGTCTCAGTTGTCTTCAGACCACATAAAAAGACAGGCATTCTTACATTGTGTAGAAGACCTGTTAAAAATGGGAGTGATTCATCCTGTTCCATTAAGAGAACAAGGGATGGGATTCTACTCCAATCTGTTCATAGTTCCCAAAAAAGAGGGAACGTTCAGACCAATCTTAGATCTCAAGATCTTAAACAAGTTTCTCAAGGTTCCATCGTTCAAGATGGAAACCATTCGAACTATTCTTCCTTCCATCCAGGAAGGTCAATTCATGACCACAGTGGATTTAAAGGATGCGTATCTACATATTCCTATCCACAAGGAACATCATCGGTTCCTGAGGTTCGCATTCCTGGACAAACATTACCAGTTCGTGGCGCTTCCTTTCGGATTAGCCACTGCTCCAAGGATTTTCACAAAGGTACTAGGGTCCCTTCTAGCTGTGCTAAGACCAAGGGGCATTGCTGTAGTACCTTACTTGGACGACATTCTAATTCAAGCGTCGTCCCTTCCTCAAGCAAAGGCTCACACGGACATTGTCCTGGCCTTTCTCAGATCTCACGGATGGAAAGTGAACGTGGAAAAGAGTTCTCTATCTCCGTCAACAAGGGTTCCCTTCTTGGGAACAATAATAGACTCCTTAGAAATGAGGATTTTTCTGACAGAGGCCAGAAAAACAAAACTTCTAGACTCTTGTCGGATACTTCATTCCGTTCCTCTTCCTTCCATAGCTCAGTGCATGGAAGTGATCGGGTTGATGGTAGCGGCAATGGACATAGTTCCTTTTGCGCGCATTCATCTAAGACCATTACAACTGTGCATGCTCAGTCAGTGGAATGGGGACTATACAGACTTGTCTCCGAAGATACAAGTAAATCAGAGGACCAGAGACTCACTCCGTTGGTGGCTGTCCCTGGACAACCTGTCACGAGGGATGACATTCCGCAGACCAGAGTGGGTCATTGTCACGACCGACGCCAGTCTGATGGGCTGGGGCGCGGTCTGGGGATCCCTGAAAGCTCAGGGTCTTTGGTCTCGGGAAGAATCTCTGTTACCGATAAATATTCTGGAACTGAGAGCGATATTCAATGCTCTCAAGGCTTGGCCTCAGCTAGCGAGGGCCAAGTTCATACGGTTTCAATCAGACAACATGACAACTGTTGCGTACATCAACCATCAGGGGGGAACAAGGAGTTCCCTGGCGATGGAAGAAGTGACCAAAATCATTCTATGGGCGGAGTCTCACTCCTGCCACCTGTCTGCTATCCACATCCCAGGAGTGGAAAATTGGGAAGCGGATTTTCTGAGTCGTCAGACATTGCATCCGGGGGAGTGGGAACTCCATCCGGAAATCTTTGCCCAAGTCACTCAGCTGTGGGGCATTCCAGACATGGATCTGATGGCCTCTCGTCAGAACTTCAAAGTTCCTTGCTACGGGTCCAGATCCAGGGATCCCAAGGCGGCTCTAGTGGATGCACTAGTAGCACCTTGGACCTTCAAACTAGCTTATGTGTTCCCGCCGTTTCCTCTCATCCCCAGGCTGGTAGCCAGGATCAATCAGGAGAGGGCGTCGGTGATCTTGATAGCTCCTGCGTGGCCACGCAGGACTTGGCGAACATCCGAATCTGGTTTCACTCCAGCTGACTGCTTGGAGATTGAACGCTTGATCTTATCGAAGCGAGGGTTCTCAGATTCTGTTATCGATACTCTTGTTCAGGCCAGAAAGCCTGTAACTAGAAAGATTTACCACAAAATTTGGAAAAAATATATCTGTTGGTGTGAATCTAAAGGATTCCCTTGGGACAAGGTTAAGATTCCTAGGATTCTATCCTTCCTTCAAGAAGGATTGGAAAAAGGATTATCTGCAAGTTCCCTGAAGGGACAGATTTCTGCCTTGTCTGTGTTACTTCACAAAAAGCTGGCCGCTGTGCCAGATGTTCAAGCCTTTGTTCAGGCTCTGGTTAGAATTAAGCCTGTTTACAAACCTTTGACTCCTCCTTGGAGTCTCAATTTAGTTCTTTCAGTTCTTCAGGGGGTTCCATTTGAACCCTTACATTCCGTTGATATTAAGTTATTATCTTGGAAAGTTTTGTTTTTAGTTGCAATTTCTTCTGCTAGAAGAGTTTCAGAATTATCTGCTCTGCAGTGTTCTCCTCCTTATCTGGTGTTCCATGCAGATAAGGTGGTTTTACGTACTAAACCTGGTTTTCTTCCAAAAGTTGTTTCTAACAAAAACATTAACCAGGAGATTATCGTACCTTCTCTGTGTCCGAAACCAGTTTCAAAGAAGGAACGTTTGTTGCACAATTTGGATGTTGTTCGCGCTCTAAAATTCTATTTAGATGCTACAAAGGATTTTAGACAAACATCTTCCTTGTTTGTTGTTTATTCCGGTAAAAGGAGAGGTCAAAAAGCAACTTCTACCTCTCTCTCTTTTTGGATTAAAAGCATCATCAGATTGGCTTATGAGACTGCCGGGCGGCAGCCTCCCGAAAGAATCACAGCTCATTCCACTAGGGCTGTGGCTTCCACATGGGCCTTCAAGAACGAGGCTTCTGTTGATCAGATATGTAGGGCAGCGACTTGGTCTTCACTGCACACTTTTACCAAATTTTACAAGTTTGATACTTTTGCTTCTTCTGAGGCTATTTTTGGGAGAAAGGTTTTGCAAGCCGTGGTGCCTTCCATTTAGGTGACCTGATTTGCTCCCTCCCTTCATCCGTGTCCTAAAGCTTTGGTATTGGTTCCCACAAGTAAGGATGACGCCGTGGACCGGACACACCTATGTTGGAGAAAACAGAATTTATGTTTACCTGATAAATTACTTTCTCCAACGGTGTGTCCGGTCCACGGCCCGCCCTGGTTTTTTTAATCAGGTCTGATAATTTATTTTCTTTAACTACAGTCACCACGGTACCATATGGTTTCTCCTATGCAAATATTCCTCCTTAACGTCGGTCGAATGACTGGGGTAGGCGGAGCCTAGGAGGGATCATGTGACCAGCTTTGCTGGGCTCTTTGCCATTTCCTGTTGGGGAAGAGAATATCCCACAAGTAAGGATGACGCCGTGGACCGGACACACCGTTGGAGAAAGTAATTTATCAGGTAAACATAAATTCTGTTTTTTATTGCTTCTGGTTGCTAGAGGCTTGTTTATTTAGCATCTTTTCCCATTCCTGAAACTGTCATTTAAGGAATTTGATAATTTTGCTTTATATGTTGTTTTTTCTATTACATATTGCAAGATGTCACAACCTGACCCTGGATCAGAATCTACTTCTGGAAAGACGCTGCCTGTGTTAGTTGTCATGATAAGCTTTCTAACGCAGATAGTGTCTCCATTAGTAATAATCCTTTACCTGTTGTTTTTCCTTCAACATCTAATGTTCAGGATGTCCCTGTTAATGTAAAATAATTTGTTTCTAATTCTATTAGGAAGGCTCTGTCTGTTATTCCTCCTTTCAGTAAACGTAAAAGGTCTTTTAAAACTTCTCATATTTCAGATGAGTTTTTAAGTGACCCCCATCATTCTGACTTCATCTGTTTCTGATGAGGTCTGGTTCAGAAGATTCTGCTTCAGATATTGACACTGATAAATCTTCATATTTATTTAAGATGGAGTTTATTCGTTCTTTACTTAAAGAAGTGTTGATTGCATTAGATATGGAGGAGTCTAGTCCTCTTGATACTAAATCTACTAAGCGTTTAAATTCAGTTTTTAAACCTCATGTAGTTATTCCAGAAGTTTTTCCAGTTCCTGATGCTATTTCAGAAGTAATTTCTAGGGAATGGAATAGTCTGGGTACTTCATTTACTCCTTCTCCAAGGTTTAAGAAATTGTACCCTTTGCCATCTGATAGATTAGAATTTTGGGATAAAATCCCTAAAGTTGATGGGGCTTTCGCTACTCTTGCTAAACGTACTACTATTCCTACAGCGGATAGTACTTCCTTTAAGGATCCTTTAGATAGGAAGCTTGCATCCTTTCTAAGGAGAGCTTATTTATGTTCAGTTAATCTTCTTAAACCTGCTATTTCTTTGGCTGATGTTGCTGCAGCTTCCACTTTCTGGTTGGAGGCTTTAGCGCAACAAGTGTCAGACCATAATGCTTATAGCATTGTTAAACTTCTTCAACATGCTAATAACTTTATTTGTGATGACATTTTTGATATCATTAGAATTGATGTCAGGTATATGTCTTTAGCTATTTTAGCTAGAAGAGCTTTATGGCTTAAATCTTGGAATGCAGATATGACTTCTAAGTCAACTTTGCTTTCTCTTTCTTTCCAAGGTAATAAATTATTTGGTTCACAGTTGGATTCTATAATTTCAACTGTTACTGGGGGGGAAAGGAACCTTTTTGCCTCAGGACAAAAAATCTAAAGGTAAATATAGGGCTGCTAATCGTTTTCGTTCCTTTCGTCAGAATAAGGAACAAAAGCCTGACCCTTCCCCTAAAGGAACGGTTTCCGTTTGGAAACCTTCTCCAGTCTGGAATAAATCCAAGCCTTTTAGAAAGTCAAAACCAGCTCCCAAATCCGCATGAAGGTGCGGCCCTCATTCCAGCACAGCTGGTAGGGGGCAGGTTACGATTTTTCAAAGATATTTGGATCAATTCGATTCACAGTCTTTGGATTCAGAACATTGTTTCACAAGGGTACAGAATAGGTTTCAAGGTAAGGCCGCCTGTGAGAAGATTTTTTCTCTCACGCATTCCAGTAAACCCAGTGAAGGCTCAGGCGTTTCTGAAATGTGTTTCAGACCTAGAGTTGGCTGGGGTAATTGTGCCAGTTCCAGTTTTGGAACGGGGTCTGGGATTTTACTCAAATCTATTCATTGTACCAAAGAAGGAGAATTCCTTCAGACCAGTTCTGGATCTAAAAATATTGAATCGTTATGTAAGGATACCAACATTCAAAATGGTGACTATAAGGACTATTCTGCCTTTTGTTCAGCAAGGGCATTATATGTCTACAATAGACTTACAGGATGCATATCTTCATATTCCAATTCAACCAGATCACTATCAGTTCCTGAGATTCTCTTTTCTAGATAAGCATTACCAGTTTGTTGCCCTTTCGTTTGGCCTAGCAACAGCTCCAAGGATCTTTTCAAAGGTTCTCGGTGCCCTTCTCTCTGTAATCAGAGAACAGGGTATTGCGGTATTTCCTTATTTGGACGATATCTTGGTACTTGCTTAGTCTTTACATTCTGCAGAATCTCATACGAATCAACTTGTGTTGTTTCTTCAAAGACATGGTTGGAGGATCAATTTCTCTTGTAAGGTGTATCCAGTCCATGGATCATCCATTACTTGTGGGATATTCTCATTCCCAACAGGAAGTTGCAAGAGGACACCCACAGCAGAGCTGTTATATAGCTCCTCCCCTCACTTCCATATCCAGTCATTCTCTTGCAACTCTCAACGCACATGGAGGTAGTAAGAGGAGTGGTGAAAAATAGTTAGTTTATTTCCTTCAATCAAAAGTTTGTTATTTTTAAATAGTACCGGAGTTGTGCTATTTTATCTCAGGCAGAGATAGAAGAAGAATCTGCCTGAGTTTTCTATGATCTTAGCAGGTTGTAACTAAGATCCATTGCTGTTCTCACATATGTCTGAGGAGAGAGGTAACTTCAGAGGGAGAATGGCGTGCAGTTTACTCTGCTTGAGGTATGTGCAGTTATAATTTTTTCTAGGATTGGAAATGCTAGAAAATGCTGCTGATACCTGATAAATGTAAGTTAAGCCTGAATACAGTGATTTAATAACGACTGGTATAATGCTTGCTCTCAGGGGTAATACCCTTATAGAAATGCTATATAAAACGTTTGCTGGCATGTTTAATCGTTTTTTATATATTCTTGGTGATAAAACTTAATTGGGGCCTAATTTTTTCCACATGGCTGGCTTTATTTTTGCCTAGAAACAGTTTCCTGAGGCTTTCCACTGTTGTAATATGAGTGGGAGGGGCCTATTTTAGCGCTTTTTTGCGCAGTTAAAATTACACACTGAGACGGGGGGGGCGGAGCCTGGCTGCAGCTAAGATAACTCCAGCGCTCTGTGAAGAAGGGCTCTAAAATCAATGACCTGGAGCTGTTGCACTGAGCCAAATTGAACTTTCTCACTGCCTAAGACGAAATAAATATAGGAGGAATCAATTGATCGCAATAACTCCTGTCTCACACTTATCTGAGGCCATAAGGAACCTTCAACAATACTAAGAGACACCACGCATCCTTGCTGAGCCGTACTCGACTGATTAGGAGGTATCTGATTAATGACCGGTAACTACAACGCGGCCGGAGCAACCATCTGAGTCCTTTCATACCATACACAGCTACCCGGACTCTGCGGCCAGACCCGCGAGATCCCTACATAGCGCTACCGGGCGCTTTCATAATAGAGGCCTCGGGAGTGTGGCGGGAACGCCGGCGGCACTGATCGGGCTGTTAAGGTACAAACCTATATCCCCCTTACACTTACCCACGGCTGTTCACCCTCACTGGCACTTGGTGGAAGTGTCCTGTACCCCACTGTCAGACGCGTGCACTCTGCACAAATAGAGAGGAGGTGGGAGTTAAGGCGCCAAACTGTCCGGCATAACGGCGGCCTATTTTGGCTCAAAAGAGAAGCTGCTCCATTCAGCACTTCACTAGGCCAGAAGATCGCTGCACACAAACTATAATATAAGGGCAGCCATTGTTACCCAGATCACGCAGAGCCTAGTACATTTGCAGGACTGTTCTATATGACAAGCAGCTTTTTGCTCACACCCGCTTTTTGCGCCCCCTTGTCTCCACACATAATATATGAGAAAACTGCCTAATACACTTTAAGTATAAGGAGGTACATATTACTTAAGAACTGTGAGCATAATAGTTTATTCTCCAGGAGCTGAGGGGCCGCTTAGGAGCAGCAGAGTGATTCTATACCACAGAAGAGAGAGTGCAGAGCCCTGATTCATTTCATAATCTTCCTAGTGTCAAAGCACCCTTGGGACATACACCACACATAAAGAACTTAATAGAGGCAGTTTATTAAATATTTAAAGAGGCGTTGAACACGCATTAAAGAGAACAAAATCCACGCCTTTACTTGCCTCCTATACCTAACAAGCTGATTATACCTCTTAATCCCTGTGAGGCTACATTGGTCCCCACCCCTAACCTTACAATGATGGCAACTAAAAGACAGGCCAAATCTGAGAAAGCCTTAAAGCACACATCAGCAAAATCGCATACTGTATCTTCATTTTCTTCTGTTAAGTGTGATCAGTCCACGGGTCATCATTACTTCTGGGATATTACTCCTCCCCAACAGGAAGTGCAAGAGGATTCACCCAGCAGAGCTGCATATAGCTCCTCCCCTCTACGTCACTCCCAGTCATTCTCTTGCACCCAACGACTAGATAGGATGTGTGAGAGGACTATGGTGATTATACTTAGTTTTATATCTTCAATCAAAAGTTTGTTATTTTAAAATAGCACCGGAGTGTGTTATTACCTCTCTGGCAGAGTTTGAAGAAGAATCTACCAGAGTTTTGCTATGATTTCTCCAACATAGGTGTGTCCGGTCCACGGCGTCATCCTTACTTGTGGGATATTCTCTTCCCCAACAGGAAATGGCAAAGAGCCCAGCAAAGCTGGTCACATGATCCCTCCTAGGCTCCGCCTACCCCAGTCATTCTCTTTGCCGTTGTACAGGCAACATCTCCACGGAGATGGCTTAGAGTTTTTTAGTGTTTAACTGTAGTTTTTATTATTCAATCAAGAGTTTGTTATTTTGAAATAGTGCTGGTATGTACTATTTACTCAGAAACAGAAAAGAGATGAAGATTTCTGTTTGTATGAGGAAAATGATTTTAGCAACCGTCACTAAAATCCATGGCTGTTCCACACAGGACTGTTGAGAGCAATTAACTTCAGTTGGGGGAACAGTGAGCAGTCTCTTGCTGCTTGAGGTATGACACATTCTAACAAGACGATGTAATGCTGGAAGCTGTCATTTTCCCTATGGGATCCGGTAAGCCATGTTTATTACGATCGTAAATAAGGGCTTCACAAGGGCTTATTAAGACTGTAGACTTTTTCTGGGCTAAATCGATTCATTATTAACACATATTTAGCCTTGAGGAATCATTTTATCTGGGTATTTTGATATAATAATATCGGCAGGCACTGTTTTAGACACCTTATTCTTTAGGGGCTTTCCCAAAGCATAAGCAGAGCCTCATTTTCGCGCCGGTGTTGCGCACTTGTTTTTGAGAGGCATGGCATGCAGTCGCATGTGAGAGGAGCTCTGATACTTAGAAAAGACTTTCTGAAGGCGTCATTTGGTATCGTATTCCCCTTTGGGCTTGGTTGGGTCTCAGCAAAGCAGATACCAGGGACTGTAAAGGGGTTAAAGTTCAAAACGGCTCCGGTTCCGTTATTTTAAGGGTTAAAGCTTCCAAATTTGGTGTGCAATACTTTTAAGGCTTTAAGACACTGTGGTGAAAATTTGGTGAATTTTGAACAATTCCTTCATGTTTTTTCGCAATTGCAGTAATAAAGTGTGTTCAGTTTAAAATTTAAAGTGACAGTAACGGTTTTATTTTAAAACGTTTTTTGTACTTTGTTATCAAGTTTATGCCTGTTTAACATGTCTGAACTACCAGATAGACTGTGTTCTGAATGTGGGGAAGCCAGAATTCCTATTCATTTAAATAAATGTGATTTATGTGACAATGACAATGATGCCCAAGATGATTCCTCAAGTGAGGGGAGTAAGCATGGTACTGCATCATTCCCTCCTTCGTCTACACGAGTCTTGCCCACTCAGGAGGCCCCTAGTACATCTAGCGCGCCAATACTCCTTACTATGCAACAATTAACGGCTGTAATGGATAATTCTGTCAAAAACATTTTAGCCAAAATGAACACTTATCAGCGTAAGCGCGACTGCTCTGTTTTAGATACTGAAGAGCATGACGACGCTGATAATAATATTTCTGAAGGGCCCCTAACCCAGTCTGATGGGGCCAGGGAGGTTTTGTCTGAGGGAGAAATTACTGATTCAGGGAACATTTCTCAACAAGCTGAACCTGATGTGATTGCATTTAAATTTAAGTTGGAACATCTCCGCATTTTGCTTAAGGAGGTATTATCCACTCTGGATGATTGTGACAAGTTGGTCATCCCAGAGAAACTATGTAAAATGGACAAGTTCCTAGAGGTGCCGGGGCTCCCAGAAGCTTTTCCTATACCCAAGCGGGTGGCGGACATTGTTAATAAAGAATGGGAAAGGCCCGGTATTCCTTTCGTCCCTCCCCCCATATTTAAAAAATTGTTTCCTATGGTCGACCCCAGAAAGGACTTATGGCAGACAGTCCCCAAGGTCGAGGGAGCGGTTTCCACTTTAAACAAACGCACCACTATACCCATAGAGGATAGTTGTGCTTTCAAAGATCCTATGGATAAAAAATTAGAAGGTTTGCTTAAAAAGATGTTTGTTCAGCAAGGTTACCTTCTACAACCAATTTCATGCATTGTCCCTGTCGCTACAGCCGCATGTTTCTGGTTCGATGAGCTGATAAAGGCGGTCGATAGTGATTCTCCTCCTTTTGAGGAGATTATGGACAGAATCAATGCTCTCAAATTGGCTAATTCTTTCACCCTAGACGCCACTTTGCAATTGGCTAGGTTAGCGGCTAAGAATTCTGGGTTTGCTATTGTGGCGCGCAGAGCGCTTTGGTTGAAATCTTGGTCGGCTGATGCGTCTTCCAAGAACAAGCTACTTAACATTCCTTTCAAGGGGAAAACGCTGTTTGGCCCTGACTTGAAAGAGATTATCTCTGATATCACTGGGGGTAAGGGCCACGCCCTTCCTCAGGATCGGCCTTTCAAGGCAAAAAATAAACCTAATTTTCGTCCCTTTCGTAGAAACGGACCAGCCCAAGGTGCTACGTCCTCTAAGCAAGAGGGTAATACTTCTCAAGCCAAGCCAGCTTGGAGACCAATGCAAGGCTGGAACAAGGGAAAGCAGGCCAAGAAACCTGCCACTGCTACCAAGACAGCATGAAATGTTGGCCCCCGATCCGGGACCGGATCTGGTGGGGGGCAGACTCTCTCTCTTCGCTCAGGCTTGGGCAAGAGATGTTCTGGATCCTTGGGCGCTAGAAATAGTCTCCCAAGGTTATCTTCTGGAATTCAAGGGACTTCCCCCAAGGGGGAGGTTCCACAGGTCTCAGTTGTCTTCAGACCACATAAAAAGACAGGCATTCTTACATTGTGTAGAAGACCTGTTAAAAATGGGAGTGATTCATCCTGTTCCATTAAGAGAACAAGGGATGGGGTTCTACTCCAATCTGTTCATAGTTCCCAAAAAAGAGGGAACGTTCAGACCAATCTTAGATCTCAAGATCTTAAACAAGTTTCTCAAGGTTCCATCGTTCAAGATGGAAACCATTCGAACTATTCTTCCTTCCATCCAGGAAGGTCAATTCATGACCACGGTGGATTTAAAGGATGCGTATCTACATATTCCTATCCACAAGGAACATCATCGGTTCCTAAGGTTCGCATTCCTGGACAAACATTACCAGTTCGTGGCGTTTCCTTTCGGATTAGCCACTGCTCCAAGGATTTTCACAAAGGTACTAGGGTCCCTTCTAGCTGTGCTAAGACCAAGGGGCATTGCTGTAGTACCTTACTTGGACGACATTCTGATTCAAGCGTCGTCCCTTCCTCAAGCAAAGGCTCACACGGACATTGTCCTGGCCTTTCTCAGATCTCACGGATGGAAAGTGAACGTGGAAAAGAGTTCTCTATCTCCGTCAACAAGGGTTCCCTTCTTGGGAACAATAATAGACTCCTTAGAAATGAGGATTTTTCTGACAGAGGCCAGAAAAACAAAACTTCTAGACTCTTGTCGGATACTTCATTCCGTTCCTCTTCCTTCCATAGCTCAGTGCATGGAAGTGATCGGGTTGATGGTAGCGGCAATGGACATAGTTCCTTTTGCGCGCATTCATCTAAGACCATTACAACTGTGCATGCTCAGTCAGTGGAATGGGGACTATACAGACTTGTCTCCGAAGATACAAGTAAATCAGAGGACCAGAGACTCACTCCGTTGGTGGCTGTCCCTGGACAACCTGTCACAAGGGATGACATTCCGCAGACCAGAGTGGGTCATTGTCACGACCGACGCCAGTCTGATGGGCTGGGGCGCGGTCTGGGGATCCCTGAAAGCTCAGGGTCTTTGGTCTCGGGAAGAATCTCTTCTACCGATAAATATTCTGGAACTGAGAGCGATATTCAATGCTCTCAAGGCTTGGCCTCAGCTAGCGAGGGCCAAGTTCATACGGTTTCAATCAGACAACATGACAACTGTTGCGTACATCAACCATCAGGGGGGAACAAGGAGTTCCCTAGCGATGGAAGAAGTGACCAAAATCATTCTATGGGCGGAGTCTCACTCCTGCCACCTGTCTGCTATCCACATCCCAGGAGTGGAAAATTGGGAAGCGGATTTTCTGAGTCGTCAGACATTGCATCCGGGGGAGTGGGAACTCCATCCGGAAATCTTTGCCCAAGTCACTCAGCTGTGGGGCATTCCAGACATGGATCTGATGGCCTCTCGTCAGAACTTCAAAGTTCCTTGCTACGGGTCCAGATCCAGGGATCCCAAGGCGGCTCTAGTGGATGCACTAGTAGCACCTTGGACCTTCAAACTAGCTTATGTGTTCCCGCCGTTTCCTCTCATCCCCAGGCTGGTAGCCAGGATCAATCAGGAGAGGGCGTCGGTGATCTTGATAGCTCCTGCGTGGCCACGCAGGACTTGGTATGCAGATCTGGTGAATATGTCATCGGCTCCACCTTGGAAGCTACCTTTGAGACGAGACCTTCTTGTTCAGGGTCCGTTCGAACATCCGAATCTGGTTTCACTCCAGCTGACTGCTTGGAGATTGAACGCTTGATTTTATCGAAGCGAGGGTTCTCAGATTCTGTTATCGATACTCTTGTTCAGGCCAGAAAGCCTGTAACTAGAAAGATTTACCACAAAATTTGGAAAAAATATATCTGTTGGTGTGAATCTAAAGGATTCCCTTGGGACAAGGTTAAGATTCCTAGGATTCTATCCTTCCTTCAAGAAGGATTGGAAAAAGGATTATCTGCAAGTTCCCTGAAGGGACAGATTTCTGCCTTGTCGGTGTTACTTCACAAAAAGCTGTCTGCTGTGCCAGATGTTCAAGCCTTTGTTCAGGCTCTGGTTAGAATTAAGCCTGTTTACAAACCTTTGACTCCTCCTTGGAGTCTCAATTTAGTTCTTTCAGTTCTTCAGGGGGTTCCATTTGAACCCTTACATTCCGTTGATATTAAGTTATTATCTTGGAAAGTTTTGTTTTTAGTTGCAATTTCTTCTGCTAGAAGAGTTTCAGAATTATCTGCTCTGCAGTGTTCTCCTCCTTATCTGGTGTTCCACGCAGATAAGGTGGTTTTACGTACTAAACCTGGTTTTCTTCCAAAAGTTGTTTCTAACAAAAACATTAACCAGGAGATTATCGTACCTTCTCTGTGTCCGAAACCAGTTTCAAAGAAGGAACGTTTGTTGCACAATTTGGATGTTGTTCGCGCTCTAAAATTCTATTTAGATGCTACAAAGGATTTTAGACAAACATCTTCCTTGTTTGTTGTTTATTCCGGTAAAAGGAGAGGTCAAAAAGCAACTTCTACCTCTCTCTCTTTTTGGATTAAAAGCATCATCAGATTGGCTTACGAGACTGCCGGACGGCAGCCTCCCGAAAGAATCACAGCTCATTCCACTAGGGCTGTGGCTTCCACATGGGCCTTCAAGAACGAGGCTTCTGTTGATCAGATATGTAGGGCAGCGACTTGGTCTTCACTGCACACTTTTACCAAATTTTACAAGTTTGATACTTTTGCTTCTTCTGAGGCTATTTTTGGGAGAAAGGTTTTGCAAGCCGTGGTGCCTTCCATTTAGGTGACCTGATTTGCTCCCTCCCTTCATCCGTGTCCTAAAGCTTTGGTATTGGTTCCCACAAGTAAGGATGACGCCGTGGACCGGACACACCTATGTTGGAGAAAACAGAATTTATGTTTACCTGATAAATTACTTTCTCCAACGGTGTGTCCGGTCCACGGCCCGCCCTGGTTTTTTTAATCAGGTCTGATAATTTATTTTCTTTAACTACAGTCACCACGGTACCATATGGTTTCTCCTATGCAAATATTCCTCCTTAACGTCGGTTGAATGACTGGGGTAGGCGGAGCCTAGGAGGGATCATGTGACCAGCTTTGCTGGGCTCTTTGCCATTTCCTGTTGGGGAAGAGAATATCCCACAAGTAAGGATGACGCCGTGGACCGGACACACCGTTGGAGAAAGTAATTTATCAGGTAAACATAAATTCTGTTTTTAGCCGGAGTAGTTAAGATCATATTGCTGTTCTCGGCCATCTGAGGAGTGAGGTAAACTTCAGATCAGGGGACAGCGGGCAGATGAATCTGCATAGAGGTATGTAGCAGTTTTTATTTTCTGACAATGGAATTGATGAGAAAATCCTGCCATACTGATATAATGTCATGTATGTATACTTTACACTTCAGTATTCTGGGGAATGGTACTTCACTAGAATTACACTGTAAGAAATACATAAAGCTGTTTAATAACTAGAGATTATGTTTAACGTTTTTGCTGGAATGTAAAATCGTTTTCATTTGCTGAGGTACTGTGTGAATAAATGTTTGGGCACTATTTTTCCACTTGGCAGTTGCTTAATCTGTTTTCTGACAGTTTCTGTTCTCCCTCACTGCTGTGTGTGAGGGGGAGGGGCCGTTTTTTGGCGCTTTTACTACGCATCAAATATTTCAGTCAGCAACTCATTGTATTCCCTGCATGATCCGGTTCATCTCTACAGAGCTCAGGGGTCTTCAAAACTTATTTTGAGGGAGGTAATTTCTCTGCTAATGGGATTAAACCTTTGCTAAAGTTGTGTTGTTTACAAGGATTGAGGCTATAACTGTTTCAATTTATTAATTTTCAACTGTCATAGATCTTCTGTGCTTCTTAAAGGCACAGTACGTTTTAATATTATTCTAATTGAATTGTATTTCCAAGTTGCAAGTTTATTTGCTAGTGTGTTAAACATGTCTGATTCAGAGGATGATACCTGTGTCATTTGTTGCAATGCCAAAGTGGAGCCCAATAGAAATTTATGTACTAACTGTATTGATGCTACTTTAAATAAAAGTCAATCTGTACAAATTGAACAAATTTCACCAAACAACGAGGGGAGAGTTATGCCGACTAACTCGCCTCACGTGTCAGTACCTACATCTCCCGCTCAGAGGGAGGTGCGTGATATTGTAGCGCCGAGTACATCTGGGCGGCCATTACAAATCACATTACAGGATATGGCTACTGTTATGACTGAGGTTTTGGCTAAATTACCAGAACTAAGAGGTAAGCGTGATCACTCTGGGGTGAGAACAGAGTGCGCTGATAATATTAGGGCCATGTCAGACACTGCGTCACAGGTGGCAGAACATGAGGACGGAGAACTTCATTCTGTGGGTGACGGTTCTGATCCAAACAGACTGGATTCAGATATTTCAAATTTTAAATTTAAACTGGAAAACCTCCGTGTATTACTAGGGGAGGTGTTAGCGGCTCTGAATGATTTTAACACAGTTGCAATACCAGAGAAAATGTGTAGGTTGGATAAATATTTTGCGGTACCGACGAGTACTGAGGTTTTTCCTATACCTAAGAGACTTACTGAAATTGTTACTAAGGAGTGGGATAGACCCGGTGTGCCGTTCTCACCCCCTCCGATATTTAGAAAAATGTTTCCAATAGACGCCACCACAAGGGACTTATGGCAAACGGTCCCTAAGGTGGAGGGAGCAGTTTCTACCTTAGCTAAGCGTACCACTATCCCGGTGGAGGATAGCTGTGCTTTTTCAGATCCAATGGATAAAAAGTTAGGTTTTATATTGCAACCCCTTGCATGCATTGCGCCGATCACGGCTGCAGCGGCATTCTGGATTGAGTCTCTGGAAGAGAACATTTGTTCAGCTACTCTGGACGACATTACGGACAGGCTTAGAGTCCTTAAACTAGCTAATTCATTCATTTCGGAGGCCGTAGTACATCTTACTAAACTTACGGCGAAGAATTCAGGATTCGCCATTCAGGCACGCAGGGCGCTGTGGCTAAAATCCTGGTCAGCTGATGTTACTTCTAAGTCTAAATTGCTTAATATACCTTTCAAAGGGCAGACCTTATTCGGGCCCGGGTTGAAAGAGATTATCGCTGACATTACAGGAGGTAAAGGCCATGCCCTGCCTCAGGACAAAGCCAAAGCCAAGACTAGACAGTCTAATTTTCGTTCCTTTCGTAATTTCAAAGCAGGAGCAGCATCAACTTCCTCTGCACCAAAACAGGAAGGAGCTGTTGCTCGCTACAGACAAGGCTGGAAACCTAACCAGTCCTGGAACAAGGGCAAGCAGACTAGGAAACCTGCTGCTGCCCCTAAAACAGCATGAATTGAGGGCCCCCGATCCGGGATCGGATCTAGTGGGGGGCAGACTTTCTCTCTTCGCCCAGGCTTGGGCAAGAGATGTTCAGGATCCCTGGGCGCTAGAGATATCTCAGGGATACCTTCTGGACTTCAAATACTCTCCTCCAAGAGAGAGATTTCATCTGTCAAGATTGTCAACAATCCAGACAAAGAAAGAGGCGTTTCTACGCTGCGTACAAGAGCTCTTGTTAATGGGAGTAATCCATCCAGTTCCACGATCGGAACAGGGACAGGGGTTTTACTCAAATCTGTTTGTGGTTCCCAAAAAAGAGGGAACTTTCAGACCAATCCTGGACTTAAAGATCCTAAACAAATTCCTAAGAGTTCCATCGTTCAAGATGGAGACTATTCGGACAATTTTACCTATGATCCAAGAGGGTCAGTACATGACCACTGTAGATTTAAAAGATGCTTACCTTCACATACCGATTCACAAAGATCATTATCGGTACCTAAGGTTTGCCTTCCTAGACAGGCATTACCAGTTTGTGGCTCTTCCATTCGGATTGGCTACAGCTCCAAGAATCTTCACAAAGGTTCTGGGTGCTCTTCTGGCGGTACTAAGACCGCGGGGAATCTCGGTAGCTCCATACCTAGACGACATTCTGATACAAGCTTCAAGCTTTCAAACTGCCAAGTCTCATACAGAGTTAGTGCTGGCATTTCTAAGGTCACATGGATGGAAGGTGAACGAAAAGAAAAGTTCACTCGTTCCACTCACAAGAGTTCCCTTCCTGGGGACTCTTATAGATTCTGTAGAAATGAAGATTTACCTGACAGAGGACAGGCTAACAAGACTTCAAAGTGCTTGCCGCACCCTTCATTCCATTCAACACCCGTCAGTGGCTCAATGCATGGAGGTAATCGGCTTAATGGTAGCGGCAATGGACATAGTACCCTTTGCACGCTTACACCTCAGACCACTGCAACTGTGCATGCTAAGTCAGTGGAATGGGGATTACTCAGACTTATCCCCTTCTCTGAATCTGGATCAAGAGACCAGAAATTCTCTTCTATGGTGGCTTTCTCGGCCACATCTGTCCAGGGGGATGCCATTCAGCAGACCAGACTGGACAATTGTAACAACAGACGCCAGCCTTCTAGGTTGGGGTGCCGTCTGGAATTCTCTGAAGGCTCAGGGACAATGGAGTCAGGAGGAGAGTCTCCTGCCAATAAACATTCTGGAATTGAGAGCAGTTCTCAATGCCCTCCTGGCTTGGCCCCAGTTGACAACTCGGGGGTTCATCAGGTTTCAGTCGGACAACATCACGACTGTAGCTTACATCAACCATCAGGGAGGGACAAGAAGCTCCCTAGCTATGATGGAAGTATCAAAGATAATTCGCTGGGCAGAGTCTCACTCTTGCCACCTGTCAGCAATCCACATCCCGGGAGTGGAGAACTGGGAGGCGGATTTCTTAAGTCGTCAGACTTTTCATCCGGGGGAGTGGGAACTTCATCCGGAGGTCTTTGCCCAAATACTTCGACGTTGGGGCAAACCAGAGATAGATCTCATGGCGTCTCGACAGAACGCCAAGCTTCCTCGTTACGGGTCCAGATCCAGGGATCCAGGAGCAGTCCTGATAGATGCTCTGACAGCACCTTGGGACTTCAGGATGGCTTACGTGTTTCCACCCTTCCCGTTGCTTCCTCGATTGATTGCCAGAATCAAACGAGAGAGCATCAGTGATTCTAATAGCACCTGCGTGGCCACGCAGGACTTGGTATGCAGACCTGGTGGACATGTCATCCTGTCCACCTTGGTCTCTACCTCTGAAACAGGACCTTCTGATACAGGGTCCCTTCAAACATCAAAATCTAACTTCTCTGAAGCTGACTGCTTGGAAATTGAACGCTTGATTTTATCAAGACGTGGATTTTCTGAGTCAGTTATTGATACCTTAATACAGGCTAGGAAACCTGTTACCAGAAAGATTTACCATAAGATATGGCGTAAATACCTATATTGGTGTGAATCCAAAGGTTACTCTTGGGGTAAGGTTAGGATTCCTAGGATATTGTCTTTTCTACAAGAAGGTTTAGAAAAGGGTTTATCTGCTAGTTCATTAAAGGGACAGATCTCAGCTCTGTCCATTCTGTTACACAAACGTCTGTCAGAAGTTCCTGACGTCCAGGCTTTTTGTCAGGCTTTGGCCAGAATTAAGCCTGTGTTTAAAACTGTTGCTCCACCATGGAGTTTAAACCTTGTTCTTAATGTTTTACAGGGCGTTCCGTTTGAACCCCTTCATTCCATTGATATAAAGTTGTTATCTTGGAAAGTTCTATTTTTAATGGCTATTTCCTCGGCTCGAAGAGTCTCTGAATTATCAGCCTTACATTGTGATTCTCCTTATTTAATTTTTCATTCGGATAAGGTAGTCCTGCGTACTAAACCTGGGTTCTTACCTAAGGTAGTTACTAACAGGAATATCAATCAAGAGATTGTTGTTCCTTCTTTATGCCCAAATCCTTCTTCAAAGAAGGAACGTCTACTGCACAACCTGGATGTAGTCCGTGCTCTAAAATTTTACTTACAGGCAACTAAGGAATTTCGACAAACGTCTTCTCTGTTTGTCATTTACTCTGGGCAGAGGAGAGGTCAAAAAGCTTCCGCTACCTCTCTTTCTTTTTGGCTTCGTAGCATAATTCGTTTAGCTTATGAGACTGCTGGACAGCAGCCTCCTGAAAGAATTACAGCTCATTCTACTAGAGCTGTGGCTTCCACTTGGGCCTTCAAGAATGAGGCCTCTGTTGAACAGATTTGCAAGGCTGCAACTTGGTCTTCGCTTCATACTTTTTCCAAATTTTACAAATTTGACACTTTTGCTTCATCGGAGGCTATTTTTGGGAGAAAGGTTCTTCAGGCAGTGGTTCCTTCTGTATAAAGAGCCTGCCTATCCCTCCCGTCATCCGTGTACTTTTGCTTTGGTATTGGTATCCCAGAAGTAATGATGACCCGTGGACTGATCACACTTAACAGAAGAAAACATAATTTCTTCTGTTATGTGTGATCAGTCCACGGGTCATCATTACTTCTGGGATATAACTCCTCCCCAACAGGAAATGCAAGAGGATTCACCCAGCAGAGCTGCATATAGCTCCTCCCCTCTACGTCAGTCCCAGTCATTCTCTTGCACCCAACGACTAGATAGGATGTGTGAGAGGACTATGGTGATTATACTTAGTTTTTATGACTTCAATCAAAAGTTTGTTATTTTAAAATAGCACCGGAGCGTGTTATTACTTCTCTGGCAGAGTTTGAGGAAGAATCTGTCAGAGTTTTTTACTATGATTTTAACCGGAGTAGTTAAGATCATATTGCTGTTCTCGGCCATCTGAGGGAGGTAAAGGCTTCAGATCAGGGGACAGCGGGCAGATGAATCTGCTTAGTTCTTAACGTTTTACAGGGTGTTCCATTTGAACCCCTTCATTCCATTGATATAAAATTGTTATCTTGGAAAGTTCTGTTTTTAATGGCTATTTCCTCGGCTCGAAGAGTCTCTGAGTTATCAGCCTTACATTGTGATTCTCCTTATCTGATTTTTCACTCAGACAAGGTAGTTCTGCGTACTAAACCTGGGTTCTTACCTAAGGTGGTCACTAACAGGAATATCAATCAAGAGATTGTTGTTCCATCCTTGTGTCCAAATCCTTCTTCAAAGAAGGAACGTCTTCTACACAATCTGGATGTAGTTCGTGCCCTCAAGTTCTACTTGCAGGCAACTAAAGATTTTCGCCAAACTTCTTCCCTGTTTGTCGTTTATTCTGGACAGAGGAGAGGTCAAAAAGCTTCTGCTACCTCTCTCTCTTTTTGGCTTCGTAGCATAATACGTTTAGCCTATGAGACTGCTGGTCAGCAGCCTCCTGAAAGAATTACAGCTCACTCCACTAGAGCTGTGGCTTCCACTTGGGCCTTTAAGAATGAGGCCTCTGTTGAACAGATTTGCAAGGCTGCAACTTGGTCTTCGCTTCATACTTTTTCCAAATTTTACAAATTTGACACTTTTGCTTCTTCGGAGGCTATTTTTGGGAGAAAGGTTCTTCAGGCAGTGGTTCCTTCTATATAATGAGCCTGCCTATCCTCCCGTCATCCGTGTACTTTTGCTTTGGTATTGGTATCCCAGAAGTAATGATGACCCGTGGACTGATCACACATAACAGAAGAAAACATAATTTATGCTTACCTGATAAATTCCTTTCTTCTGTTGTGTGATCAGTCCACGGCCGCCCTGTTTTAAGGCAGGTAAATATCTTTTAAATTATACTCCAGTCACCACTTCACCCTTGGTTACTCCTTTCTCGTTGATTCTTGGTCGAATGACTGGGACTGACGTAGAGGGGAGGAGCTATATGCAGCTCTGCTGGGTGAATCCTCTTGCATTTCCTGTTGGGGAGGAGTTATATCCCAGAAGTAATGATGACCCGTGGACTGATCACACAACAGAAGAAAGGAATTTATCAGGTAAGCATAAATTATGTTTTATGCTTACCTGATAAATTCCTTTCTTCTGTAGTGTGATCAGTCCACGGCCCGCCCTGTTTTTAAGGCAGGTAAATATTTTTTAATTTATACTCCAGTCACCACTTCACCCTTGGCTTTTCCTTTCTCGTTGGTCCTTGGTCGAATGACTGGGAGTGACATAGAGGGGAGGAGCTATATGCAGCTCTGCTGGGTGAATCCTCTTGCACTTCCTGTTGGGGAGGAGTAATATCCCAGAAGTAATGATGACCCGTGGACTGATCACACTACAGAAGAAAGGAATTTATCAGGTAAGCATAAATTATGTTTTTTACTTCGGAGCATTCCTCACCGCCCACCCTATCCCAAACCAAACATACTTCAACGCCAAGCCAGGAAGGCCCTACAGCGGAAACCTCACCCTTACCTATATTACCGGGCGGCATCCCTGCAGCACTCCTGTCTCAATTTGCAACGAAACAGGAGATTACCACAATTTTCAGGACATGTTTACGTGAAGAACTGCAAGAAATAAAACAAGATCTTCACACCCTGGGTACAAGGGTGGATATGCTAGAAGCTGAGAGTGAAGAGGTGAGAGAAGATATCCACAGAATAGAGGACAAGACTACAACACACCAAGAAACAATCACCACGTTAATGGACAAGATCGACGACCTTGAGAATAGGAGTAGGAGGAAAAACCTAAGACTTAGAGGTATTCCTGAGTCTGTCCTACCGAAAGACTGAATACTTACAATCCCTATTCACTTCCATAAAAGAACCTGCATACCCTAATGACATCTTATGGGCACGGGCCCATAGAGCCCTCAGACCTAAACCTCCCGACAACGCCCCACCCAGGGATGTTATTATCAGATTTAAAAACTTTCTTGAAAAAGAGATGCTGCTTAATCAATCCCGTAAACACCAACCTGTTAAATTCAGGAGTAATGTGATACAATTCTTTCAGGACCTCTCTACAAGAACCCTGCAGATTAGAAAATAATTCCTCCCACTCACATCTCTACTAAGAAGCAAAAGGATCCCTTACAGATGGGGTTTCCCCGTCCACCTAATGGTGATTCAGAATGACCGACGCTATTCTTGCCATACACCTGATGATATACCATCTTTTTGTAAAGAACTAGGCATAGATCAACCTCTAACAGAACCTTCAGATCAACCTCCTACTTCAGTCTTACCCAAGAGAGCAAAATCCAATTCAACGAGATGGAACACTAAACTACCACGTAAAACACCTGAACTAAAGCAAGGCAAAGATCGCAAGAATGCATCTCCACAGAAACCACCTTCCCCTCTCGACTCTGATGAGGACTGATAAATAATCTCTGCACTGATGCTGACGAGCATGCATATTTGTAACCGGTCAGTATGAACATTATTACCACTTTTACTCAGGAGAGTAAGTGAGAGACTCATTCAGGTAACAAAGGAGACATTTACTGTATCATACGGGACTCTCCCTTTTCCCTTTAATCCCCCTCTAGTTCTCTCATGGGTTTTACATGACCCTGAGACCCTCCAGGTCACCTGTTAGAATATCCAACTGCCGCTCTCTAAGTTTTTCATACTTACCTTTTTAAACCCCATGGTAAGTGGCGGATTGGAATCATTAAACTTCACCGTTTAGAGTCCCTTTCTTTTTTACTGTCCCCCCAAAGGACTCGTTCTCTAATTTATGTCTATTATCAGACTTAGAGACATGTTTGTATTGTTGTTTTTTATGTTATTGTTTTCAGAATGTATTTTGTACTATATTGTTCTTTACATGAGTTATGTAGGTTATGCAGAACTGTGCATTTTATATGTTCCAACGGTCTACCAGGGAGCCCATTGCGGCACTAACTTGACGTATATTTCACTCACTTCATCACATAATTACATATATCTGACTTATGGCTCATCGAAATGACAAGGCACCTCACCCCCTGGTTATTTTGTCCCAAAACGCAAAAGGGCTAAACTCCCCATGCAAACGCTCTAAAGCACTTGCAGATTTAGCGAGACGAGGGGCTGATATTATTTATCTACAGGAGACGCATTTTAAAAACAATAACTACCCAAAATATTTAGGCCGCACATACACTCAACACTACCACAGTACGGGTCCTACTAAAAAATGCGGAGTTAGTATTTTGCTTAAAAAGTCACTGCCCTTTACACTCCTGAACAAGATAGCAGACACAGAAGGCAGGCTTCTGGGCCTGATAGGCCTATTATATGGCCAACCTATAACCCTAGTTACAGTTTATGCTCCAAACACCACCCCCAAACCATTCTTCGTCAAATTATTCACAAAACTGTTAGATTCATCTAAGGGCCCAATTTACTTAGGAGGGGATTTTAATTTCCCACTCCAGCCACAAATGGATAGTACAAACCCCCTTACAAAATGCAACACTAGGTTCCTTACCTTTTTCTGGAAAAATCTCAATATACATAATTTACATGATACTTGGAGATATCTCCACCCGGAACTTAGAGATTACACGTTCTTTTCCCACCCCAATAAGTCCTATAGCCGAATCGATTATATCTTCACCAATCAAATTGGCTTATCCCAAATCACTAACTGTACCATCATGCCAACCCCATGGTCTGACCATTCCGCAGTTCAACTGCATATTAACTGGCCAGAACGAACCACAAACCATTTTCAGTGGATGCTAGATGACACTCTTTTGGGGGAGGTGGAGAACATTACCAAATTAAATAAAACCTTGGAAGAATACTTTAGATTCAATGCTCCCTCAACACCTAACCAGTTTTCAGTCTGGGAGGCGCATAAATGCTTCCTTAGAGGGGAGTTTATTAAAATGAAATCTAAGTTTAACAAGATAAAACAACAAAAATACCTAGATCTCACCAAAAAACTCTCCCATTTTACTTATCAACATAAACTTTCTCCAACTGATAACTCTATCTTAGATGAGATAACAACCATATGGAAAGCACTAGACGATTACTTACAGATAGAATACCATACTCTGAGACGGAAAACAAATAGCCTGTTTCATTTTGAGGGAAATAGAGCGGGGAAATACTTAGCGCAATCACTCAGAAAGAGAAAACTTAAATCATTTATTTCTGAAATACACACTCCAAACCAACCCCCTCTCAAAACCACCCCAGACATCCTTCAAGCATTCCACACTTATTACTCATCTCTTTAAAATATCCACTCTGAGATTCCCGCAGACCAGCTGTCACAAGCTACCCATAAATTCCTTCGGGAGTGTCAGCTCCCATCTATAGATGTCACACAACTGAAAGACATTAAATCGCATATCACCCCGCAGGAAGTAATGTTTGCAATTCAAGAGCTAAAATCAGGGAAAAGCCCAGGCCCAGGTGGGCTCTCCTCTAAATACTACCAAACGTTTAAAGACACTATAACACCCCACCTGACGAAATTGTTTAACGCTATAGTAGATGGAGCACAATTCCCACCCTCAATGTTAGAGGCCCATGTGGTAGTGCTACCCAAACCCGGCAAACCGGCTACGATACCCTCTAATTTCCGGCCCATATCACTGTTAAATTTAGACATTAAACTATATGCTAAAATTTTGACCACCCGACTGAATAAAATTATCCCAGATCTCATACACCCCAACCAAGTAGGCTTTACCCCACGTAGGGAAGCCCGTGATAACACCACTAAAATAATTAATATCATAGATTATGCCAAAACTCACCATATTCCGTCTATAGTCCTTTCACTTGATGCTGAAAAGGCGTTTGATTGTCTTAGTTGGCCTTTTCTGACCCAGACCTTAAGAAAATTTGGATTTGATGATCATTTCATCCACATGATTTTTGCATTATATAATAACCCCAGAGCGAGAATAAAACTGAACGACTCCTTATCATGCCCCTTTGACATAAACAACGGTACTAGACAGGGATGTCCACTCTCACCAACACTGTTCATTCTGGCAATGGAGATTCTGGCTACTTACATTAGGACCACCCCCCAAATTTCCGGTATTACTATAAGACAAAAAGAATACAAGGTCTCCTTATATGCAGACGATGTCATACTCACACTTACGAACCTCCCTACATCTGTTCCCCCCCTGATGCTTCTGTTTCAGAGATATGGATTGCTGTCTAACTTCCGCATAAACAATACAAAATCGGAATTTATAAATTTAGACACCCCCCCCCGAAGTATTATATATACTACACTCACACAAATTTAAACATCAACCTAAAGCACTGAAATATCTAGGAATTTTGGTTCCTTCAAATCTACAGGAGATAATTTCCTTAAACTTCAACCCTTTAAATAATCACATTAAAGCTACTTTATCTTCATGGTCCAATAAACCAATCTCTTGGCTGGGAAGAGTGAATGCTATTAAAATGATAATACTCCCCAAAATATTGTATGTTTTACAGGCAATACCCACTCCCATCCATGACTCTATTATCCACTCCCTACAAAAACTCATTAATTCCTACATCTGGAGCCATAAGCGCCCTAGGATCGCCACACAAACCCTGTACCGTTCTAAACTAGAGGGAGGTCTCGGAGTCCCGAATATATTACTATACAGATATGCTACCTACATGACTAGGATAACCGACTGGTGTAAAAACAGTCGCCACAAGGAATGGGTGGGATTAGAACACACTCGCGGGACAGGGACAATTAGGAGGCAGATGTTGGCTTACAGCGCAACGAGACAAAGGGGTACCAGAGCTCCCTACCGTAGGGAGAGAAACATTTAATGTATGGGGAAAAATCCTAAGGAGACACACATCTATCTCTACACCCTACTCCCCTCTGACACCCATTATAGATAACCCCACAGTCCCATTCCAATTTAATTCCCATCACACTGACAACACTGTTCTATCGCACGCAATACCGCACTACTCCCTTTTGCAGAATAGCAAGTTGAAACCAAGAGAGGAAGTAGCTGAAATACTGGGACTCACCCCCAAAAACTGGTTAGCTCACCATCAACTTACCCACTACATCGCCTCACACACAGAGAGACAAAACCTGACTCGTCCCTTAACGCCATTTGAATCTATATGCTATCTGCCCTTCCCGGCCACGGGCATTCTTTCCATTTCATACAAATTACTACATACAGACCGGTCAAGTTGTCTCCCATCCCATGCCAGTAGCTGGGAAAAAGAGCTTAATGAACAACAACCACCCAAAAGTGGAAGATTATATATAAATGCATGAGCTCCTCCGCATCTTCCATGGATATTGCGGAAATGAACACGAAACTCCTCTGTAGGTAGCACTACACTCCTGATAGACTGGGTAGACTATTCCCACACACTAATACCAACTGTTGGAGAGGATGTACACAGCGAGGTACCTTTGCCCATCTATGGTGGACATGCCCTGTGGCACAGGCATATTGGTTAGATATCAGAACAGAAATACAATTGGTGATAGGGACTTTCCTACCCCTTACTCCCTGGCCTTTCCTCTTCAACTTCCTCCCACAAATAACATGTAAGCTGCGATTAAAGCTCACTGCGATAATGATCAATACGGCTAAACGATATATCCCATACCAATGGAAGCAGTCCACCCTACCATCTATACAGTTTTGGCGGAATAGAGTAACTACTGCCACAGAACTAGAGCAATACCACTATACAAAATTGAGTAAAATGGATGAGTTTCTATCCATCCGCCTGCTCTGGGAAGAATACATCCACTCTTTAGAGCCCGCCGATACCCCACACATTCCCCACTAAACCCTGACACACACAGACCACAATAGACCTTTTTGGAACTTTATGATTTATTATTGTTCGAATTTGCTTTTACCAAATCACATAATCTCTTTTCTCATTTTCTACATATTTCTTTTCTTCTTTATCATATTCTGAACGTGTTTTATGTTTATAAGGTTAAAAGTTATAAAGGAAGACGTGTCTAGTTGTACAGACAATTCAGAATGTTCCCCCTTAAAAGAGAGTTACATTGAACCCTATCAGGAGCATTCTCTTTATCTACACAGCAGAATCTTTGTTTTTTGTAATTGCCTGTATTAGGACTGAGTCCTTATGTTTTTTTTTTCTGCACTCTGACCAACTTGTTTGAATACTGTATGTTGCAACTTGATACAAATAAAGCTTTTTTTCAAATTTAAAAAAAAATAAAAAAAATAAAAATTACAGACTGAGACATCCAGTTTTCCTCAGAAGTTCCCTGAATGCTACAGGACATCTCTAAAGGGTCTAAAATCGTTTATTGGGGAAGGTAGGAGCCACAGTAGAGCTGTGGCAGTTTGTTGTGACTGTTAAAAAACGTCTGTCATTTTTTTTATCCATTTTTTGAACTAAGGGGTTAATCATCCATTTGCAAGTGGGTGCAATGCTCTGTTAGCCTATTACGCACACTGTAAAAATTTCGTTTGTGTAACTGCCTTTTTTCACTGTTTTTCAAATTTTGACAAAATTTGTTTCTCTTAAAGGCACAGCACTGTTTTTTTATATTTGCTTGTTAATTAAAGTGTTTTCCAAGCTTGCTAGTCTCATTGCTAGTCTGTATAAACATGTCTGACATAGAGGAAACTCCTTGTTCATTATGTTTAAAAGCAATGGTGGAACCCCCTCTTAGAATGTGTACCAATTGTACTGATTTCACTTTAAGCAATAAAGATCATATTTTGTCTTTAAAAAATGTATCACCAGAGGAATCTAATGAGGGGGAAGTTATGCCGACTAACTCTCCCCACGTGTCAGATCCTTTGACTCCCGCTCAAGGGACTCACGCTGAAATGGCGCCAAGTACATCTAGGGCACCCATAGCGTTTACTTTACAAGACATGGCGGCAGTCATGGATAATACACTGTCAGCGGTATTAGCCAGACTACCTGAATTTAGAGGTAAGCGAGATAGCTCTGGGGTTAGACGAAATGCAGAGCATACTGACGCTCTAAGAACCATGTCTGATACTGCCTCACAATATGCTGAAGCTGAGGAAGGAGAACTTCAGTCTGTGGGTGATGTTTCTGATTCAGGAAGGGTACCTGATTCTGATATTTCTACATTTAAATTTAAGCTTGAACACCTCCGCGTGTTACTTAAGGAGGTTTTATCTGCTCTGAATGACTGTGACACAATTGCAGTGCCAGAGAAATTGTGTAGACTGGATAAATACTATGCAGTGCCGGTGTGTACTGATGTTTTTCCAATACCTAAAAGGTTTACAGAAATTATTACTAAGGAATGGGATAGAACAGGTGTGCCATTCTCTCCCCCTCCTATTTTTAGAAAAATGTTTCCTATAGACGCCACCACACGGGACTTATGGCAGACAGTCCCTAAGGTGGAGGGAGCAGTTTCTACTTTAGCAAAGCGTACTACTATCCCTGTTGAGGACAGTTGTGCTTTTTCAGATCCAATGGATAAAAAATTAGAAGGTTACCTTAAGAAAATATTTAGTCAACAAGGTTTTATCCTACAGCCTCTTGCATGCATTGCCCCTGTCACTGCTGCTGCGGCGTTCTGGTTTGAGTCTCTGGAAGAGGCCTTACAGGTAGCGACTCCATTGGATGACATACTTGGCAAACTTAGGGCACTTAAGCTAGCCAATTCTTTTGTTTCTGATGCCATTGTTCATTTGACTAAACTAACGGCTAAGAATTCTGGTTTTGCTATACAGGCGCGCAGGGCGCTATGGCTTAAATCATGGTCAGCTGACGTGACTTCAAAATCTAAGCTGCTTAACATTCCCTTCAAGGGGTTCGGGCCTGGTTTGAAGGAGATTATTGCTGATATCACTGGAGGAAAAGGCCATGCCCTTCCTCAGGACAGGTCCAAATCCAGAGCCAAACAGTCTAATTTTCGTGCCTTTCGAAACTTCAAGGCAGGTGCGGCATCAACCTCCTCTAATGCAAGACAAGAGGGAACTGTTGCTCAGTCCAAGGCAGTCTGGAGGCCTAACCAGACCTGGAACAAAGGTAAGCAGGCTAAAAAACCTGCTGCTGCCTCTAAGACAGCATGAAGGAACGGCCCCCTATCCGGTAACGGATCTAGTGGGGGGCAGACTTTCACTCTTCACCCAGGCGTGGGCAAGAGATGTTCAGGATCCCTGGGCGTTGGAAATTATATCTCAGGGATATCTTCTGGACTTCAAAGTTTCTCCCCCAAAAGGGAGATTTCACCTTTCACAATTATCTGCAAACCAGATAAAGAGAGAAGCATTCTTACACTGTGTACGAGACCTCCTAGTTATGGGAGTGATCCATCCAGTTCCAAAAGAGGAACAAGGACAGGGTTTTTACTTAAATCTGTTTGTGGTTCCCAAAAAGGAGGGAAGATGGAAACTATTCGTACCATCCTGCCTATGATCCAGGAGGGTCAATATATGACTACAGTGGATCTAAAGGATGCTTATCTTCACATTCCGATACACAAAGATCATCATCGGTTTTTCAGGTTTGCCTTTCTGGACAGGCATTACCAGTTTGTAGCTCTTCCTTTTGGATTAGCTACAGCCCCAAGAATCTTCACAAAGGTTCTAGGGTCGCTTCTGGCGGTTCTAAGGCCGCGGGGCATTTCGGTGGCCCCTTATTTAGACGACATCCTGATACAGGCGTCAAACTTCCAGATTGCCAAGTCTCATACGGACATAGTACTGGCATTTCTGAGGTCGCATGGGTGGAAAGTGAACGAGGAAAAGAGTTCTCTATCCCCACTCACAAGAGTTTCCTTCCTAGGGACTCTGATAGATTCTATAGAAATGAAGATTTACCTGACGGAGTCCAGGTTATCAAAGCTTCTAAATTCCTGCCGTATTCTTCATTCCATTCCACGCCCTTCGGTGCCTCAGTGCATGGAAGTAATCGGCTTAATGGTGGCAATGGACATAGTGCCGTTTGCACGCTTACATCTTAGACCGCTGCAACTATGCATGCTCAGTCAGTGGAACGGGGATTACACAGATTTGTCCCCTCTACTAAATCTGGATCAAGAGACCAGGGATTCTCTTCTCTGGTGGCTATCTCGGGTCCATCTGTCCAAAGGTATGACCTTTCGCAGGCCAGATTGGACAATTGTGACGACAGATGACAGCCTTCTAGGTTGGGGTGCAGTCTGGAACTCCCTGAAGGCTCAGGGATCGTGGACTCAGGAGGAGTCACTCCTTCCAATAAATATTCTGGAATTGAGAGCGATATTCAATGCTCTTCAAGCTTGGCCTCAGTTAGCAACTCTGAGGTTCATCAGATTTCAGTCGGACAACATCACAACTGTGGCTTACATCAACCATCAAGGGGGAACAAGAAGTTCCCTAGCGATGTTAGAAGTCTCAAAGATCATTCGCTGGGCGGAGATTCACTCTTGCCACCTATCAGCTATCCATATCCCCAGGTGTAGAGAACTGGGAGGCGGATTTTCTAAGTCGACAGACTTTTCATCCGGGGGAGTGGGAACTCCATCCGGAGGTGTTTGCACAAGTGGTTCATCGCTGGGGCAAACCAGAGTTGGATCTCATGGCGTCTCGACAGAACGCCAAGCTTCCTTGTTACGGATCCAGGTCCAGGGACCCCAAGGCGACGCTGATAGATGCTCTAGCAGCGCCCTGGTCTTTCAACCTGGCTTATGTGTTTCCACCGTTTCCTTTGCTCCCTCGACTGATTGCCAAGATCAAGCAGGAGAGAGCATAAGTGATTCTAATAGCGCCTGCGTGGCCACGCAGGACCTGGTATGCAGATCTAGTGGACATGTCATCCTTTCCACCATGGACTCTGCCTCTGAGACAGGACCTTCTACTTCAGGGTCCTTTCCACCATCCAAATCTAATTTCTCTGAGACTGACTGCATGGAGATTGAACGCCTGATTTTATCAAAGCGTGGTTTCTCCGAGTCAGTCATTGATACCTTGATACAGGCACGAAAGCCTGTCACCAGGAAAATTTAGCATAAAATATGGCGTAAATATCTTTACTGGTGTGAATCCAAGGGTTACTCATGGAGTAAAGTCAGGATTCCCAGGATATTATCCTTTCTCCAAGATTGTTTGGAAAAAGGATTGTCAGCTAGTTCCTTAAAGGGACAGATTTCTGCTCTGTCTATTCTTTTGCACAAGCGTCTGGCAGATGTTCCAGACGTTCAGGCATTTTGCCAGGCTTTAGTTAGAATCAAGCCTGTGTTTAGACCGGTTGCTCCGCCATGGAGCTTAAATTTGGTTCTTAAGGTTCTTCAAGGAGTTCCATTTGAACCTCTCCATTCCATAGATATCAAACTTTTATCTTGGAAAGTTCTTTTTTTGGTAGCTATTTCCTCGGCTCGTAGAGTCTCCGAGTTATCTGCCTTACAATGTGATTCTCCTTATCTGATTTTCCATACGGATAAGGTTGTCCTGCGTACCAAACCTGGGTTTTTACCTAAGGTGGTATCTAACAAGAATATCAATCAAGAGATTGTTGTTCCATCATTGTGTCCTAATCCTTCTTCAAAGAAGGAACGTCTATTACACAATCTAGACGTGGTTCGTGCTTTAAAGTTTTACTTACAAGCTACTAAAGATTTTCGACAAACATCTGCTTTGTTTGTGGTTTACTCTGGATAGAGGAGAGGTCAAAAGGCTTCGGCAACCTCTCTTTCTTTTTGGCTAAGAAGCATATTACGCTTAGCCTATGAGACTGCTGGACAGCAGCCCCCTGAAAGGATTACAGCTCATTCCACTAGAGCTGTGGCTTCCACCTGGGCCTTTAAAAATGAGACGTCTGTTGAACAGATTTGCAAGGCGGCGACTTGGTCTTCGCTTCATACCATTTCAAAATTCTACAAATTTGACACACTTGCTTCTTCGGAGGCTATTTTTGGGAGAAAGGTTTTACAGGCAGTGGTACCTTCCGTTTAAGTACCTGCCTTGTCCCTCCCTTCATCCGTGTACTTTAGCTTTGGTATTGGTATCCCACAAGTAATGGATGATCCGTGGACTGGATAAACCTTACAAGAGAAAACACAATTTATGCTTACCTGATAAATTTATTTCTCTTGTGGTGTATCCAGTCCACGGCCCGCCCTGTCATTTTAAGGCAGGTAATTTTTTAATTTAAACTACAGTCACCACTGCACCCTATGGTTTCTCCTTTCTCTGCTTGTTTTCAGTCGAATGACTGGATATGGTAGTGAGGGGAGGAGCTATATAACAGCTCTGCTGTGGGTGTCCTCTTGCAACTTCCTGTTGGGAATGAGAATATCCCACAAGTAATGGATGATCCGTGGACTGGATACACCACAAGAGAAATAAATTTATCAGGTAAGCATAAATTGTGTTTTTCCAAAGAGTTCATTGATTCCTCAGACAAAGGTAACCTTTTTGGGCTTTCAAATAGATTCAGTGTCCATGACTTTTTCTCTAACAGAAAAGAGACGTCTGAAGTTGGTTTCAGCTTGTCGAAACCTTCAGTCTCAATCATTCCCTTCGGTAGCTTTGTGCATGGAAATTCTAGGTCTCATGACTGCTGCATCGGACGCGATCCCCTTTGCTCGCTTTCACATGAGCCCTCTTCAGCTTTGTATGCTGAACCAGTGGTGCAGAGATTATACAAAGATATCACAATTAATATCCTTAAATCCCAATGTTCGATCTTCTCTGACTTGGTGGTTGAATCACCATCGTCTAATTCAAGGGGCCTCTTTTGTTCGTCCAACCTGGACTGTAATCTCAACAGATGCGAATCTTTCAGGTTGGGGAGCTGTATGGGGATCTCTGACAGCACAGGGGGTTTGGGAATTTCAGGAGGCGAAATTACCAATCAACATTTTGGAACTCTGTGCGATTTTCAGTTCTGGCCTCTTCTGAAGAGAGAATCGTTTATTTGTTTTCAGACAGACAATGTCACAACCGTGGCGTATGTCAATCATCAAGGTGGGACTCACAGTCTTCAGGCTATGAAAGAAGTATCTCGGATACTTGTATGGGCGGAATCCAGCTCCTGTCTAATCTCTGCGGTTCATATCCCAGGTGTAGACAATTGGGAAGCAGATTATCTCAGCCGCCAGACGTTACATCCGGGCGAATGGTCTCTTCACCCAGAGGTATTTCTTCAGATTGTTCAAATCTGGGGACTTCCAGAAATAGATCTGATGGCCTCTCATCTAAACAAGAAACTTCCCAGGTATCTGTCCAGATCCAGGGATCCTCAGGCAGAAGCAGTGGACGCGCTGTCGCTTCCTTGGAATTATCAACCTGCTTATATCTTTCCGCCTCTAGTTCTTCTTCCAAAGGTGATTTCCAAAATTCTAATGGAACATTTGTTTGTATTGCTGGTGGCTCCAGCATGGCCTCACAGGTTTTGGTATGCGGATCTCGTTCGGATGGCAAGTTGCCAACCTTGGACACTTCCGTTAAGGTCAGACCTTCTATCTCAAGGCCCATTTCTCTTGCAAGGTGTATCCAGTCCACGGATTCATCCTTTACTTGTGGGATATTCTCATTCCCTACAGGAAGTAGCAAAGAGAGAACACAGCAAAGCTGTCCATATAGCTCCCCCTCTAGCTCCACCCCCCAGTCATTCTCTTTGCTGGCTCTAAGCACTAGGGGCTCTCTCGGGAGTGTAAAGTGAATGTGGTGTTAGAATTGTAGTTTTATTATCTTCAATCAAAAGTTTGTTATTTTAAATGGTACCGGTTTGTACTATTTACTCTCTAGCAGAAAAGTGATGAAGATTTCTGCTGAGAGGAAAATGATTTTAGCATGTTGTAACTAAAATCCACTGCTGTTCCCACACAGGACTGAGGAGTACCAGAAAACTTCAGTTGGGGGGAACAGTTTGCAGGGTGATCTGCAATAAGGTATGTTCAGTCAATTATTTCTAGACAAGACTGAGATAATGCTAGAAGACTGACAAGATCTCCATGTGGGGAGGGTAAGCTATGTTCACAGACTTAGTAAGGAATTGAATGCTTACATAATAGGGCTAATATACTGGTTGACACTTATTCAGGGAAATCGATTGTTTGGCTAAGGAAAAATCGTTTTGCAAGACACTTTTAAAGCCTTTTTGGGTTTTTTTCTGGAGTTATTACCACATGGCTGTTTTTTAGTCACTTAGGAGTGATTTACTAGACCTCAGATGCGCACTTAGAATTTCAGATAAATTAATGCTGTTTCACATGGAGGGTCCTGCTGATGTTTGAGGACCTAAAAGAAGCTATATTCCCCCAAATCTGATCCCTAAGGGAAGGTAGGGCCACAGCAAGGCTATGGCAAGGTGCTGTAGTGATTTAACCAGGTTTTGGCTTTAGGCTGCTCCGGTTTGGGCATTAAGGGGTTAATCGTTTTGAAACTTGGGATGCAATCTTATTAAGGCTTTAGCTACATACTGTGAACATTTCAGAAAGATTGGTGCATTTTTCACCGTTTTGTAAAATTGTGTGCTCTTTTTATCTCTTAAAGGCACAGTAACGTTTTTTTCAAATTGTGTTTATTTGATTAAAGTGATTCCAAGCCTGTTTGTGTACTCTACTAGTCTGTTAAACATGTCTGACACTAAGGAAAATCCTTGTTCAATGTGTTTAGAAGCCATGGTGGAACCCCCTCTCAGAATGTGTCCCACTTGTACTGATATTGGAAACGAGTTTGAGCAATGGCACTACACTCAGACACACTCCCCAGTATTTCTATAGTGGTCAATAATGTTTCGTTAATATGAAATCAATCTATGCTGTTAGAGGGAGGGGTGCTACCGCACAACAATAGCATACAAGCAAGAAGTGGAAGTGATAGAGTCACTTCCAGGAAAGAATGCGGTTTTAGCACTCACTGTCTTAACCTCATGTGCGGCGTTTACTTCCAGAGTATAAAACTTAACTTTTATTAGTTTAGCTAAAATAATTGGAGAAGGGGGAAACATAAACAATTAAAAACCTAGGATAAAGTAGTCCTGTATAGATTCTGTTATATGCAATAATATGTGTGAATAGGCCTTTGGGGTATGATAGCCCAGATAATTATATTACAGTATAATCTATACAGAGATCTATGAGGTACACCGGTTCAATTAAATAAGACTGAGTTGATGTAGTGTAGATTATTATAACGATACCCAGTAGAGAATTGCTTAAGCTCAGCTTGGTAGCACGGATGTCTTGTACAAAAAGAAATCAGTTAAATACTGATACAATATGTTTATGTATAAATATTGTTGTCATCCATCCTCTGAGACTTTAATTTATTTGAAATGATCTCTTACATATAGGGTAATCTACACATAAAATGCTGGTTGTCTAGTGTAGGAAACGATAAATGTATTAGAGTACAGGGCTACTGATATTCTCTAGGATTTCTGAGATAAGATAGTTGCCAGTATTATTCTTCAGTTGTTTATTATTGTATCAATATAAGTCACTTAACAAAGGCTGTATTGTTGTTACTGCTATCTTTCCTTGCACTCTCTTTTATGTTTACTTATCATAGGGTTAATGTCAAGTAAATAGGTTTGTATGCATTATAGTATCCCAATGCCTCTTATGTAATTGCATTTGACCCTCTGGTCTAAGGTGATTTTGTATTGAGAATAAGCTAGGATATAGTGTAATCAAGCTATTATTCTTTCAAGTTTACATATATCTTACTCAATTCTATTTCATAATAGCTAAGTGTATATTGGAGAAGCCCTAGCTATTCTGTATTTTCACGTCAACTAGTGATGTGATATTAAACATAAAAGGTAACTTTATTTTTGTGAAGCAGAGATTTAGTTACTATTCCTGTACAAATCCCAATACACTGTTAAATAGTGTTATTGGTTATGGGTATGATTAAATCAGAATATTGTGGTGTCATAATACCACTACACAGTGTAGAATATACAGGTCTTGTTTTGTGCGTCAGTTGTTATTTCTGAACTTCATTAAAGTTTTAACAGTACTGCTTACAATGTTGTGCAGCACCTGAAGTAATTGTTATAGTGAGTTATACTTTACTGAGTTCGAATTCCCTGAGCATAGATAGTATCACTTTAATACATTCACAGTTAACATTTCAGATGTGAAATTCTGTTCCCCAAATGAATCGTAATGTGGTTAATTTTAATTTATTTAGGCAGCAATCGTGTGCCTGCAGGGAGCTCGCTATATGTAACTCGATACTCTGTTACTATTTGCCCTTTAGTACACTTATGTAATATAATAGGTCTTATTGTAACTATAGTTTTATTGTACACAAAATAGTATCACGCTACCAGCATGTAGTTTGTTATGTTGGTCTGTTATTGTGAATCTAACTCTTAATTGATTTGTCTGAATTAGCAGTTATCTGTGCTGTTACTGGTTATGTTTGTAGTCTAAATTAGCCCAGTTACCCATATAGATACCCCATATCAGCTTTAGCCATATTGTAACCCTTAGTCGTCAATTTGTTACTGATAAGCTATAAAAAGTTATAACTTTAGGTTACTGGTATAGACGGTATTAGTTAATGAGTATCCCTCTAAGAAGTTTCCTAAGTAGTGTACCACGCTGACAACCTATTGGTACCGGTGAACCCCAATAAACGTAACCGACTACTTCTTCCTAATTTTTGTACTGATATGTCTATACACTTTAAAGATCATATTGTTGCATTTAAGAATGTGGCCCAAGATGATTCTCAGACTGAAGGTAACGAGGGTAGCCCGTCTGCCTCTCCCCAAGTGTCACAACCAGTTACGCCCGCGCAAGCAACGCCTAGTACCTCTAGTGCGTCTAACCCTTTTACATTACAAGACTTAGCGGCAGTCATGGATAATTCTCTTACAGCCTTCTTATCTAAACTGCCCGTGTTACCTGCAAAGCGTGATAGCTCCGTTTTAAGAACAGATTATGAGCATTCTGACGCTTTGGTAGCCGTATCCGATATACCCTCACAACGCTCTGAAGTGGGAGCGAGGGATTTGATGTCTGAGGGAGAAGTCTCTGATTCAGGAAGGGTTCCTTCCCAGACAGATTCAGATGCATTGGCTTTTAAATTTAAACTAGAACACCTCCGTGTTTTACTTAGGGAGGTATTAGCTACTCTGGATGACTGTGACCCTTTGGTGATCCCAGAGAAATTGTGTAAAATGGACAAGTACCTAGAGGTCCCTGTTTACACGGATGCGTTTCCGGTCCCTAAGAGGATTGCGGATATCGTTACTAGGGAGTGGGATAGGCCAGTGTCCCTTTTGTCCCCCCCTCCTGTTTTTAAGAAAATGTTCCCCATATCTGACCCCATGCGGGACTCGTAGCAGACGGTCCCTAAGGTGGAGGGGGCTGTTTCTACACTAGCTAAACGCACAACCATACCAATTGAAGACAGTTGTGCTTTTAAAGACCCTATGGATAAAAAGTTAGAGGGTTTACTTAAGAAAATTTTTGTTCAACAAGGTTTTCTTCTCCAACCTATTGCCTGCATTATTCCGGTAACTACTGCAGCTGCTTTCTGGTTTGAGGCGCTGGAAGACTCGCTCCAGACGGAGACCTCTTATGAGGAAATTATGGATAGAATTAAGGCTCTAAAGCTAGCTAATTCTTTTATCACTGACGCCGCTTTCCAAATAGCTAAGTTAGCGGCGAAAAATTCAGGTTTCGCCATTTTGGCGCGCAGGGCGATATGGCTAAAGTCCTGATCGGCCGATGTGTCGTCTAAATCCAAGCTTTTGAACATTCCTTTCAAAGGGAAGACCCTATTCGGGCCTGAATTGAAAGAGATTATTTCAGATATCACCGGGGGAAAAGGCCATGCTCTCCCTCAGGACAAAGCCTTTAGAACAAAGCTAATTTTCGTTCCTTTCGCAATTTCAGGAACGGCCCCGCTTCATCCTCTCCGACCGCAAAGCAAGAGGGTAACGCTTCACAGCCCAAGGCAAACTGGAAACCTTACCAGGGCTGGAATAAGGGTAAACAGGCCAAAAAGCCTGCAGCTGCCACCAAGACAGCATGAAGGGGTAGCCCCCGATCCGGGACCGGATCTAGTAGGGGGCAGACTCTCTCTCTTCGCTCAGGCCTGGGCAAGAGATGTACACGATCCTTGGGCGTTAGAGATTGTAGCCCAGGGATACCTTCTAGAATTCAAGGACTCTCCTCCAAGGGGAAGGTTCCACATTTCTCGTCTGTCTACAGATCAGACAAAGAAAGAGGCGTTTTTACGCTGTGTAGAAGATCTACATACAATGGGAGTGATCCACCCAGTTCCAATTGCAGAACAAGGACTGGGGTTTTACTCAAAACTGTTTGTGGTTCCCAAAAAAGAAGGAACTTTCAGACCAATCCTGGATCTCAAAATTCTAAACAAATTCCTCACAGTCCCATCATTCAAGATGGAGACCATTCGGACAATCTTACCAATGATCCAGGAGGGTCAATATATGACTACCGTGGATCTAAAGGATGCGTATCTGCACATTCCTATCCACAAAGATCATCACCAGTTTCTCAGGTTCGCCTTTCTGGACAAGCATTTTCAGTTTGTGGCTCTTCCTTTTGGGTTGGCCACTGCTCCCAGAATTTTCACAAAGGTGCTAGGGTCCCTCCTGGCAGTTCTAAGACCGCGGGGCATAGCAGTGGCGCCTTACCTAGACGACATCTTAATTCAGGCGTCAACTTTCCAAAGAACCAAGTCTCACACAGAGATTGTATTGGCCTTTCTGAGGTCTCACGGGTGGAAGGTGAACATCAAAAAGAGTTCTCTCTCCCCCCTCACAAGAGTTCCCTTCCTAGGAACCCTGATAGACTCGGTAGAAATGAAAATATTTCTGACGGAGGTCAGAAAGCTAAAACTCTTAACTACTTGCCGAGCTCTTTATTCCATTCCTCGGCCATCTGTGGCTCAGTGCATGGAGACAATTGGACTAATGGTTGCGGCAATGGACATAGTCCCTTTTGCTCGGATACACCTCAGACCACTGCAACTATGCATGCTCAAACAGTGGAATGGGGATTATGCAGATTTGTCTCCTCAAATTCAGTTGGACCAGGAGACCAGAGATTCTCTTCTCTGGTGGTTGTCTCAGGATCACCTGTCTCAAGGAATATGTTTCCGCAGGCCAGAGTGGATCATCGTAACGACCGACGCCAGTCTGTTAGGCTGGGGTGCGGTCTGGGACTCCCTGAAAGCTCAGGGCTTATGGTCTCGGGAAGAAACTCTTCTCCCGATAAACATTCTGGAACTGAGGGCGATATTCAATGCTCTTCAGGCATGGCCTCAACTAGCGGCGGCCAAATTCATCAGATTTCAGTCGGACAACATCACGACTGTAGCTTACGTCAATCATCAGGGGGGAACAAAGAGTTCCCTAGCGATGACAGAAGTAACCAAAATAATCAGGTGGGCGGGGATCACTCCTGCCATCTCTCAGCAATTCACATCCCAGGAGTAGACAACTGGGAGGCGGATTTTCTAAGTCGTCAGACTTTTCACCCGGGGGAGTGGGAACTCCACCCGGAGGTATTTGCCCAGCTGACTCAGCTATGGGGCACCCCAGACTTGGATCTGGTGGTGTCCCGTCAGAACACCAAACTTCCTCTCTACGGGTCCAGGTTCCGGGATCCCAAGGCGGTATTGATAGATGCTCTAGCAGCGCCTTGGTCCTTCAATCTGGCTTATGTTTTTCCACCGTTTCCTCTCCTCCCGCGTCTGGTTACCAGAATCAAGCAGGAGAAGGATTCGGTGATTCTGATAGCGCCTGCGTGGCCACGCAGGACTTGGTATGCAGACCTAGTGGACATGTCATCTGCCCCACCATGGTCACTGCCAATGAGGCAGGATCTTCTAATACAGGGTCCGTTCAAGCATCCAAATTTAGTTTCTCTACGTCTGACTGCTTGGAGATTGAACGCTTAATTCTATCAAAGCGTGGGTTCTCTGAGTCAGTTATAGATACTCTGATTCAGGCTAGAAAGCCTGTCACCAGGAAAATCTACCATAAGATATGGCGGAAATATCTTTGTTGGTGTGAATCCAAGGGTTACTCATGGAGTAAGATTAGGATTCCCAGGATATTGTCCTTTCTCCAAGATGGACTGGAGAAAGGATTGTCAGCTAGTTCCTTAAAAGGACAAATATCTGCTTTGTCTATCCTGTTACACAAGCGTCTGGCAGAGGTACCAGACGTTCAAGCGTTTGCTCAGGCTTTAGTCAGAATCAAGCCTGTCTATAAACCTGTGGCTCCGCCATGGAGTTTGAATCTAGTTCTTTCAGTTCTTCAAGGGGTTCCGTTTGAACCTTTACATTCCATAGACATTAAGTTATTTTGGAAAGTTTGTTTTTTGATAGCTATCTCTTCTGCTCGAAGAGTTTCAGAATTATCTGCCTTACAGTGTGATTCACCTTACCTGGTGTTCCACGCAGATAAGGTAGTTTTGCGTACCAAGCCTGGTTTTCTTCCTAAAGTTGTTTCTAACAAGAATATTAACCAGGAAATAGTTGTTCCTTCTCTGTGTCCTAATCCATCTTCGAAGAAGGAACGTCTATTACACAATCTTGATGTAGTTCGTGCTTTAAAGTTCTATTTACAAGCAACTAAGGATTTCAGACAAACATCTTCCTTGTTTGTTATCTATTCTGGTAAGAGGAGAGGTCAGAAAGCGACTGCTACCTCTCTTTCCTTTTGGCTGAAAAGCTTCATCCGTTTGGCCTATGAGACTGCTGGCCAGCAGCCTCCTGAAAGAATTACTGCTCATTCTACCAGAGCAGTGGCTTCCACATGGGCTTTCAAAAATGAGGCTTCTGTTGAACAGATTTGTAAGGCAGCGACTTGGTCTTCACTGCATACTTTTGCCAAATTTTACAAATTCGATACTTTTGCTTCTTCGGAGGCTATTTTTTGGGGAGAGGTTTTGCAAGCAGTGGTGCCTTCCGTTTAAGGTACCTGTCTTGCTCCCTCCCTTCATCCGTGTCCTAAAGCTTTGGTATTGGTATCCCACAAGTAAAGGATGAATCCATGGACTGGATACACCTTGCAAGAGAAAACAGAATTTATGCTTACCTGATAAATTACTTTCTCTTGCCGTGTATCCAGTCCACGGCCCGCCCTGGCATTTAAGTCAGGTAAAAAAAATTTTGGTTTAAAGTACAGTCACCACTGCACCCTATGGTTTCTCCTTTTTCTTCCTAACCTTTGGTCGAATGACTGGGGGGTGGAGCTATATGGACAGCTTTGCTGTGTGCTCTCTTTGCTACTTCCTGTAGGGAATGAGAATATCCCACAAGTAAAGGATGAATCCGTGTACTGGATACACCGCAAGAGAAAGTAATTTATCAGGTAAGCATAAATTCTGTTTTTTCCATCAGGATCTCAAATCATTAAATTTGAAGGTATGGAGATTGAACGCTTGATTCTTAGTCATAGAGGTTTCTCTGACTCAGTGATTAATACTATGATACAGGCTCGTAAATCTGTGTCTAGAAAGATTTATTATCGAGTCTGGAAGATTTACATTTCATGGTGGTGTTCTCATAAATTCTCTTGGCATTCTTTTAGAATTCCTAGAATTTTACAGTTTCTTCAGGATGGTTTGGATAAGGGTTTGTCTGCAAGCTCTTTGAAAGGTCAAATCTCTGCTCTTTCTGTTCTTTTTCACAGAAAGATTGCTAATCATCCTGATATTCATTGTATTGTACAGGCTTTGGTTTGTATCAAGCCTGTCATTAAGTCAATCTCTCCTCCTTGGAGTCTTAATTTGGTTCTGAGGGCTTTACAGGCTCCTCCGTTTGAACCTATGCATTCTCTGGATATTAAATTACTTTCTTGGAAAGTGTTGTTCCTTTTAGCTATCTCTTCTGCTAGAAGAGTTTCTGAGTTATCTGCTCTTTCTTGTGAATCTTCTTTTTTGATATTTCATCAGGATAAGGCAGTGTTGCGGACTTCATTTAAATTTTTACCTAAGGTTGTGAATTCTAACAACATTAATAGAGAAATTGTTGTCCCTTCATTGTGTCCTAATCCTAAGAATTCTCTGGAGAAATCTTTACATTCTTTGGATGTAGTAAGAGCTTTGAAATATTATGTTGAAGCTACTAAAGGTTTTAGAAAGACTTCTAGTCTATTTGTTATCTTTTCTGGTTCCAGGAAAGGTCAGAAGGCTTCTGCCATTTCTTTGGCATCTTGGTTAAAATCTTTGATTCATCATGCTTATGTAGAGTTGGGTAAGTCCCCGCCTCAAAGGATTACAGCTCATTCTACTAGGTCAGTTTCTTCTTCCTGGGCTTTTAAGAATGAAGCTTCTGTTGATCAAATTTGCAAAGCAGCAACTTGGTCTTCTTTGCATACTTTTACTAAATTCTACCATTTTGATGTTTTCTCTTCTTCAGAAGCAGTTTTTGGTAGAAAAGTACTTCAGGCAGCTGTTTCATTTTGATTCTGCTGCTGCTTATTTCATTTTTTTTATTTGGGTTGTGGATTATTTTTCAGCGGAATTGGCTGTCTTTATTTTATCCCTCCCTCTCTAGTGACTCTTGCGTGGAAGTTCCACATCTTGGGTATTTGCTATCCCATACGTTACTAGCTCATGGACTCTTGCTAATTACATGAAAGAAAACATAATTTATGTAAGAACTTACCTGATAAATTCATTTCTTTCATATTGGCAAGAGTCCATGAGGCCCACCCTTTTTTGTGGTGGTTATGATTTTTTTGTATAAAGCACAATTATTCCAATTCCTTATTTTTTTTATGCTTTCGCTCCTTTCTTATCACCCCACTTCTTGGCTATTCGTTAAACTGAATTGTGGGTGTGGTTAGGGGTGTATTTATAGGCATTTTGAGGTTTGGGAAACTTTGCCCCTCCTGGTAGGAATGTATATCCCATACGTCACTAGCTCATGGACTCTTGCTAATATGAAAGAAATGAATTTATCAGGTAAGTTCTTACATAAATTATGTTATGCTGTGTATCATGTGCTTATGTGACTCTTATGCTGTGTGTCATGTGCTTATGTGACCCTTATGCTGTGTGTCATGTGCTTATGTGACCCTTATGCTGTGTGTCTTGTGCTTATGTGACCCTTATGCTGTGTGTCATGTGCTTATGTGACCCTTATACTGTGTGTCATGTGCTTATGTGACCCTTATGCTGTGTGACATGTGCTTATGTGACCCTTATGCTGTGTGTCATGTGCTTATGTGACCCTTATACTGTGTGTCATGTGCTTATGTGACCCTTATGCTGTGTGTCATGTGCTTATGTGACCCTTATACTGTGTGCCATGTGCTTATGTGACCCTTGTGCTTATGTGACCCTTATGCTGTGTGTCATGTGCTTATGTGACCCTTATGCTGTGTGTCATGTGTTTATGGGACCCTTATGCTGTGTGTCATGTGCTTATGTGACCCTTGTGCTGTGTGTCATGTGCTTATGTGACCCTTATGCTGTGTGTCTTGTGCTTATGTCACCCTTATGCTGTGTGTCTTTTGCTTATGTCACCCTTATGCTGTGTGTCATGTGCTTATGTGACCCTTATGCTTTGTGTCATGTGCTTATGTGACCCTTATGCTGTGTGGCATGTGCTTATGTGACCCTTATGCTGTGTGACATGTGCTTATGTGACCTTTATGCTGTGTGACATGTGCTTATGTGACCCTTATGCTGTGTGTCATGTGCTTATGTGACCTTTATGCTGTGTGTCATGTGCTTATGTGACCTTTATGCTGTGTGTCATGTGCTTATGTGACCCTTATGCTGTGTGTCATGTGCTTATGTGACCCTTATGCTGTGTGTCATGTGCTTATGTGACCCTTATGCTGTGTGACATGTGCTTATGTGACCCTTATGCTGTGTGTCATGTGCTTATGTGACCCTTATGCTGTGTGTCATGTGCTTATGTGACCCTTATACTGTGTGTCATGTGCTATGTGACCCTTATGCTGTGTGACATGTGCTTATGTGACCCTTATGCTGTGTGTCGTGTGCTTATGTGACCCTTATGCTGTGTGACATGTGCTTATGTGACCCTTATGCTGTGTGTCGTGTGATTATGTGACCCTCTTGCTTTGTGTCATGTGCTTATGTGACCCTCTTGCTTTGTGTCATGTGCTTATGTGACCCTTATGCTGTGTGTCATGTGCTTATGTGTCCCTTATGCTGTGTGTCATGTGATTATGTGACCCTCTTGCTTTGTGTCATGTGCTTATGTGACCCTTATGCTGTGTCATGTGCTTATGTGTCCCTTATGCTGTGTGTCGTGATTATGTGACCCTCTTGCTTTGTGTCATGTGCTTATGTGACCCTTATGCTGTGTGTCATGTGCTTATGTGACCCTTATGCTGTGTGTCATGTGCTTATGTGACCCTTGTGCTGTGTGTCATGTGATTATGTGACCCTCTTGCTTTGTGTCATGTGCTTATGTGACCCTTATGCTGTGTGTCATGTGCTTATGTGACCCTTATGCTGTGTGTCATGTGATTATATGACCCTTATGCTGTGTGTCATGTGATTATGTGACCCTTATGCTGTGTGTCATGTGATTATGTGACCCTTATGCTGTGTGTCATGTGATTATGTGACACTCTTGCTTTGTGTCATGTGCTTATGTGACCCTTATGCTGTGTGTCATGTGCTTATGTGACCCTTATGCTGTGTGTCATGTGCTTATGTGACCCTTATGCTGTGTGTCATGTGCTTATGTGACCCTTATGCTGTGTGTCATGTGCTTATGTGACCCTTATGCTGTGTGTCATGTGCTTATGTGACCCTTATGCTGTGTGTCATGTGCTTATGTGACCCTCTTGCTTTGTGTCATGTGCTTATGTGACCCTCTTGCTTTGTGTCATGTGCTTATGTCACCCTTATGCTGTGTGTCATGTGCTTATGTCACCCTTATGCTGTGTGTCATGTGCTTATGTGACCCTTATGCTGTGTGTCATGTGCTTATGTGACCCTTATGCTGTGTGTCATGTGCTTATGTGACCCTCTTGCTTTGTGTCATGTGCTTATGTGACCCTTATGCTGTGTGTCATGTGCTTATGTGACCCTTATGCTGTGTGTCATGTGATTATATGACCCTTATGCTGTGTGTCATGTGATTATGTGACCCTTATGCTGTGTGTCATGTGATTATGTGACCCTTATGCTGTGTGTCATGTGATTATGTGACACTCTTGCTTTGTGTCATGTGCTTATGTGACCCTTATGCTGTGTGTCATGTGCTTATGTGACCCTTATGCTGTGTGTCATGTGCTTATGTGACCCTTATGCTGTGTGTCATGTGCTTATGTGACCCTTATGCTGTGTGTCATGTGCTTATGTGACCCTTATGCTGTGTGTCATGTGCTTATGTGACCCTCTTGCTTTGTGTCATGTGCTTATGTGACCCTCTTGATGTGTGTCATGTGCTTATGTGACCCTTATGCTGTGTGTCATGTGCTTATGTCACCCTTATGCTGTGTGTCATGTGCTTATGTGACCCTTATGCTGTGTGTCATGTGCTTATGTGACCCTTATGCTGTGTGTCATGTGCTTATGTGACCCACTTGCTTTGTGTCATGTGCTTATGTGACCCTCTTGCTTTGTGTCATGTCCCTTATGTTTTATTTCATGTTCTGCTCTGTCCCTTGTGTCTCTGATTTCTGTGTCTTATATGTCTGTTTTTTACCCTTTCATGACCCTGACCATTGTGCTGTCTGACTCCCTATGTTTGTTAATTAGTCACCGCAGTTTTGGGATTTTTAAGCTTTGTTGTGTTATGGTCTCTTACAATAGACCAGACCGCCTTACGTAGGATTGTTATCTGAACTGTAACTGTAAACTATAAGATGCCACCAAAATGACTTGACTCCTCCCATTAGGACTAGTCCCTTCCTGAGTCTGTCACATGGTTTCTCTAGTCACTTCCTTTATTTGTCACTGTCCCTTTTGCAGGTGGCACTGTGTACCAGCCAGTCACGGTGGTGACACCCCAGGGACAGGTTGTGGCGCAGGCTATCTCTCCTGGAACCATCCGGATTCAGAACTCACAGGTACTGTATACTGTGCTCAGGTTGGTTTGTGTGGGTGGGTGTGTAGCGGGTCCTCATGTATAGGTCCTTGTGACTGGTTCCTCTTTATTGGATAACAGTTGCATTGACGTGTGTACAGGGTCACATGCATAGGAGCAGCAAGTAAATGTAGTGGAATGTGCTGGGCTCTACTGATAATAGTTGGTGCTGGATTCTATTCTAGATGAGAGGTCTATGACTCTACTGATAATAATTATTGCTGGATTCTATTCTAGATGAGAAGTCTGACTCTACTGATAATAGTTAGTGCTAGATTCTATTCTAGATGAGAAGTCTATGACTCTACTGATAATAGTTAGTGCTGGATTCTATTCTAGATGAGAAGTCTATGACTCTACTGATAATAGTTGGTGCTGGATTCTATTCTAGATGAGAAGTCTATGACTCTACTGATAATAGTTGGTGCTGGATTCTATTCTAGATGAGAAGTCTATGACTCTACTGATAATAGTTGGTGCTGGATTATTTTCTAGATGAGAAGTCTATGACTCTACTGATAATAATTAGTGCTGGATTATTTTCTAGATGAGAAGTCTATGAATAATATTTAGTTTATAATTCTGTCAATGGAAATGGCTCTACCTTCTGCTGGTTGTCTTGGCTACTATTTATGTTAAAGGGACAGGAAACACAGATTAGTTTTCATAATTCACATGGAACATATTATTTTAACCAACTTTGCATTTTACTTCTAGTCTCTAATTTGCTTCTTTCTCTTGCAAGGTGTATCCAGTCCACGGATTCATCCTTTACTTGTGGGATATTCTCCTTCCCTACAGGAAGTGGCAAAGCTCCGTTTTAAGAACAGATTATGAGCATTCTGACGCTTTGGTAGCCGTATCCGATATACCCTCACAACGCTCTGAAGTGGGAGCGAGGGATTTGATGTCTGAGGGAGAAGTCTCTGATTCAGGAAGAGTTCCTCCTCAGACAGATTCAGATACATTGGTTTTAAATTTAAACTAGAGCACCTCCGCGTTTTGCTTAGGGAGGTATTAGCTACTCTGGATGACTGCGACCCTTTGGTGATCCCAGAGAAATTGTGTAAAATGGACAAGTACCTAGAGGTCCCTGTTTACACGGATGCATTTCCGGTCCCTAAGAGGATTGCGGATATCGTTACTAGGGAGTGGGATAGACCAGGTGTTCCCTTTGTTCCCCCTCCTGTTTTTAAGAAAATGTTCCCCATATCTGACCCTGTGCGGGACTCGTGGCAGACGGTCCCTAAGGTGGAGGGGGCTGTTTCTTCACTTGCTAAACGCACAACCATACCAATTGAAGACAGTTGTACTTTCAAAGACCCTATGGATAAGAAGTTAGAGGGTTTACTTATGAAAATTTTTGTTCAACAAGGTTTTCTTCTCCAGCCTATTGCCTACATTGTTCCTGTAACTACTGCAGCCGCTTTCTGGTTTGAGGCGCTGGAAGACTCGCTCCAGATGGAGACCTCATATGAGGAAATTATGGATAGAATTAAGGCTCTAAAGCTAGCTAATTCTTTTATCACTGACGCCGCTTTCCAACTAGCTAAGTTAGCGGTAAAAAATTCAGGTTTCGCCATTTTGGCGCGCAGGGCGCTATGGCTAAAGTCCTGGTCGGCCGATGTGTCGTCTAAATCCAAGCTTTTGAACATCCCTTTCAAAGGAAAGACCCTCTTCGGGCCTGAATTGAAAGAGATTATTTCAGAAATCACCGGGGGTAAAGGCCATGCTCTCCCTCAGGACAAGTCCTTTAAGACAAAGAACAAAGCTAATTTTCGTTCCTTTCATAATTTCAGGAACGGCCCCCGCTTCATCCTCTCCGGCTGCAAAGCAAGAGGGTAACGCTTCACAGCCCAAGGCAACTTGGAAACCTTACCAGGGCTGGAATAAGGGTAAACAGGCCAAAAAGCCTGCAGCTGCCACCAAGACAGCATGAAGGGGTAGCCCCCGATACGGGACCGGATCTAGTAGGGGGCAGACTCTCTCTCTTCGCTCAGGCCTGGGCAAGAGATGTACACGATCCTTGGGCGTTAGATATTGTATCCCAGGGATATCTTCTAGAATTCAAGGGTTACAGATCAGACAAAGAAAGAGGCGTTTTTACGCTGTGTAGAAGATCTACATACAATGGGAGTGATCCACCCAGTTCCAATCGTGGAACAAGGGCTGGGTTTTTACTCAAACCTGTTTGTGGTTCCCAAAAAAGAGGGAAGTTTCAGACCCATCCTGGATCTAAAAATTCTAAACAGATTCCTCAGAGTCCCATCATTCAAAATGGAGACCATTCGGACAATCTTACCAATGATCCAGGAAGGTCAATATATGACTGCCGTGGATCTAAAGGATGCATACCTACACATTCCTATCCACAAAGATCATCACCAGTTTCTCAGGTTCGCCTTTCTGGACAAGCATTACCAGTTTGTGGCTCTTCCTTTCGGCTTAGCCACTGCTCCCAGAATTTTCACAAAGGTGCTAGGGTCCCTTCTGGCGATGCTAAGACCGCGGGGCATAGCAGTGGCGCCTTACCTAGACAACGTTTTGATTCAGGCGCCGTCTTTCCAAAGAGCCAAGTCTCACACAGAGATTGTATTGGCCTTTCTGAGGTCTCACGGGTGGAAGGTGAATATCAAAAAGAGTTCTTTCCCCTCTCACAAGGGTTCCCTTCCTAGGGACTCTAATAGACTCGGTAGAAATGAAAATATTTCTGACGGAGGTCAGAAAATTAAAACTCTTAACTACTTGCCGAGTTCTTTATTCCATTCCCCGGCCATCTGTGGCTCAGTGCATGGAGACAAGTTTTTGGATGATTTTAGCCGGCGTAGCTAAGATTCATTTTGCTGTTCTCGGCCATTCTGAGGAGTGAGGTAAACTTCAGAACAGGGGACAGCGGGCAGGTTCACCTTCAAAGAGGTATGTTGCAGTATATTATTTTCTGAGGAATGGAATTGACTGAGAAAATACTGCCAATACCGATATAATGTAAGTTCAGCCTTAAATGCAGTAGTAGCAACTGGTATCAGGCTGTTATGTATATATGTTTACACTTCAGTATTCTGGGGAATGACACTTCACTGGGATAATACTATATGCATATAACTTTTAGCCTAACTTGCAGTGGGAACGTCTAGCAACAGGCTGTTTAATGACATTTCATGTTATTTGATTTAAACGTTTTGCTGGCATGTTAAATCGTTTAATTATCTGAGGTACTGGGTGAAAAATTGCTTTGGGCACTGTTTTTCCACTTGGCTGTCGTTTATTTTAATTTAAGACAGTTTACTGAACTTCCCTCACTGCTGTGTGTGAGGGGGAGGGGCCTATTTTGGCGCTTTTGCTGCGCATCAGAAATTCAGTCACAAGTCTGTTTCTCTCCCTGCATGATCCGGATCGTCTCTACAGAGCTCAAGGGTCTTCAAAAATTATTTTGAGGGAGGTAATCACTCACAGCAGACCTGTGAGATTGTGCTTTGACTGTGATAAAAAACGTTTATATTTTGTACATTTTTTTTCTGCTATTAAGGGTTAGTTATCCATTGCTAACGGGGGCAATCCTTTGCTAAATTTATGCCTTTACCGGGAAAAATTTGGTTTTTATAATTTCTCCGGTTCATTGTTATTCAACTGTCATAGTTTTTTTTCTGTGCTTCTTAAAGGCACAGTGCGTTTTCATATTACTTGTAAATTGAGTTGAAAAGTATTTCCAAGCTTGCTAGTTTAATTGCTAGTTTGTTAAACATGTCTGACTCAGAGGAATATCTCTGTGCTATATGTGCGAAAGCCAAGGTGGAGCCCAATAGAAATTTATGTACTAATTGCATTGATGCTACTTTAAATAAAAGTCAATCTGTACAAATTGAACATCATTCACCAAACAACGAGGGGGAAGTTATGCCGACTAACTTGCCTCACGTGTCAGTACCTGCATCTCCCGCTCGGGAGGTGCGTGATATTGTAACGCCGAGTACTTCAGGGCGGCCATTACAAATCACGCTACAGGACATGGCTAATGTTATGACTGAAGTTTTGTCTAAATTACCAGAACTTAGAGGTAAGCGAGATCACTCTGGGGTGAGAACAGAGTGCGCTGATAATATTAGGGCCATGTCAGATACTGCGTCACAATTTGCAGAACATGAGGACGGAGAGCTTCAATCTGCAGGTGACGGATCTGATCCAAATAGAGTGGATTCAGACATTTCAAATTTTAAGTTTAAACTAGAAAACCTCCGTGTACTGCTAGGGGAGGTATTAGCGGCTCTGAATGATTGTAACACTGTTGCAATCCCAGAGAAATTATGTAGGCTGGATAGATACTATGCAGTACCAGCGAGTACTGACGTATTTCCTATACCTAAGAGGCTTACAGAGATAATTACTAAGGAGTGGGATAGGCCCGGTGTACCCTTTTCCCCCCCTCCTGTATTTAGAAAAATGTTTCCAATAGACGCCACCACACGGGACTTATGGCAGATGGTCCCTAAGGTGGAGGGAGCGGTTTCTACTCTGGCTAAGCGTACCACTATCCCGGTGGAGGATAGCTGTGCCTTTTCAGATCCAATGGATAAAAAATTAGAGGGTTACCTTAAGAAAATGTTTGTTCAACAAGGTTTTATATTGCAACCCCTTGCATGTATTGCGTCTGTCACGGCTGCGGCCGCATTTTGGTCAGAGTCTCTGGAAGAGACTCTTGACTCAATAACTATAGATGAGATTTCAAATAAGCTTAAAACCCTAATAGCTAGCTAATTCATTTATTTCAGATGCCGTAGTACATTTAACTAAACTTACGGCTAAGAATTCCGGATTCGCCATTCAGGCACGTAGAGCACTGTGGCTAAAATCCTGGTCAGCTGATGTTACTTCTAAATCTAAATTACTTAACATTCCTTTCAAGGATCAGACCTTATTCGGGCCCGGTTTGAAAGAAATTATCGCTGACATTACAGGAGGTAAAGGCCATGCCCTGCCTCAAGACAGAGCCAAACCTAGGGCTAGACAGTAAGATCTTTTGCTAATGGGAGTGATCCACCCGGTTCCGCGGTCGGAGCACGGACAGGGGTTTTACTCAAATCTGTTTGTGGTTCCCAAGAAAGAAGGAACCTTCAGACCAATCTTGGATTTAAAGATCTTAAACAAATTCCTAAGAGTTCCATCGTTCAAAATGGAAACTATTCGGACAATCTTACCCATGATCCAAAAGGGTCAGTACATGACCACAGTGGATTTAAAGGATGCTTACCTTCACATACCGATTCACAAAGATCATTACCGGTATCTAAGGTTTGCCTTCCTAGACAGGCATTACCAGTTTGTAGCTCTTCCATTCGGATTGGCTACGGCTCCAAGAATCTTCACAAAGGTTCTGGGCGCTCTTCTGGCGGTACTAAGACCGCGAGGAATTTCGGTGGCTCCGTACCTAGACGACATTCTGATACAAGCGTCAAGCTTTCAAACTGCCAAGTCTCATACAGAGTTAGTACTGGCATTTCTAAGGTCGCATGGGTGGAAGGTGAACGAAGAGAAAAGTTCTCTCTTTCCGCTCACAAGAGTTCCCTTCTTGGGGACTCTTATAGATTCTGTAGAAATGAAGATCTACCTGACAGAAGGCAGGTTAACAAAGCTTCAAAATGCTTGCCGTGTCCTTCATTCCATTCAACACCCGTCAGTGGCTCAATGCATGGAGGTAATCGGCTTAATGGTAGCGGCAATGGACATAGTACCCTTTGCACGCCTACATCTCAGACCACTGCAATTGTGCATGCTAAGTCAGTGGAATGGGGATTACTCAGATTTGTCCCCTACTCTGAATCTGGATCAAGAGACCAGAAATTCTCTTCTATGGTGGCTTTCTCGGCCACATCTGTCCAGGGGGATGCCATTCAGCAGACCAGATTGGACAATTGTAACAACAGACGCCAGCCTACTAGGTTGGGGCGCTGTCTGGAATTCCCTGAAGGCTCAGGGATCATGGACTCAGGAGGAGAGTCTCCTTCCAATAAACATTCTGGAATTGAGAGCAGTTCTCAATGCCCTTCTGGCTTGGCCTCAGTTAACAACTCGGGGGTTCATCAGGTTTCAGTCGGACAACATCACGACTGTAGCTTACATCAACCATCAAGGAGGGACAAGAAGCTCCCTAGCGATGATGGAAGTATCAAAGATAATTCGCTGGGCAGAGTCTCACTCTTGCCACCTGTCAGCGGTCCACATTCCTGGAGTGGAGAACTGGGAGGCGGATTTCCTAAGTCGTCAGACTTTTCATCCGGGGGAGTGGGAACTTCATCCGGAGGTCTTTGCCCAAATACTTCGACTTTGGAGCAAACCAGAGATAGATCTCATGGCATCTCGCCAGAACGCCAAGCTTCCTTGTTACGGGTCCAGGTCCAGGGACCCGGGAGCGGTCCTGGTAGATGCTTTGACAGCACCTTGGACCTTCGGGATGGCCTATGTGTTTCCACCCTTCCCGATGCTTCCTCGATTGATTGCCAGGATCAAACAGGAGAGAGCATTGGTGATTCTAATAGCGCCTGCGTGGCCACGCAGGACCTGGTATGCAGAGCTAGTGGACATGTCATCCTGTCCACCTTGGTCTCTGCCTCTGAGACAGGACTTTCTAATTCAGGGTCCTTTCAAACATCAAAATCTAATTTCTCTGAAGCTGAGTGCTTGGAGATTGAACGCTTGATTTTATCAAAGCGTGGATTTTTGGAGTCAGTAATTGATACCTTAATACAGGCTAGGAAACCTGTTACCAGAAAGATTTACCATAAAATATGGCGTAAATACTTACATTGGTGCGAATCCAATAGTTACTCATGGAGTAAGGTTAGGATTCCTAGGATATTGTCTTTTCTACAAGAGGGTTTAGAAAAGGGTTTATCTGCTAGTTCCTTAAAGGGACAGATCTCAGCTCTGTCCGTTCTTTTACACAAACGTCTGTCAGAAGTTCCAGACGTTCAGGCTTTTTGCCAGGCTTTGGCCAGGATTAAGCCTGTGTTTAAAACTGTTGCTCCACCATGGAGCTTAAATTTAGTTCTTAACGTTTTACAGGGTGTTCCGTTTGAACCCCTTCATTCCATTGATATTAAATTGTTATCTTGGAAAGTTCTGTTTTTAATGGCTATTTCCTCGGCTCGTAGAGTCTCTGAGTTATCAGCCTTACATTGTGATTCTCCGTATCTGATTTTTCATTCAGATAAGGTAGTTCTGCGTACTAAACCTGGGTTCTTACCTAAGGTTGTCACTAACAAGAATATCAATCAAGAGATTGTTGTTCCATCATTGTGTCCTAACCCTTCTTCAAAGAAGGAACGACTTCTGCACAATCTAGATGTAGTCCGTGCCCTGAAATTTTATTTACAGGCAACTAAAGATTTTCGCCAAACTTCTTCCCTGTTTGTCGTTTATTCTGGACAGAGGAGAGGTCAAAAAGCTTCTGCTACCTCTCTCTCTTTTTGGCTTCGTAGCATAATACGTTTAGCCTATGAGACTGCTGGACAGCAGCCTCCTGAAAGAATTACAGCTCATTCTACTAGAGCTGTGGCTTCCACTTGGGCCTTTAAGAATGAGGCATCTGTTGAACAGATTTGCAAGGCTGCAACTTGGTCTTCTCTTCATACTTTTTCCAAATTTTCCAAATTTGACACTTTTGCTTCTTCGGAGGCTGTTTTTGGGAGAAAGGTTCTTCAGGCAGTGGTCCCTTCCGTATAAAGATCCTGCCTGTCCCTCCCGTCATCCGTGTACTTTAGCGTTGGTATTGGTATCCCAGAAGTAATGATGACCCGTGGACTGACTACACTTAACAGGAGAAAACATAATTTATGCTTACCTGATAAATTCCTTTCTCCTGTAGTGTAGTCAGTCCACGGCCCGCCCTGTTTTTTATGGCAGGTCTAAGTTTTTAAATTATTCTCCAGTCACCACTGCACCCTATAGTTTCTCCTTTCTCGTTTGGTTCTCGGTCGAATGACTGGGTGTGACGTAGAGGGGAGGAGCTATATAGCAGCTCTGCTTGGGTGATCCTCTTGCACTTCCTGTTGGGGAGGAGTTAATATCCCAGAAGTAATGATGACCCGTGGACTGACTACACTACAGGAGAAAGGAATTTATCAGGTAAGCATAAATTATGTTTTGTCAGGCCTTGGTCAGTTTCAGGCCTGTGTTCTATCCAGTTACTCCTTCGTGGAGTCTTAATTTGGTTCTCAAAGTTCTTCAAGGAGCTCTGTTTGAGCCTATGCTCTCCATTGATATTGAGTTATTATCTTGGAAAGTTTTATTTCTTGTTGCTATTTTTTTCTGCTCGTAGAGGGTCATAGCTCTCGGCATTGCAGTATGAGTCTCCTTACCTTATTTTCCATTCAGATAAGGTAGTTTTACGTAATAAATTGGGATTTCTTCCTAAGGTTGTTTCTGATTGGAACATTGATCAGGAGATTGTTGTTCCTTCTTTGTGTCCTAGCCCTTCTTCTCAGATGAACGACTTTTGCACAATTTGTCGTGGTCCGTGCTTTAAAGTTTTACAGACTAACGATTTCGTCAGTTTTCTGCTTTGTGCTTTTCTCAGGAAAGCGTAAGGGACGGAAAACTTTGGCTACTTCTATTTCTTTTTGCTGAAGAGTATCATACGGTTTGTTTATGAAACTGCTGAACGGCAGCTTCCTGAGAGGGTTGCGGCTCATTCCACGAGGGCTATTGCTTCCTCATGGGTTTTTAAAAAATAAAGCTTCTGTGGATTAGGTTTGCAAGGCTGCAACTTAGTTCTCTCTTCGCACTTTTTCAAAGCTTTTCTAATTTGGCTCTTTTGCCTCAGCTGAGGCCTTTTTTGGGAGAAAGGTTCTCAAGCAGTGGTGCCTTCCGTTTAGGTTCCCTGTCTTGTCCCTCCCGTATCATCTGTGTACTCTAGCTTTGGTATTGGATCCCATTAGTAATTAAGATGATCCATGGACTCATTGTGTAATTAAAAAGAAAACAAAATTTATGCTTACCTTATAAATGTATTTCTTTTTTGACACGATGAGTCCACGGCCCGCCCTGTTCTTGTAAGACAGGTTGTTGGTTATAAACCTCAGACACCTCTGCACCTTGGCTTTTTCTTTCTCTTCCTAACTTCGGTCGTATGACTGGAGTGGGAGGGAAGGGAGGAGCTATTTAACAGCTCTGCTGTGGTGCTCTTTGCCGCCTCCTGCTGACCAGGAGGTGAATATCCCATTAGTAATTAAGATGATCCGTGGACTCATTGTGTCAAAAAAAAAATAAATTTATCAGGTAAGCATACATTTTGTTTTTTAAAGGTTCTCTGTTATCAGTCGTAGGGATTCATCTCCTACCTCCCTTTTCAGATTGACGATATACTCTTATACCATTACCTCTGCTGATAGTTTTCATTACTGGTCTGGCTGTCTGCTATATGTGGATGGGTGTCTTTTTCGGTAAGTATGTATCACTGTTAAGACACTCTCAGCTATGTTTGGCGCTTTATGAATTAATATAAAGTTTTAAATATATGTATTTACTTATATTTGCCATGAGTCAGGTCTATGTATATTTCCATTTGCAGACTGACAGTTTCAGTATAAGAATCATGTTTTAGGAAGTTATTTTTTAAATATTTTCTTACCTGGGGTATAGTCTTCTTTTCCAATTTGACTTGTTTTCCTTATATTTCACGGGCAAATTAGGCTTGCGAGGTCGCAAAATGCTATTATTTATTGCGTCATTCTTGGCGCCAAAATTTACACAAGTTTCTGCATTTCCTGCGTCTTAGTTGACGCCAGGTTGTTTGGCGTGAAGTCACATTTGTTATGACTCGAGTTGCGTCATTTCCAGATGTTTGTTGGCGCCAACATTTTTTTAACTTTTTTACGTTGTGCCAGTTCCACTTCAGGAACAGGGTTTGGGTTTGTATTCAAATCTATTCATTGTCCCAAAGAAGGAAAATTCAATCGGGCCAGTTCTGGATCTAAAGTTTTTTAATTGTTTTGTAAGGGTCCCAACTTTCAAGATGGTGACTATAAGGACTATTCTGCCCTTTGTTCAGCAAGGTCATTACATGTCCACAATAGACTTACAGGATGCGTATCTTCACATTCTGATTCATCCAGACCACTATCGGTTTCTGAGATTCTCTTTTCTAGACAAGCTCTTCCATTTGGCCTAGCGACCGCTCCAAGAATCTTCTTGAAGGTTTTCGGTGCCCTTCTATCTGTAATCAGTGAGCAGTTTATTGTGGTATTTCCTTATTTGGACAATAACTTGGTACTGAGCAGAATCTCACACGAATCAACTGGTGTTGTTTCTTCAAAAACATGGTTGGAGGATCAATTTACCAAAGAGTTTCTTGATTCCTCAGACAAGGGTCACCTTTTTAGGTTTCCAGATAGATTCAGTGTCCATGACTCTGTCTTTGACAGACAATAGACAAATGAAATTGCTTTCAGCCTGTCGAAACCTTCAGTCTCGATCATTCCCTTCAGTGGCTATGTGCATGGAAGTTTTAGGTCTCATGACTGCAGCATCGGACGCGATCCCCTTTGCTCGTTTTTATATGAGTCCTCTGCAGCTTTGTATGCTGAATCAATGGTGCAGCGATTATACTCTGATATCACAATTAATATCCTTAAATCCCAACACTCAACTCTCTCTGTCTTGGTGGTTAGACCATCATCGTATTGTTCGAGGGGCCTCTTATGTTTGTCCTTCCTGGACTGTAGTCTTTACAGATGCAAGTCTTTCAGGTTGGGGAGCTGTCTGGGGGTTTCTGACAGCACAAGGGGTTTGGAATCCTCTTAGAACTCCGTGCTATTCTGAGGGCTCTTCAGGCTTGGTCTCTTTTAAAGAGAGAACTATTTATTATTTTTTAGACAGACAATGTCACAACTGTGGCATATGTCAATCATCAGGGTGGGACTCGCAGTCCTTTAGCTATGAAAGAAGTATCTTGGATACTTTCTTGGGCTGAATCCAACTCCTGTGTAATTTCTGCTATTCATGTCCCAGGTGTAGACAATTGGGAAGCGGATTATCTCAGCAGTCAGACTTTACATCCGGGGGAGTGGTCTCTCCATCCAGATGTATTTTGTCAGATTGTACAGATTTGGGGTCCTCCAGAAATAGATCTGATGGCTTCCCATCTAAACAAGAAACTTCCCAGGTACCTTTCCAGGTGCAGGGATCCTCAGGCAGAGATGGTGGATACGTTAGCAGTTCCTTGGTTTTACCAACCTACTTATATTTGTCCGTCTCTAGTTCTTCTTCCAAGGGTTATCTCCAAGATCATAATGGAACAATCGCATGTGTTTCTGATAGCACCAGCATGGCCTCACAGATTTTGGTTTGCGGATCTTGTCCGGATGTCCAGTTGCCAACCTTGGCCACTTCCTTTAAGACCAGACCTTCTGTCTCAAGGGCCGTTTTTCCATAAGGATCTCAAATCGCTAAATTTGAAGGTATGGAAATTGAACGCTTAGTACTTAGTCATAGAGGTTTCTCTGACTCAGTGATTAATACTATGTTACAAGCTCGTAAGTCTGTTTCAAGGAAGATTTATTATCGGCGTGGAAAACCTATATTAAATCGTGTTCTCATAAATTCTCCTGGAATTCTTTTAGAATTCCTATAATTTTACAGTTTCTTCAGGACGGTTTGGATCAAGGTTTGTCTGCAAGTACTTTGAAGAGACAAATCTCTGCTCTTTCTGTTTTATTTTATAGAAAGATTACTAAACTTCCTGATATTCACTGTTTTGTTCAGGCTTTGGTTCGTATAAAGCCTGTTATTAAATCAATCTCTCCTCCTTGGAGCCTTAATTTGGTTTTGAAGGCTTTGCAGGCTCCTCCTTTTGAGCCTATGCATTCTTTGTAAATTAAACTACTTTCTTGGAAAGTGTTGTTGCTTTTGGATATCTCTTCAGCTAGAAGAGTTTCTGAATTATCTGCTCTCTCTTGCGAGTCTCCTTTTCTGATTTTCCATCAGGATAAAGCTGTTTTCTTCCTAAGGTTGTGAATTCTAACAATATTAGTAGGGAAATTGTTGTTCCTTCCTTGTGTCCTAATCCTAAGAATGCTCTTGAAAGATCTTTACATTCTTTGGATGTTGTAAGAGCTTTGAAATACTATGTCAGAGATACTAAAGATTTCAGAAAGACTTCTAGTCTATTTGTTATTTTTTCTGGTTCTAGAAAAGGTCAGAAAACCTCTGCCATTTCTTTGGCATCTTGGTTAAAGCTTTTGATTCACAAAGCTTATTTGGAGGCGGGGCAATCTCCGCCTAAGAGAATCACAGCTCATTCTACTAGATCAGTTGCCACTTCTTGAGCTTTTAAGAATGAAGCTTCGGTTTATCAGATTTGCAAAGCAACAACTTGGTCTTCTTTGCATACTTTTACAAAATTTTACCATTTTGATGTATTTGCTTCTTCTGAAGCAGTCTTTGGTAGAAAAGTTCTTCAGGCAGCTTTCTCAGTTTGATTCTTCTGCTTATGATTTAAGTTTTTTTCTTGAGATTTATAAGAAAAACTTATTTCTCTTGCAAGATGTATCGAGTCCACGGATTCATCGAATGCTTGTGGGATATTCTCCTTCCCAACAGGAAGTGGCAAAGAGAGCACCCACAGCAGAGCTGTCTATATAGCTCCTCCCCTAACTCCACCCCCCAGTCATTCTCTTTGCCCGCTCTAAAGCAATAGGAAGGGTAAAGTGATGTGGTGACAAAAATGTTAGTTTTTATTTTCTCAAGCAAGAGTTTGTTATTTTAAATGGTACCGGTGTGTACTATTTACTCTCAGGCAGAAAGGAGATGAAGATTTCTGCATGGAGGATGATAATCTTAGCACTTTGTAACTAAGATTCACTGCTGTTCCCACAGAGGCTGAGGAGTACAGGAAACTTCAGTTGGGGGAACGGTTTGCATGCTAAGCTGCATTGAGGTATGTTCAGTCATTTTTTTCTAGACAGACTGTGATAATTCTAGAAAAGGCTTGCAATATCCCCATGAGGGAAGAGTAAGCTGTATTCAGAGACTTAGTGGACTTTTGGATGTTCATTTGGGCTTACTTAAGGTTTATTAACCCACATGGCTAGCTTAGAAACACTTTGGTGTGTTTCTTTTAGGCCCCACAGACATCGAGTTTGGTGGGAGGGGCCTAGTTTCGTGCTTCAGTTGCGCAGTTGTTTTTACAAAGCAAGACATCAAGCTGTTACACCGGAGGGTCCTGCTGTTATTTGAAGGCCTAAAGGAAGTATTTTCCCCACAAAATCTATCCCTAAGGGCAGGTAGGCGCCACAGCAGAGCTGTGGCAAGGTGCTGATCGTTTTTTTTTTCCGGTTTTTGACGTTTTGTCAATCTGGTTTTTGCATTAAGGGGTTAATTGTTTATTTTGCTGGTGGGGCAATCTTACTAAAGCTTTAAGAATACACTGTAAACATTTCGAAAAGTTTACTGCTTTTTTACACTGTTTTGCAGAATTTGTGCACTTTTTTTCTCTTAAAGACACAGTACCGTTTTTTCTAAGTGTTGTTTTTATTTTGAATAAAGTGTTTTCCAAGCTTGCTTGTTTCAATACTAGCCTGTTAAACATGTCTGACATCAAGGAAACTCCTTGTTCAATGTGTTTAGAAGCCATTGTGGAACCCCCTCTTAGAATGTGTCCCACTTGCACTGATATGTCTATACATTTTAAAGAGCATATTGTAGCACTTAAAACTATAGCCCTAAATGATTCTCAGACAGAAAGAAATTAGGTTATGCCATCTAGCTCTCCCCAAGTGTTACAACCAGTAACTCCAGCACAAGTGACGCCAAGTACCTCTAGTGCGTCTACTACCTTACAAGACATGGCCGCAGTTATGAATACTACCCTCACAGAGGTTTTATCTAAACTGCCTGGGTTGCAAGGAAAGCGCGATAGCTCTGGGTTATGAACAAATGCTGAGCCTTCTGACGCTTTAGTAGCCGTATCCGATATACCCTCACAATGCTCTGAAGTAGGGGTAAGGGATTTGCTATCTGAGGGAAAGATTTCTGATTCAGGTAAGACGCTCCCTCAGACAGATTCTGATATGACGGCATTTAAATTTAAGCTAGAAACCTCCGCTTGTTGCTCAGGGAGGTATTAGCGACTCTGGATGATTGTGACCCTATTGTGGTTCCAGAGAAATTGTGTAAAATTGACAAATACCTAGAGGTTCCAGTTTACACTGATGTTTTTCCGGTCCCTAAGAGGATTGCGAACATTGTCACTAGGGAGTGGGATAGACCAGGTATTCCGTTCACTCCCCCTCCTGTTTTTAAGAAAATGTTTCCCATATCAGACACCATGCGGGACTCGTGGCAGACGGTCCCTAAGGTGGAGGGAGCTATTTCTACACTCGCCAAGCGTACAACTATACCTATTGAGGACAGTTGTGCTTTCAAAGATCCTATGGATAAAAAATTAGAGGGTCTCCTAAAGAAAATTTTTGTTCATCAAGGTTTTCTTCTCCAACCTATTGCATGCATTGTTCCTGTAACCACTGCAGCTGCTTTCTGGTTCGAGGCTCTGGAAGAGGCTCTTCAGACGGAGACCCCATTAGAGGATATTATGGATAGAATTAAGGCTCTTAAGCTGGCTAATTCTTTCATTACAGATGCCGCTTTTCAACTGGCTAAATTAGCGGCAAAGAATTCAGGTTTTGCCATTTTAGCGCGCAGAGCGTTATGGCTTAAGTCCTGATCAGCGGATGTGTCGTCAAAATCTAAGCTTTTGAACATCCCTTTCAAAGGAAAGACCCTCTTCGGGCCTGAACTGAAGGAGATTATTTCAGACATCACTGGAGGGAAAGGCCATGCCCTCCCTCAGGATAAATAAAATAAAATAAGGACCAAACAAAATAATTTTCGTTCCTTTTCGAAACTTCAAGGGTGGTCCTGCTTCCTCTTCCCCTGCTGCAAAGCAACAGGGTAACTTTGCTCAATCCAAGTCAATCTGGAGACCTAACCAGGTTTGGAACAAGAGTAAACAGGCCAAGAAGCCTGCAGCTGTCTCCAAGACAGCATGAAGGGGTAGCCCCCGATCCGGGACCGGATCTAGTAGGGGGCAGACTCTCTCTCTTCGCTCAGGCTTGGGCAAGAGATGTTCACGATTCATGGGTTTTAGAAATTGTTTCCCAGGGTTATCTTCTGGACTTCAAAGATTCCCCCCCAAGGGGGAGATTTCACATTTCTCAATTGTCTGCAAACCAGACAAAGAGAGAGGCGTTCTTACGCTGTGTAGAAGACCTACATACCATGGGAGTGATTCACCCAGTTCCAAAAGCAGAACAGGGGCTAGGGTTTTACTCAAACCTGTTTGTGGTTCCCAAAAAAGAAGGAACTTTCAGACCAATCTTGGATCTCAAGATCTTAAACAAATTCCTCAGAGTTCCATCTGTCAAGATGGAGACTATTCGGACTATTCTGCCACTGATCCAGGAAGGTCAATATATGACCACCGTGGACTTAAAGGATGCGTATCTGCACATCCCTATTTACAGAGATAATCACTGATTTCTCAGGTTCGCCTTTCTGGACAGGCATTACCAGTTTGTGGCCCTTCCCTTCGGGTTGGCCACGGCTCCCAGAATTTTCACAAAGGTGCTAGGGTCCCTTCTGGCGGTTCTAAGACCGCGGGGCATAGCAGTAGCGCCTTATCTAGACGACATCTTAATTCAAGCGTCGACTTTCCAACTAGCCAAGTCTCACACGGACATCGTATTGGCTTTTCTGAGATCTCATGGGTGGAAGGTGAATATAAAAAAGAGTTCTCTGGACTTCCGGTGGGCGGGCCAACAGAGCAGACGTGTCCTAACAGAGCTCCGCTAGTCGGATCGCAAATACCCCTAAAATCTAACAATTTTCTGCTGGGCCCCGCATAACAGACTTGCTGGACTAGTGACCATTGCGCAGTGCCAGCCGTCTACTGAAGTGCGCTGAGCATATTCCATCGGCTCCGGCTCCTGGAGGCCATTGATCGCAAAAGGATTTCACACACTACTGACGCCATCTTGGTTTTTACCCGGCCTCAATCACAGGCGTGGAGGGAGTAAAGGGGCGCAAAGTGTCACAAAGCACCCGCTACACTCCATATTGTGGGCAATGGTGAGTAACGTTCATGAAAGGCGCGAACGTTAACTTTGTGTGGAAAGACAGCAGTGAATGGTGAGGTGGGGAAAGGACAGGGGACACGCAGCCAAAAAAAAACACACCACAGCTCAGTGATAACGGCACAGACAACATACTGTCTCTATATGCTCTCCAGGGACAATAGTGTATCAAGACTGGTTCGAGAGTGGTGAGCATAGTGAGAGTTCATTGAACACTGCACAGAGAACTTTACATTACATCGTGGCCTTAACTTGCAGTTTGCCCTGACTGCGCCACGTTATCCCAGAAAGTGAAAACCGTTGCTTGCACATTAAAAATCCCTCTGGGTCCCCCCACCCCACATCAGGATATTTTCCTCCCCCCATCAAGTGCCAATTACATACATCAAAAGACACACTTATGCCTGATCCTGTTTATACCTCCTCCAACTGCATCAATATATAGCAAAGCGGCATTCAACACTCCAACAGCTGTGCAGAAACCGCGCAACAGTAAAGGGGATGCAGACTGAACTTTTTTTACCTCCCAAGACTAAGGTATCCTCTTGGGGCACAACACCGGAGGCTAGCATCTACTTGAATATTGCACCATCACGCTCAACTGCCCTATATGCACAGAAGACCCCGCACCCCACTCTAATGAAAGTGGACAAATACTTTCATAAACTCTCTCCCTCCAATAAACCTGACATGGCTCACAGATCAAAGACTAGTGAAAAGAGACTGAAACACTTATCAGACATTCAGGCAGAGGGCTCAGCTATACCAGACCATGCGGGGGCCTCAGATTCAACCTCACACTCTGCCCTCTTGCAAGAATTAAAATCCTTCTTTCTCCCAAAGATGGATTCTCTGCAAACAGGGGTTGACACGCTAACAAGCGAAGTACGCCAATTTTCTTCACGCTTAACTGCAGCCGAAACCCGCATCTCAGATGCGGAAGACAGGCAACTTGCCACAGATACCACAGTCAAGCAATTAGTAAAGAAAACGCAAGTGCTCCAGGATCGCATAGATGATCTGGAGAACAGAAGCCGCCGCAACAATCTACGCATCGTAGGAGTTCCAGAGTCCATTAGGGGCAAAGACCTGCTCGAATTCACAGCACTGAAGCTCCCCAGGCTATTGGGCATACATCCTGACATTCTCCCAATTGATGTAGAACGAGCACACCGAGTGGGCCCAGAGAGGGCAGGAGACCAAGCAGGAGCCAAACCTAGACAGGTCATTTTCAAGTGCCTAAATTTTCAAGAAAAATTAAAGATCCTGAAAGCCTACCGTTCACATAAAGAGCTAATATACGAAGGTTCCAAGCTGCTCCTCTTCCAGGACTTCTCACTGGAGGTCTCTAGACAGAGGAAAGAATTTGCTCCGCTCTGCTCCCAGCTACATGAACAGGGACGCCAAGTGGCGCTGCTTTTCCCGGCGAAACTTCGTCTACAAACACCATATGGCGTAAAATTCTTCCATTCACCACAAGCGGTGAGAAGTTATCTGGCTACGGAAAATCAACGCCCTCCAACCTGAAAATAACTAGCTCCTACTAGGAGGATGCTTCCTCTGTTTTCTCCTCCTTGCTTTGTTTTTAAGCCTCAAAAGTAAAGGATGGCTGAATCTCTCTGTTGCTTGGCCTTTTCCTGGACTGGAAGAGACTTTTACCCCAAGGGGTCGTTGGACTTCACAGAGAGGCAGGACAATGCCTCTAGGGTAATGTTGATTAGTGATACCTCCTATAAGTTTTATTTGTTCTACTTGTTGTTTCTTCTTTTGTTGTTGTTGTTCTATTGTTTATCCTTAACATGTTTTAAATTCTCATTGGGTCATAACAACGGGTTAATACTACTGACACTTTATTTGGGAAGGGGGGGACTACAATGTGATTTGCTATATTATGGTCTTGACAGTGTTAAATCTTACAACATGAATCACCATGCATACACAAGCCCAAACTCTCCGATAAAATACGCTGATAGCCGCTATGAGGCACAGGTGGATGATGACTTAAATACCCAGCCCGAAAGTGATAGACATCAAAGATGCTGTAATCTGGAGGGGACCTTCAGTCGCCACAGAGGAAACAGAGGTCCCTTAGAACATAGTGCTTACTCAGAACCACTTCACCTTAGTCTGGTAACAGAACCAATCCCTCTTAAGAGGTCTGCCCCTCCCACCTACACCTCTATTATTGTCAACTCCACGGAGATCACCCACACATATATATACTATCAGGGCAAGTTAAATATTGCTGAGATGTTTTATCAGCCTATTATTCGGGGTATCCCTCCTGTGCCTAACTCAGGGAGTCACACACGTTTAAACCCCCCAGCATTATCTACCTCTCTCAGGGATAGGGGCCTAGAACAGCTGCTTTCAATCGGGACGAAAATCTACAGACTTATAGCCCTGGCTCTGTCTGAGCATGCAATAAATGTAGAGCTTAATTATGTATATGCTAAGATAAGTCTAAGTTTATGTCTATCAAATATAACTATTATTGTTGAAGGTCCAGAATGCTGTATACTTTATGCCTTTTCTCCTGCTCTCTCCCTTCTCTGCCTCTTCTTTATATCCAGATTCTATTGGACTCTCTCCTACCCGCCTAATGTTCCTTCCCCCCCCCCTTCTCTCCTCCCCCCCCCCCCCTTTTCTTTTTTTTTTTTTTTTTTCTTCTTCTCACCAGCTCTGATCCCCTGTAATTGAATATGTCGCTTAAGATAGTGACTTGGAATGTGGGTGGCATCCACTCGCCCATAAAACGCAAATCAATTCTCACCCACCTCGGGAAACTAGGAACAGACGTAGCCTTATTGCAGGAGACACATCTGACAGACTCAGAACATCAAAAACTACAAAGGGACTGGGTGGGACAGGTAGTCTTCTTATCTTACACTAGTGCCAGCCGGGGTTTAGCCATTGTATTTGGGAAAAAGGTAACAGCGACAGTAGATAACACCTACCTAGACAGGGAAGGACGATTTATGATAGTACAGGCAACGGTAAATTCTAGGAAATATACATTTTGCAACCTGTATGCCCCCAACCACAGAACAACAGGCTTCTGGTCAGATTTAATTAGACACTTAGCTCCACACATGGGTTCGTCCCTGATAATTGGCGGAGACTTTAATATCTCACCCACGCATGTTTTGGATAGACTATGGTTAGCATCTCATTCTGTCAGAGACCCAAAAACAAACTATAAGGCCAGATACGAAACAAAAATCTTTAGCATGCTAGAAGCAGACTTAGGGGTCTGTGACATCTGGAGACTATTGAACCCAGAAGGAAAAGAATACACCTGTTTATCTAAAGCCAAGCATACCCTGTCCAGAATAGATTTATTTATGATTGCTGGGGAACTAACCACACAGGTACATCATTGTAAGATACACGACATCTTAATCTCAGACCATGCACCAGTGGAAATTGCCCTGGGATCCCAGAGAACGCCCTCCAATAGGAACACTCTTAGATTTCCAACTTACTTGACCACCTCAGAGGCATTTGTGAAATACCTTCAACATACATGGACGGACTTTCTCACTGACAACGCAGCGCACGCAGATGACACCCAACTTCTCTGGGAAACGGCGAAAACAGTGTTTGCCGGTTCCATAATCTCATATGTCTCCAAACTGAAACATAAGACACAATATAAATGTAAGAGCCTACAAAAGCAGCTGGCACAGACTTATCAAGCTTATTTGCAAGCTAAAACAAAAACGACCTATGAGACCTACCTAGCAGCAAAGGCAGAGCATGAGGCAACAAACTACCTCAGGGCTATTAAAGACGGCAGGTAAATTCTACAGATTTGGTGGGAGGGCAGGCAGGATGTTAGCTACCCTATCAAAACCCCAGACAGCAAGGACCAACATAACAGCAATCAGAGCACAGGGCCTAACCTACACAAAATCAGTTGACATAGCACAGTGCTTTGCACAATACTATGCAAAACTCTACACCCAACAAGCCCCGGCCCCAGATGGAGTTCAGACACAATTTTGGCAATCCTTACAGCCCCCCCAATTGACACAGACTCAAATCGACAGTCTAAATGGCCCGGTGACCGTCGAGGAACTCGCCCTCACCCTGAGGTCCTTGCCAGTGGGTAAGGCACCGGGGCCAGACGGCCTTCCGGCCGAATTTTATAAGTCCCTACAACCCCAGATCACACCTACACTGACCAGGCTATATAATGCCTTCCTCCAGACGGACACCTCCCCCTCTAACAATTTTACTTCAGCACATATTACGCTGATCCCCAAGCCAGGTAAAGACTGCTCAAGGCCAGAGTCATTCAGACCAATCTCCCTGTTGAACACAGATTACAAGCTGTTTATGAAAATCTTAGCCAACAGACTGAACGTGATCCTTCCAGACCTGGTACACCCGGACCAAACGGGCTTCGTTTTTAAACGCTCATCCGTGGTGAATCTTCGCAGGGTCATGCAGGTCATAGAGCGGTACTGGACAAGGGGACAGGAGAGGGGAGGGGACACCCCGGAGGCCTTCCTGCTATCCTTGGACGCAGAGAAGGCCTTCGATAGGGTGGAGTGGCCTCATTTGCTGGACACCATGCGGAGGTTCGGTTTTAGGGGCCCATTCCTAGAGGTCATAGGTAAAATGTACCATCACCCAGTGGCACGGGTCATTGTCAATGGACTTTTTTCTCCTGATTTCAAATTGCAGCGGGGCACCAGGCAGGGTTGCCCCCTCTCGCCGCTGCTATTCAACTTAGCGCTAGAACCCCTTGCGCTGAAACTACGGCAGCTCTTCCCAGGGATTACAGTAGAGGGGGTTCCCCTACACCTAGCGTTGTACGCTGATGACATGTTGCTGTTTGTGGACACTCCCTCTGTCCATATACCGCGTATACTGCGCATGATCGCAGACTTCGGCACCTTCTCGGGATATCAGATAAACACCTCAAAGTCTGAGGTACTGTGGCTACATAGACACCAGAACTCAACACAAGGCTACCCATTTGTAGAGGCCCCAGAGGGCCTTACCTATCTAGGCATCAAACTTCACAGAGATCCTGCTAAAATGTATGAGCTTAACATAGCCCATAAGTGCTCAGAGCTAGTTTCTCAATTGACAAACTGGGCCAATCTCCCCTTGGGCCTCTCGGGCCGGATTAGTCTAATTAAAATGACAATCCTACCCAAAATCCTATACCCATTGCTTATGCTACCTTTTCTAATGACAAAAAAGAATCTGCGGATGCTCTCAGGTGCCATATCACACTTCATTTGGAGGGGAGGTAAACCCCGAATAGCGGCGGTTAAGCTACATCTCCCATACTCGGAGGGAGGATTTGGTCTGCCAAATCTTAAACTATATAACTGGGCAGCTCTGGCCAGAATAGTCACTGACTGGCAGCTAAACACAAAGCATTTTTGTGATGCATCACTTGAAGAAGCAAAAGTTGCACCCCTGGCACTGGCCTACCTCCCCTATGCAAAATTTTCGACCCTACCACCACTAATCACTAATAGTGTATTATATCGCGACCCACTGAAAGCGTGGCATCTGATCCACAAATTCATGAAAGTGGACAGTCCCCCCCCGAGACACATACCCATTCGCGGGAATGCCGACTTTCCAGCAGGAAATGAGTATGAGCCATTCCGCATTTGGGAAACCCTCGGTGTCCAGACGGTGGGACATGTCTTGGATCCATTACTTCATACAATACGCTCCTTCCAGGAGCTCAAAACGAAGTATAATATCCCGAACCAACACTTTTACGCATACCTTCAACTGCGACACTACGTAACGTCTTTGCAATCATCAAATGCCGGCTTCTGGGATAAATCACCCTTTGCCATTGCTCAGACGCTGTTCCTTGTGGGACGATTCTCCTTGTCATACTTTTATGTACAACTAATGAAACAGCCCGAGTCCCTTATACAAGCTAACATGTTGGCAAGGTTGACTGCAGATATTCCCGTCACGATTTCAGTACAAGACCTGAAAGACAGTTTAGACAGCACGAGACAAGCTACACTTGCAGTCGCTCACAGAGAGGCCCAGGTTCGACTATTACACAGAGACTACATCACACCCAATAGATTAGCAAAATGGAACAACCTACACCCCAACCAGTGTATCAAGTGCAGTAGTGCTGCCCCCTCTCTTCTACATTATTTTTTCGCTTGTCCGATCATTAGGCGCTTTTGGGGCCAATTCCAACACTGGGTAAAAATCACTCTTGACATTGAAATAGAGTTCACTGCAGCTGAAATATATCTTTTTAAGTGGGGAGACACACACAAGCGGCAGCAGCGATTACTCACGATTTGCACTATACTAGCACGACAATGTATCCTAGCAAGATGGGTCTCCAGACATCCACCAACAATAGCACAATTCAAACAGTTACTGATAAAACAACTATACATAGAACAATATGACGTAAGGCTAGATGTGACCCGAAGACTGCGACCTTTCTGGAGGAAGTGGTCCCCCCTTATCAATACCTTCAACATGAACTTAAAAAGCCAAATCATGAGACCATTCCTTCAGTCCGAAGTAATGCCTCAACTTAACTATAATGTGACTGAACAATCTCTCAGAGATCAAGGGGAAATTCATAACTGGATTCGATACCCAACTGAGGAAATGCTCTTCTAGGTAGCAGGGCCCACACCCCCCCCCCCCTTTTTTTTTTTTTTTTTTTTTTTTTTTCTCTCCCTCTCTCTCCTCTCTCCCCCTCTCGACCCTCAGACCTTTTCACTCCTCCTTAGAACATGTTGTTATAATGTTATATGTTATATTTGTGTTTAAACTGTTATATGTTATATTTTAAAATGGAGACGGATATGGCATGCCAAACCTCATGGACACATCTTACTACAAACATCGAGTCGCAGTACACAGCGACTATAACCTATGTTCCTACCATTTTCTGTATGGACTGATATGGACAATCTACTTAAACACTCTGTATATGATGAAAATGGTGCATGGTGGAAATTTACATTGTGTATGCTTCTTGCTGTAATACCTGATTCTGTATTATGTCATGTCTGTCTCTTACAATAAAAAGAGTTTCCTTCCTAGGGACTCTGATAGACTCGGTAGAAATGAAAATATTTCTGACGGAGGTCAGGAAATCAAAACTTGTAACCACCTGCCGAGCTCTTCACTCCATTCCTCGGCCGTCAGTAGCTCAGTGTATGGAGGTAATTGGACTTATGGTAGCGGCAATGGACATAGTTCCATTTGCTCGTCTACACCTCAGACCGCTGCAACTGTGCATGCTCGAACAGTGGAATGGGGATTATGCAGATACATCTGGATCAGCAGACCAGAGATTCTCTTCTCGGGTGGTTGTCACAGGTTCACCTATCCCGGGGAATGTGTTTCCGCAGGCCAGAGTGGGTCATAGTAACAACAGATGCCAGCCTACTGGGCTGGGGTGCAGTCTGGAACTCCCTGAAAGCTCAGGGTCTATGGACTCAGGAGGAGGCTCTCCTCCCGATAAATATTCTAGAACTGAGAGCGCTATTCAATGCGCTTCAGGCGTGGCCTCAACTGGCTGCGGCCAAATTCATCAGATTTCAGTCGGACAACATCACGACTGTAGCTTATATCAATCATCAAGAAGGAACACGGAGTTCTCTAGCGATGATAGAGGTGACCAAAATAATCCGATGGGCAGAGACTCACTCTTGCCATCTTTCAGCAATCCATATCCCAGGGGTAGAGAACTGGGAGGTGGATTTCCTAAGTCGTCAGACTTTTCATCCGGTGGAGTGGGAACTCCATCCGGAAGTATTTGCCCAACTGATTCAGCTATGGGGCACACCAGAATTAGATCTGATGGCGTCTCGTCAGAACGCCAAGCTTCCTTGTTACGGATCCAGGTCAAGGGATCCCCAGGCAGTACTGATAGATGCTCTAGCAGTGCCCTGGTCCTTCAACCTGGCCTATGTGTTTCCACCATTTCCTCTCCTTCCTCGTCTGATTGCCAGAATCAAGCAGGAGAGAGCTTCGGTGATTTTGATAGCACCTGCGTGGCCACGCAGGACTTGGTATGCAGATCTGGTGGACATGTCATCCGTTCCACCGTGGACTCTGCCGATGAGGCAGGACCTTCTAATTCAGGGTCCATTCAAGCATCCAAATCTAATTTCTCTGCGGCTGACTGCTTGGAGATTGAACGCCTGATTTTATCAAAGCGTGGTTTCTCTGAGTCGGTCATTGATACCTTGATTCAGGCTAGAAAGCCTGTCACCAGGAAAATCTATCATAAAATATGGCGTAAATATCTTTATTGGTGTGAATCCAAGGGGTACTCATGGAGTAAGATTAGGATTCCTAGGATATTGTCTTTTCTCCAAGAAGGATTGGAGAAGGGATTATCAGCTAGTTCCTTAAAGGGACAGATATCTGCTTTGTCTATTCTTTTACACAAACGTCTGGCAGATGTTCCAGACGTTCAGGCGTTTAGTCAGGCTTTAGTTAGGATCAAGCCTGTGTTTAAACCTGTTGCTCCGCCATGGAGTTTAAATTTAGTTCTTAAAGTTCTTCAAGGGGTTCCGTTTGAACCTATGCATTCCATAGATATTAAGCTTCTATCTTGGAAAGTTCTGTTTTTAGTAGCTATCTCTTCAGCTCGAAGAGTTTCTGAATTATCTGCTTTACAGTGTGACTCACCTTATCTTGTTTTCCATGCGGATAAGGTGGTTTTGCGTACCAAACCTGGATTCCTTCCTAAGGTTGTTTCTAATAGGAATATCAATCAGGAAATTGTTGTTCCTTCTCTGTGTCCTAATCCTTCTTCCAAGAAGGAACGTCTGTTGCAAAACCTAGATGTGGTTCGTGCTTTAAAGTTCTACCTACAAGCAACTAAAGATTTCCGTCAAACATCTTCATTGTTTGTTGTCTATTCTGGAAAGCGGGGAGGTCAAAAGGCTACGGCAACCTCTCTTTCTTTTTGGCTGAAAAGCATCATCCGTTTGGCTTATGAGACTGCTGGCCAGCAGCCTCCTGAAAGGATTACTCCTCACTCTACTAGAGCAGTGGCTTCCACGTGGGCTTTTAAAAATTAGGCTTCTGTTGAACAGATTTGTAAGGCGGCAACTTGGTCTTCGCTTCATACTTTTTCCAAATTTTAAAAATTTGATAATTTTGCTTCTTCGGAGACTATTTTTGGGAGAAAGGTTCTACAAGCAGTGGTGTCTTCCGTTTAAGGTCCCTGTCTTTTCCCTCCCATCATCCGTGTCCTAAAGCTTTGGTATTGGTATCCCACAAGTATTGGATGAATCCGTGGACTCGATACATCTTGCAAGAGAAAACAAAATTTATGCTTACCTGATAAATTTCTTTCTCTTGCGATGTATCGAGTCCACGGCCAGCCCTGTCTATTTAAGACAGGTGATATATTTATTAATAAACTTCAGTCACCTCTGCAACCTATAGTTTCTCCTTTTTCTTCCTATCCTTCGGTCGAATGACTGGGGGGTGGAGTTAGGGGAGGAGTTATATAGACAGCTCTGCTGTGGTTGCTCTCTTTGCCACTTCCTGTTGGGAAGGAGAATATCCCACAAGTATTGGATGAATCCGTGGACTCGATACATCGCAAGAGAAAGAAATTTATCAGGTAAGCATAAATTTTGTTTTTTGTTTGGATTTAATTTCTCTGCGGAAATAACTGTTTTAATTTTATCCCTCCCTCTCTAGTGACTCTTCTGTGGTCTTCCACATCTTGGGCATTTCTATCCCATACGTCACTAGCTTATGGACTCTTGCCAATTACATGAAAAAAAAACCATAATTTATGTAAGAACTTACTTGATAAATTCATTTCTTTCATACTGGCAAGAGTCCCTTTTCTTTCATGTAATTAGCAAGAGTCCATGAGCTAGTGACGTATGGGATATACATTCCTACCAGGAGGGGCAAAGTTTCCCAAACCTTAAAATGCCTATAAATACACCCCTCACCACACCCACAATTCAGTTTTACAAACTTTGCCTCCTATGGAGGTGGTGAAGTAAGTTTGTGCTAGATTCTACGTTGATATGCGCTCCGCAGCAGGTTGGAGCCCGGTTTTCCTCTCAGCGTGCAGTGAATGTCAGAGGGATGTGAGGAGAGTATTGCCTATTTGAATGCAATGATCTCCTTCTACGGGGTCTATTTCATAGGTTCTCTGTTATCGGTCGTAGAGATTCATCTCTTACCTCCCTTTTCAGATCGACGATATACTCTTATATATATATATACCATTACCTCTGCTGATTTTCGTTTCAGTACTGGTTTGGCTTTCTACAACATGTAGATGAGTGTCCTGGGGTAAGTAAGTAAGCTTATTTTCTGTGACACTCTAAGCTATGGTTAGGCATTTTTTTTATAAAGTTCTAAATATATGTATTCAAACATTTATTTGCCTTGACTCAGGATGTTCAACATTCCTTATTTTCAGACAGTCAGTTTCATACTTGGGATAATGCATTTGTTTCAATCATTTTTTCTTACCTTAAAAAATTTGACTTTTTCCCTGTGGGCTGTTAGGCTTGCGGGGGCTGAAAATGGCGCAAAATTTTTTCTCTGTTTCCGGCGTCATACGTGTCGCCGGAAGTTGCGTCATTTTTTGACGTTTTTTGCATCAAAAGTGTCAGCGTTCCGGGTGTGGCGTCATTTTTGGCGCCAAAAGCATTTAGGCGCCAAATAATGTGGGCGTCTTATTTGGCGCTAAAAAATATGGGCGTCATTTTTGTCTCCACATTATTTAAGTCTCATTATTTATTGCTTCTGGTTGCTAGAAGCTTGTTCACTGGCATTTTTTTCCCATTCCTGAAACTGTAATTTAAGGAATTTGATCAATTTTGCTTTATATGTTGTTTTTTCTATTACATATTGCAAGATGTTCCACGTTGCAACTGAGTCAGAAGATACTTCAGGAAAATCGCTGCCCGGTGCTGGAGCTACCAAGCTAAGTGTATCTGCTATAAACTTTTGGTATCTGTTTCTCCAGCTGTTGTTTGTATTGCATGTCATGACAAACTTATTAATGCAGATAAAATTTCCTTTAGTACTGTTACATTACCTGTTGCTGTTCCGTCAACATCTAATTTTCAGAGTGTTCCTGATAACATAGGAGATTTTATTTTTTAAAAATCCATTAAGAAGGCTATGTCTGTTATTTCTCCTTCTAGTATACATAAAAGTCTTTTAAAACTTCTCTTTTTTCAGGTGAATTTTTAAATGAACATCATCATTCTGATACTGATAATGGTTCTTCTGGTTCAGAGGTTTCTGTCTCAGAGGTTGATGCTGATAAATCTTTGTATTTGTTCAAGATGGAATTTATTCGTTCTTTACTTAAAGAAGTATTAATTGCATTAGAAATAGAGGATTCTGGTCCTCTTGATACTAAATCTAAACGTTTAAATAAGGTTTTTAAATCTCCTGTAGTTATTCTAGAAGTGTTTTCTCTCCCTGATGCTATTTCTGAAGTAATTTCCAGGGAATGGAATAATTTGGGTAATTCATTTACTCCTTCTAAACGTTTAAGCAATTATATCCTGTGCCATCTGACAGATTAGAGTTTTTTTGGGACAAAATCCCTAAGGTTAATGGGGCTGTCTCTACTCCTGCTAAACGTACTACTATTCCTACGGCAGATAGTACTTCATTTAAGGATCCTTTAGACAGGAAAATTGAATCCTTTCTAAGAAAAGCTTACTTATGTTCAGGTAATCTTCTTAGACCTGCTATATTTTTAGCGGATGTTGCTGCAGCTTCAACTTTTTGGTTAGAAGCTTTAGCGCCACAAGTAACAGATCATAATTTTATAGCATTATTATTATTCTATAACATGCTAATAATTTTATTTGTGATACCATCTTTTGATATCATTAGAGTTGATGTCAGGTATATGTCTCTAGCTATTTTAGCTAGAAAAGCTTTATGGCTTAAAACTTGGAATGCTGATATGTCTTCTAAGTCAACTTTGCTTTCCCTTTCTTTCCAGGGTAATAACTTATTCGGTTCTCAGTTGGATTCTATTATCTCAACTGTTACTGGAGGGAAGGGAACTTTTTTACCAAAGGATAAAAAATCTAAGGTAAATTTAGGTCTAATAATCGTTTTCGTTCCTTTCCTCACAACAAGGAACAAAAGCCTGATCCTTCATCCTCAGGAGCGGTATCAGTTTGGAAACCATTTCCAGTTTGGAATATATCCAAGCCTTATAGAAACCTAAAGCCAGCTCCTAAGTACCCATGAAGGTGCAGCCCTCATTCCAGCTCAGCTGGTATGGGGCAGATTATGTTTTCTTCAAAGAAATTTGATCAATTCCGTTCACAATCTCTGGTTTCAGAACATTGTTTCAGAAAGGTACAGAATTGGCTTCAAGTTAAGGCCTCCTGCAAAGAGATTTTTTTCTTTCCCGTGTCCCAGTAAACACAGCAAAGGCTCAGCATTTCTGAAATGTGTTTCAGATCTAGAGTTGGCTGGAGTAATTATGCCAGTTCCAGTTCTGGAACAGGGGCTGGGTTTTATTCTATCTCTTCATTGTACCAAAGAAGGTCAATTCCTTCAGACCAGTTCCGGATCTATCGATATTGAATCGTTATATAAGGATACCAACATTCAAGATGGTAACTGTAGGACTATCCTGCCTTTTGTTTAGCAAGGGCATTATATGTCTACAATAGATTTACAGGATGCATATCTGCATATTCCGATTAATCCAGATCACTTTTAGTTTCTGAGATTCTCTTTTTAGACAAGCATTACCAGTTTTGTGGCTCTACCGTTTGGCCTAGCATCAGCTCCAAGAATTTTTTCAAAGGTTCTCGGTGCCCTTCTGTCTGTAATCAGAGAACAGGGTTTTGGTATTTCCTTATTTGGACGATATCTTGGTACTTGCTCAGTCTTCACATTTGTTCAAATGTGGGAACTCCCAGAAATAGATCTGATGGCTTCTCATCTAAACAAGAAACTTCCCTGGTATCTGTCCAGATCCCGGGATCCTCGGGCGGAGGCAGTGGATGCATTATCACTTCCTTGGAAGTATCATCCTGCCTATTTCTTTCCGCCTCTAGTTCTTCTTCCAAGAGTATTCTCCAAGATTCTAAAGGAATGCTCGTTTGTCCTGCTGGTAGCTCCAGCATGGCCTCACAGGTTTTGGTATGCGTATCTTGTCCGGATGGCCTCTTGCCAGCTGTGGACTCTTCCGTTAAGACCAGACTTTCTGTCGCAAGGTCCTTTTTTCCATCAGGATCTCAAATCCTTAAATTTTAAGGTATGGAGTTTGAACGCTTGATTCTTGGTCAAAGAGGTTTCTCTGACTCTGTGATTGATACTATGTGACAGGCTCGTAAATCTGTATATAGAGTCTGGAAGACTTATATTTCTTAGTGTCTTTCTCATCATTTTTTCTTGGCATTCTTTTTGAATACCGAGAATTTTACAGTTTCTTCAGGATGGTTTAGATAAAGGTTTGTCCGCAAGTTCCTTGGAAGGACAAATCTCTGCTCTTTATGTTCTTTTTCACAGAAGGATTGCTAATCTTCCTGATATTCATTGTTTTGTACAAGCTTTGGTTTGTATAAAACCTGTCATTAAGTCAATTTCTCCTCCTTGGAGTTTGAATTTGGTTCTGGGGACTCTTCAAGTTCCTCCTTTTGAACCCATGCATTCTTTGGTCGTTATATTACTTTCTTGGAAAGTTTTGTTTCTTTTGGCCATCTCTTCTGCCAGAAGAGTCTCTGAATTATCTGCTCTTTCTTGTGAGTCTCCTTTTCTGATTTTTTCATCAGGATAAGGCGGTGCTGCGAACTTCTTTTGAATTTTTTACCTAAGGTTGTGAATTCTAACAACATTAGTAGAGAAATTGTGGTTCCTTCATTATGTCCTAATCCTATGAATTCTAAGGAGAAATCATTGCATTCTTTGGATGCTGTTAGAGCTTTGTAATATTTTGTTGAAGCTACTAAGTCTTTCCGAAAGACTTCTAGTCTATTTGTCATCTTTTCCGGTTCTAGAAAAGGCCAGAAAGCTTCTGCCATTTCTTTGGCATCTTGGTTGAAATCTTTATTTCATCATGCCTATGTCGAGTCGGGTAAAATTCCGCCTCGAAGGATTACAGCTCATTCTACTTGGTCAGTTTCTACTTCCTGGGCGTTTAGGAATGAAGCTTCGGTTGATCAGATTTGCAAAGCAGCAACTTGGTCCTCTTTGCATACTTTTACTAAATTATACCATTTTGATGTGTTTTCTTCTTCTGAAGCAGTTTTTGGTAGAAAAGTACTTCAGGCAGTGGTTTCAGTTTGAATCTTCTGCTTATGTTTTTCATTAAACTTTATTTTGGGTGTGGATTATTTTCAGCAGGAATTGGCTGTCTTTATTTTATCCCTCCCTCTCTAGTGACTCTTGCGTGGAAAGATCCACATCTTGGGTAGTCATTATCCCATACGTCACTAGCTCATGGACTCTTGCTAATTACATGAAAGAAAACATAATTTATGTAAGAACTTACCTGATAAATTCATTTCTTTCATATTAGCAAGAGTCCATGAGGCCCGCCCTTTTTTGTGGTGGTTATGATTTTTTTGTATAAAGCACAATTATTCCAATTCCTTATTTTATATGCTTTCGCACTTTTTTCTTATCACCCCACTTCTTGGCTATTCGTTAAACTGAATTGTGGGTGTGGTGAGGGGTGTATTTATAGGCATTTTAAGGTTTGGGAAACTTTGCCCCTCCTGGTAGGAATGTATATCCCATACGTCACTAGCTCATGGACTCTTGCTAATATGAAAGAAATGAATTTATCAGGTAAGTTCTTACATAAATTATGTTTTTATGGTGGTTATGATTTTTTGTATAAAAGCACAATTATATATCCAGTTCCTCTTTTTGTATGCTTTTAGCTCCTTTTTTGTTATCACCTTACTACTTGGCTATTCGTTAAACTGAGTTGTGGGTGTGGTGGGAGGTGTATTTATAGGCATTTTGAGGTTTGGGAAACTTTGCCCCTCCTGGTAGGAATGTATATCCCATACGTCACTAGCTCATGGACTCTTGCCACTATGAAAGAAATGAATTTATCAGGTAAGTTCTTACATAAATTATGTCTCTTCGGGTTTTGCAACAGGTTCCGTTTGAGCCTCTGCATTCTGTTGACATTAAATTGTTATCTTGGAAGGTTCTCTTTTTATTGGCTATTGCCTCTGTGCGCAGAGTTTCTGAGATCTCTGCTTTGCAATGTGAGCCCCCTTATCTGATGTTTCATGCAGATAAGGCAGTTTTACGTACTAAATTAAGTTTTCTTCCTAAGGTTGTGTCAGATCGCAACATCAATCAGGAGAGTGTGGTTCCTTCCTTGTGTCCTAATCCTCCTTCATCAAAGGAACGCTTACTTCACAATTTGGATGTGGTTCGTGCTTTGAAGTTCTATCTTCAGGCTACTAAGTTTAGAAAATCTTCCTCTTTGTTGTCTATTCGGGGAAGCGTAGGGGGCAGAAGGCTACTTCGACTTCCCTATCTTCTTGGTTAAGAAGTGTTATCCGCTTAGCTTACGAGACAGCGGGACATCGTCCTCCTGAGAGGATAACGACTCATTCCACTAGAGCAGTGGCTTCCTCTTGGGCCTTTAAGAACGAGGCCTCTATGGATCAGATTTGTAAGACGGCTACCTGGTCCTCCTTACATACTTTTTCAAAATTTTACAAGTTTGATGTTTTTGCTTTGGCTGAAGCAGCTTTCGGGAGAAAAGTTTTGCGGGCTGTGGTGCCCTCAGAATAGGGTCTGCCTCTTCCTTTTTGTTCCCTCCCATTATTCATTCAGTGTCCTCTGGAGCTTGGGTATAGTTTTCCCAACAGTAATGAATGAAGCTGTGGACTCTCCCTATCTAAGGAAGGAAAACATAATTTATGCTTACCAGATAAATTCCTTTCCTTCCGGATAGGGAGAGTCCACAGCCCCCGCTCATTTTTTTCTTGTCTATGGGCGGTCTCCTATTATTTATTTTATTCTTCTGGCACCATTTATACCCTAATGTTTCTCCTACTTTTCCTTGTTTCCTCAGTAGAATGACTGGGGTAATGAGGAAGTAGGAGGGATATTTAAGCCTTTGGCTTGGGTGTTTTTGCCTCCTCCTGGTGGCCAGGTGTTGTATTTCCCAACAGTAAGGGATGAAGCAGTGGACTCTCCCTATCCGGAAGGAAAGGAATTTATCTGGTAAGCATAAATGTTTTTTGTATCAGTATAAACCTATGGTTGTTCTCTCATTCCCAGCCTCTCATACCGGTCTCTTTTACTGTCACTTCTCTTTTTAGCTCCAGTTACAGCTCAGTCAGGATCTTGGGCTTTTACACTCTGATGACGGCTCTGGGAAAAACAAACGGGGTGTTCTGCCCAAACAAGCCACCAACGTCATGAGGTCCTGGCTCTTCCAGCACATTGGAGTGAGTATCACAATGTTCTTGTGGTGGGTGCACAGGGAATGTTTCCTTTAAAGGGACAGGTTACACTAATTTCCATATAACGTCATGTAATAGACAATACTATAAAGAAGATTATGCACAGATACTTATATAAAAATCCAGTATAAAACCTTTTAAAAACTTAGAAGCTCCGAGTTTAGCATTGCTGATTAGGTTATGCTGGGACACCAAATGAAAGGGGCTGGGAAAGCAGGAAGAGCGGACACTCCCCCTCCTCTGCATATGTAAAGACAGATAGCATAAAAAGGAGCCAGAAGGAGTCTGTATACATTAGTATTTATCTGACACTGTGGGGCTTAGTTAGGAGTCTGAAAATCAGCACAATGGTATTTAAAAATAAGCAGAACTATACATTGTTACAAAACACCCCCAGATGGATCATCTACAAAACATTAATGCAAAGAAAAATCTAGTTTATAATTTCCCTTTAAGTCAAAGTTCCAACATCAACAACTTAAATGGATCAATGCAAGCAACAATTTACTGATCCACACGACACCTTCTCCTGATAGTGATCCGATTAGCTGTTGGTGTTACCAGGACACACCAGCTTATTATTATGGTATTTAATCACCTGTATCATCAGCTGATGCAAGTGTATGTGTATATACTGTATGTATGTATGTGTGTGTATGTATGTACTGTATGTGTGTGTGTGTGTGTGTATATGTGTATATATATATATATATATATATATATATGTGTGTATATATATATATATATATATATATATATATATATATATATATATACAGAGAAAGTCCATCACTCACAAGCTCTCAGCTAAGACTAGGGGGATTACATAAGCCTGTGCACCCTTCCCTTGTTCCCAGTTTGCTGGATTGAGAGCTTGCATTGTATGGCTGTTTAGGGACCCAGGTTTCAGAAGAGACTTGACGTGCTACCTGGGCTTGTCCCATTTGGCCAGATGTGGTAACTAACTCTGCCATTTTTGCTTTTAGCAAGCTTAGCTGAGAGCTTGTAAGTGAGTGCTGGACTTTCTCTGTGTGCTGTATTAATTTGTTTTGTATTTTTCCCTATGGGCCTTGCACCCAGACCTGTCTGGGGTTAACGGCCTGTGACTCTGGGGACAGTGCAGCTTCCTGAGAGTGCTATTGTGCACCCAGGGCTGTGCATGTTGCAGGGTTATGGGATGTGTACCGAGTCCGGTCTGAGAGTGCAGTCCCCTTCCGTGTTTTGTATATACTGTATATCTTCTCTGTGATAGGCACATATTGAGCAAAAAGAGGCTGCTCCTTGAGTGGTATTTTTCGTTCCCAGGTTGAGCGCTTCTCTCTTTCATGTCCAATGGCATGGAGAGTCCATGATTCCATTACTGTTGGGAAATTCAACCCCTGGCCACCAGGAGGCGGCAAAGATTCCCCAGCAAAGCTTAAGTTTCCCTCCCACTTCCCATACTCCCCAGTCATTCTTTGCCTCTGTAACAAGGAGGAAGCAAAGATAGTGCTCTGAAGAAAAATCTAAGTCCTTTAATGGGTAGCTTCCCTTCAAGATAGGACTGGAGTTAATGTTGTGTCCATGTAAACCTCTTAGTAGAGTATTGGTAGCTGTAAGCTGTTGGTTGTCGCAGAGAATTTCTCTGTCCTCTTTCCAGCAATCTGTGCTAATCCCCCACATGGCAACCAGTGTTTAGTTTATATGGTTTTGTTAGAGGGGCGCTTGCTTCAATGTTTAATCCACCAATTCGATGTCAGTCCAGAAAACTCTGGAAATGAAAGGACTTTCATTTTGTGTTTGTAAACACTCGAAAAAATAAATGCAGTATACTCACTGAATCAAAAATCCTGTATCGGCGACGCCACAATATGACAAGAAAGAAACCTTAGTGTCTTTATAAAAACATAGGTTTATTAAGCTCTACGCGTTTCATTCAACCAGTCGTCTTTTTCAAGAGCAAGTTAAAAGGCAAAACAAAGTAAGCTACATTGTGGCAGATTTGTTCTTAAGCTACTTTGAATCGGTGGGCGCTGTGCGTTTATTGTATTTTTCAGCTACTTTCTTTTGCCGGGTCCAGGATATCCGGACTACACACTGAGCAGCAACCGTCCGAAGGAGAAAAAGGCTTCTTACTTGATCTGAATTGAGAATCTTCTTTTTTATTTTTTTTTATTTTTTTTTATAATTTATTTTTTTATCAAGGGAATAACAATTACCAAAACAAAAAGCAGTTTGCCCAAACAAACACATGGCACATAATATATGGTAAGACAGATATCGTGTACATAAGCAGATACATCAGAACATAGTTATGGATAGATCCCTTATCATAACATTCACATAATGTTCCTAAGTTGCGGTATAGTTTAAATATATAAAGGTTGGGGAGCAAACCCAGAATCACCCTCTTTACCCTCAAAGGTAGCTGAGGCCACTTTTGGACCTCCATAGATTAAAGGTGCTACTCAGAGGGCTTTTGGGTAGTACAGGCCCAATAAAGGCCTACACTATATAGCCTCCTTCCTAAGACAGCTAGGACCATGGGTTGGTCCGGAAAACTAATAATAAAATTGAAGGAGATGATAGAATTAAACATAACATTAAACACACAATTACTTAACACTGTGTCAGAAAAATAAAACAGCAGGGACTGCTTCACACATAAATCTATATATTAATAGGGAAGAAAGTATAGCTGTTCACCTTAATACAGCTGGCATAAGGTCAGTAAGACTAAAAATCTAAAGGTTGCAAGCTCAAAAAGGTTTGTAATCTAGCAAGAAATATAGATCTAACAGGGCTTCAAAACTCTGTAGTCTCCTTGGGGCGACTAAATAAACATAGCACCGTAGAGGGCGGCCAATAGGATCATTGATAAATAATTTTAGTCGAAGCTGAAAAATCTTGTCATGCCTGGTTGTATCATGCTAGTAAAGGAGTAGATGATGCCCCCACGGGTAGCCATATGCAACAAGTTTGTGGTGCAAGTTAACCAGTGCCTCTACTCATATTCATTAGAGCACTTCCTTGTCAACTATATCCACCAGGTGCACCACCGGGATTTCACTCTGTGAAATACGTGGGAAACACATACATTAATCGCTCTAAAATCTCTGAACCTTAAACATCATATCAGTAGTTCTAACACATATATTAGACACATAGGTGAGCTAACATCTATACTAAAATTATGGTGATAAACCAGTCTATAGACATTGAACACAGAATAATAATCATAACAAATCTATTCATTGTAAACATCCGGAGAGCCATTTTTACACTCATATAGGTTCAAGATATGACAAAAACTCTACTAACAGGGCAGAGACTGCATAACTCTGCCAAAAGGGAGTATGGAGGATAAGCTATTTATCCCTTACCACACAATTAAGAGAGGGGGGGAAAGAAAGAGGAAGGGGGGGAAGGGGAGGGGGAAAGGAAGGTGGAAAAGGAGGGAAGGGGAAGGGAAAGAGGGGGGGGAAAGAGGGAGGGAGGGGGGGAGTAGAGAGGGGAGAGAGTGGGGGAGAGAGGGGGTCGGATCCTAGACTGGAAGTGAAGTCCCCTTCATTGAGCAAACCATGTAACCCAGGTTATAGTTTGATGAAAATACTCTCCTCCTCGACAGCATTCATTATCGGGAGGGGACTGCAATAATATTAAAGGAACAAGACTGTTTATAGGTTGTAAGTGGAAAAAGTGTTACAGCTAGACACTCAATAAGGGCTCTAAGGGTACTAGGTTTACTGGTTGGCTATTCGTATAGTAGGATTAACTAGTTTAGTTCACTAATAAATACGCATTTGAACCAAATATCGGGGACCCTGCTCAACAGACATATTTGCAACTTAGAATGTTACTAAAGTGTATGCTATATAAGCATCACTCTCTCTTGCTCATGAAAGTAGGGAACACCTGCTCAAACCCTCAAAGCAATATTTTTAAGCTAAATGATAGGAGCTAAACATTTATTGGGATGCTGATTAGTGCTCCACAAAGGGAAAACATAGGTGGTTGTAATGTGACACTTGAAAGAAGTTGCTAGCTAGCATGTTGAAAATGAGCAGGAAGTGTACAGGAGATAACATACCTAGTAATTATCAATACAATACCCTACGTGCAAGTTTAATCCAAGTATCTAGGTAAGCTTTCAAATACTATCTATGAGGTTATCACACACCATACTCATGTGTATACATATAAACATAGTGAGAGCTTAACAACCGGATTTAGTGAAATGCAATAACAGGAAAAGAGGGAATCTACCAAAATGAAAATGAAACTGAAGAAATATTCTCACCCCTTTCCCCTTAAATTTAGCTACCTTTAGTATATAGTGATTTCTGCCATATTACCCAGTGTTGAGGTTACAAGTTTAAATCAGCCTAAGGGCATCATAAAAACCTTAAATACTATTCAGTAACTTGACTCTAGTAAGTGGTACAAATGAATCCACCGGGCATCAACACCAACAGAGTCCTAATGCCCCGTAAGCCCAAATCAACCATTAGTGTCTCTCTTCAGCCCACTCCAGTCCTGAGAGCTAGTGAAAAAGCGGCACCACCATACTCCACACAGCCCACCAAGGCAGTATCAAACGTAGCTAGTCTCCTATGGAAGAGCCCACGTAGGACACAAAATGGTTGACTGAATCCCAGCATAGGACTGCGCCAAATGCTTCTCTCATGTAAACCCACAGTACGTTGTGGCCTCTCGGGCTCCGCTGTGCAAGCCCTCTCCCAGGTCGCCATCATGGGATGGCTATCACCCCAGAGAGCGCCGGAAAGCCCCCTTTCTGCAAGCTCATAGAAATACGGTAGCACATCAAGCAAGGCAGGATTATGATCTTTCAGCACTATCGGGCAAGATCGGCTCAGAGGCTCCGCTGGAGTGTGTAGGTAGGCAATGGCCCTAGGGCCTGAAACAACCGGGGGTTGGGTCTTGATAAATTGCAAGTCGGTGCATTGTGCTTGAGGAGTTGCACAGGAGCCCACCTCAGCATGTACGTCTTCCAAGAGAGATTGGAGGCAATCAAATCTAGTACTCATCATGTACTCAAATTCCTCTAGATGGATCAGTAGGACCGCGTAGAGGTCCGCCATGTTCTTAGTCGTGAACGGCTACTTCTTCGCTGCCAAGCTTTTTGTGTGTTTCGATCGCCTCAGGAACCCACAGCAGACCCACCCGTTCAGGTGGGCTGCCTAGTGTACAGCCGCCTCCGCAAGGTAGGTCCTCCGGGTATGGAGGAGTCTTGTGCGCCGGTCGTGGGATTAGTTGCCTCACTGTAAATATGTGCATCCGGCACCTCGATCTCCCACGCTAGATGGGCTGTGGCCTACAACGGGCAACAGTATCGTATCTCAACATCGGTTTAGGTATAAAAGTCTTTCTAGATGCTTTTATGTTCCCCTTGATTCTTGTGCTCAGATTATTTATAAATCCAGTCTTTAATGTGGCTTTAAAACCTTTAAGCCAGCTTTCATCTCAGGAGCTCTAGTTAAACACGTCCATTCTCCTGCACGACCTGGCTCCGCCCCCCTGAGAATCTTCTTTTAACTATTTATTCATCAGTATTCGGACTTTGTATATGTATGTATATTAACTAAATAATTTATGATTATCTTCACCTTTTATTGTTTTAGGAGTTACAATTTTTAAATATTAAGAACTGAGGCTTTTTATTATTGTTTTTTATTGACTCATTACTTTCAAGTACTAAGGGTCTTTTAGTTTTTAAAATATTAATTATAAGAATATATAAAATATATTTCCTGAACTTGGGGAGCGCTGAGATTTTTATATAATTTCAAAAATACATTGTGGCAGATACTAGTGGTTTAAATATACTGTGCAAAATAAACAGCTTCCTATCTAACGGAAGGTGGTTTTACAAAGTAATCGCATTCCCAATTAATTTTATTTCCAACTGAAAATAATCGAAAATTGTAAAATGTTGTGTCCAGACTATAAAAAAATTAAGTTAAGAAAAATATTATAAAATGATCTCATAAAAATTATCATTATCATTAAACGTCCATTTCTGGTGGAAATAAAACTAACCAATCCCCATCAACCTAGAGTTCAAACCGACCAATCAAATTTGAGTAGGCTTAGGTCAGTTAGTCCTCAAAGTCCGGCTAAGTTTGGGAGGTCACATGGTAAACCAATCAGGATACGGTCTTGTTTCTGTGTTTGCTTTTAGTTTTCAAATCGGTCTGAACTATCCGGAATGAGTCACATTTTGAATTCGACCAATTATCTGTTACTGGTATTCCAGTCTGACTTGGATGATCACGATTGTTGGCTTCCAATTGCTGAGTCCCAAAAACGTCAATCTTGGGGGCGGAGCCAACAGCCGAGGAGAGAGGTCGCATCTGCCCTGTGCTCTAGCTATGGATGGTTTATGAAACACCAAAATAAAGCCAATTCACCACTTTTAATGTATGCCCTTTTTAATTGTGGACAGAAAAGAGGATGGCACAGCCTTTGATCTATCTTTTGGGATTAAGTATCCCATACAACCTCCATAGGGAGACGCTGATATCTGGGACCTAGGCGATCTCCACGTGTGCAGTAGCTGATGGTTAGCTGAGTTTCTGCGGGTGCTACACTTTACTGTTATATCGGTGATCTGCAGAGCTAATACGGCTTAAGACGATACAGAAACCTAACTCCCATACACTGCCGGACACTTCTGTATCTCCATCGAACTAGATTGGCCCTCTGCAACAACATAGAGGTTTCCCACGATGCAGTATGCACGACAAGCACCCTGAGGCTAGTCATATCTATGCTGAAAGATATGTCCATTCGGCTAGACCAGCATCATGTGAGTTGTGTAGCCGCTCTTCAGACTGCAGCAAGTTCACCCTCCCTCCCATCAGCTGACCTCTACTTTACTAACGGCTCACCGGAGGTCCTATGGAACAGGCAAATACAGCATGGAGAACTTGAGCTACATGTGGTTTCAAGGGAGAATCTGTGGTTAGAGGATGAGGCTCAAAGTACCGCACACGCTGTAAACACCCCGGCAGAGCCAGAGAAGAAGATTCAGAGACCGGCAGCGTCACAAGCATCTTGGAAAACAGCTGAATTATATCGGAAGCCGTCACCGAAAAGCCACACACACTATCTCCCGCATATGAAACTGAACGGACACAGTGATTATTTCCCTGGGACTGAATGGTCAAGATAGCGGCAGAATCCCGAAAAACTAACTTTGATGGTCCCTATTGAACGGATTGGGGACCCTTTTGACCCGGGTGGATGTTTACACCTCTGGCCTCCCTACGCACCCACATCGCGCATATGAGAGGCCCTAGCACAGTGACCCGTTAAATCATATCTTGAACTGAGCCTCTTGGTATGCGCTGTTCTCTTTTTCTGTTGAGGAGCCTAAGGATGGCTAAAATACTTGCATCTAACTAATTTTTCATGAGCCAGCTGCCCGGAGGTAACGGAGCCTTAGAGCTAGACAGACCATCAGTTTATTCAACTACCTTCCTTATAGCAGCACGGGATGACTAGCCCCAACTCTTACGAACATATAGTTCATGCTGCTTAATTAGTGAGGTAGTAATAGCAGAGAATATGTTTCTTATTTAATCTTTAAAATTCTAAAGGTCACACTCAACTCAATCTCCTGAAATATTTGAATCTGGCGAGGAGATAGTTGCACTATGATCTCGATGCATACTAATATCTATCCCTGTATGCCAAGACATTCTTATAATTACCTAAAAAGAGTCAATATTTGACACCATATTGCTTTACTTAAGTTCTAGCGCCAGAGGTCATGTTGTACAAAGTATTCAGAACTCATGGGGGTTACAGGGTCCCTATGTAGCAACACTACTAGATTAGACTAATAGGATGGGTCAAAAGATATTTATAAGTTTGCATTTGCACTGCTACACGTCTAGGGTTCAATATGAGTATTTATGGTTAAACAGTGAAATACTTGTATGTCTTATTAACACAGGGTTATGCCTGAGACTGAGAATTGTTCAAACTTTTATTACAGAGCTGTCTGTTTAATTAGTTATATCAAACTGTAACATACTTAGCATTTGTATAGACATATCAGTCTGAATACCTCTCACTCATCCGTTAGCACTTAACACCTTCCCAATCTACCTTCACAGCCTTACTATTGTTAGCAGTTATACACCAGACACCCTGCATGGTCATGAGACACTTAAATCGCTACAATATTGCGCAATCTATAGCTAGGACCTCATCTAGTGCAATCTAACATGTACCATACACCTAAGTTATATATGTTTTTATACACGAGATTGTTGGAGAGTTACATTGTCTTATATGGCAATCTGCATAATACATCAAACTTCAGTGCTGTTAATGTCCACAGGAATTATATAGTTAACTAAATAGCCCTACCACCTCTACTGTAATATTGTGCCCTCTAGTGTCTAGGTACAGCTTGGGTATAGTAACTAGTCTAATATAGTGCCCCTAGTAGATAGGTACTGCGTAGGTATAACAACAGGTTTGTAAGGGCCCCATAGTATATAGATACCACTTGTGTATAGTAACAAGTCTAATACAGTGTCTCTAGTTAATAAGTACAGTTTGTGTATAGAGTAGTAGCTAGTATAATACATCACCACTAGTATATAGGTACAGCTTATGTATAGCAACAAGTATTATTTAGAGTCTCTAGTATACAGATATAGCTTGTGTGTAGTTACAAGTCCAATACAGTGCCTCTAGTTGGTAGACACAGCTTATGTATAGTAACAAATCTGATACAGTGCCCTCTAGCGTATAGATATAGCTTGTGTATTGTACTAAGTCTTATACGGTGTCTTCAGTTGAATAGTAACAAGTCTAATAAAGAGCCTCTAGTATTTGGGTACAGCTTGTGTATAGTAATAGGTCTAATACAGTACCCTCCAGTATAAAGATATAGCCTGAGTATAGTAACAAGGCTAACATAGTGTCTCTTGTAACTGACCACAGCACTGTTGATATCCAATTTCCATATTAGACCTTTTTTTTTTTTTACTACTAAATTTAATGGCCATGTAGTAGTCTTTACCTTTCCAGCATCCTAACTGGCTCCGCCCTCCATCTCCCTTTCCCCCCCACTTCGAGCGGCTCTTGCCCGCTGCATCCCCCCCCCCCCTTTCCACTCAGGCCTACGGGAGGCCAGACAAAAGCCAACTCCCTACCACTCACCATTTCTAGTTTATCGAATTCCTCTTATCTTGGGGTAGGGATCATTAGTTATATGATATAAAAATCGAGGTTTTATTGTTATATGCTGTGTTCCCTATATATTGTTTTACATTTTATGTTCTTGGTGTAAGAGGTGGTGCTATAACTCATGTCAACTGTTATTCTCTTGTTATTGAACTATATTCCATAACACTGGATCTTATTTATGTATATATATAGCACCACTACAGGTTGGATATAGCGAAAACTACTGTTACACTAGTACACCAATGTTTCAGCCCACGTTTATTTCCTATATGTGAAATGTATAAGTGTCTTTATTATTTTTGATCCGTGCCTGGACATATTTTCTGTTTTATTGTTATTACTTAATACATCAATAAAAAATTATTACAAAAAAAAACCCTCAATCTAACAGAATATCTTTGATACAACCTTATGGAGAAGATAGACAATTAGTCCTCAGATAACATACATATTCAGATCAAACCATTGGAAGGATATAATAATCTTAATACTAATTTTGATGTTGTATTTTCATGGAAACTACGTAAAATATAGAGCATATAAATATATAAGAAGTATAGAAATAGATATCCACTTTCAAACAAAAGCTGCAACCCTGATATTTTTATTTTATGTTATCTGAGGACTAATTGTCTCTATCTTCTCCATAAGGTTGTATTGGTCGTTTTTAACTCTAGGTTGATGGGGATTGGTTAGTTTTATTTCCACCTGAAAGGGACGTTTAATGCTAATGATCATTTCTTTCATGTAATTGGCAAGAGTCCATGAGCTAGTGACGTATGGGATATACAATCCTACCAGGAGGGGCAAAGTTTCCCAAACCTCAAAATGCCTATAAATACACCCCTCACCACACCCACAATTCAGTTTTACAAACTTTGCCTCCTATGGAGGTGGTGAAGTAAGTTTGTGCTAAGATTTCTACGTTGATATGTAGTGATGTCGCGAACCTAAAATTTTGCGTTCGCGAACAGCGGACGCAAGCTTCCACAACTGTTCGCGAACCGGGCGAACCGCCATTGACTTCAATAGGCAGGCGAATTTTAAAACCCACAGGGACTCTTTCTGGCCACAATAGTGATGGAAAAGTTGTTTCAAGGGGACTAACACCTGGACTGTGGCATGCCGGAGGGGGATCCATGGCAAAACTTCCACGGAAAATTACATAGTTGATGCAGAGTCTGGTTTTAATCCATAAAGGGCATAAATCACCTAACATTCCTAAATTGTTTGGAATAACGTGCTTTAAAACATCAGGTATGATGTTGTATCGATCAGGTAGTGTAAGGGTTACGCCTACTTCACAGTGACAGACCAAACTCCCCGTTTAACGCACCGCAAACAACCGCAAACAGTCCATTTGCACAACCACGAGATAGATAGATTTGATAGATACATAGATTAGATAGATAGATCAATAGATGCAATATACATTTGATAGATACGATAGATAGATAGATTTGATAGATATATAATTTCCCAGACAGAGAATTACAAGACGTGCGGTCTGGGACCCATGGTAAGGTTCCCAGAGGCAGTTGCGGCGCCAGGGCAGGCAGGCAACTGCTATTAGATTACACTAGCAGACTGATGTTTCACAGTCAAAAAAGTTTTTTTTTTTTACAAAATTTACACTTCTGTTACAACAGATATGAGTGGTGGCACTTAGCAAGTGGGCCTGGCACACACGCTGGCAGGCAGGCAACTGCAATTAGATTACACTAGCAGACTGATGTTTCACAGTCAAAAAAGTTTTTCTCTTGTTAAGTGTATCCAGTCCACGGATCATCCATTACTTGTGGGATATTCTCCTTCCCAACAGGAAGTTGCAAGAGGATCACCCACAGCAGAGCTGCTATATAGCTCCTCCCCTCACTGCCATATCCAGTCATTCTCTTGCAACTCTCAACAAAGATGGAGGTCGTAAGAGGACTGTGGTGTTTTATGCTTAGTTTATTTCTTCAATCAAAAGTTTATTTTTAAATGGTACCGGAGTGTACTGTTTATCTCAGGCAGTATTTAGAAGAAGAATCTGCCTGCGTTTTCTATGATCTTAGCAGAAGTAACTAAGATCCTTTGCTGTTCTCACATATTCTGAGGAGTGAGGTGACTTCAGAGGGGGGATGGCGTGCAGGTTTTCCTGCAATAAGGTATGTGCAGTTAATATTTTTCTAGGGATGGAATTTGCTAGAAAATGCTGCTGATACCGAAGTAATGTAAGTAAAGCCTTAAATGCAGTGATAGCGACTGGTATCAGGCTTATTAATAGAGATACATACTCTTATAAAAGTGTATTTTAAAACGTTTGCTGGCATGTTTAATCGTTTTTTATATATGTTTGGTGATAAAACTTATTGGGGCCTAGTTTTTTCCACATGGCTGGCTTGAATTTTGCCTAGAAACAGTTCCCTGAGGCTTTCCACTGTTGTAATATGAGTGGGAGGAGCCTATTTTAGCGTTTTTTTTGCGCAGCAAAAATTAGACACAGACATCCAGCTTCTTCCTGCATGATCCAGGACTTCTCTGAAGGGCTCAAAAGGCTTCAAAAGTCGTATTGAGGGAGGTAAAAAGCCACAGTAGAGCTGTTGCAGTTGTGACTATTTGAAAAAATGTTTTTGTCATTTGTTATTCCGTTTTTGGTATTAAGGGGTTAATCATCCATTTGCAAGTGGGTGCAATGCTCTGCTAACTTATTACATACACTGTGAAAATTTCGTTAGTGTAACTGCCTTTTTTCACTGTTATTTCAAATTTGGACAAAATTTGTGTTTCTTAAAGGCGCAGTAACGTTTTTTTATATTGCTTGTAAACTTGTTTTAAAGTGTTTTCCAAGCTTGCTAGTCTCATTGCTAGTCTATTTAAACATGTCTGACAGAGAGGAACCTACTTGTTCATTATGTTTGAAAGCCATGGTGGAGCCCCATAGGAGAATGTGTACTAAATGTATTGATTTCACCTTAAACAGTAAAGATCAGTCTTTATCTATAAAAGAATTATAACCAGAGGGTTCTGTCGAGGGGGAAGTTATGCCGACTAACTCTCCCCACGTGTCAGACCCTTCGCCTACCGCTCAGGGGACGCACGCTAGTATGGCGCCAATTACATCAGGGACGGCCATAGCGATTACCTTGCAGGACATGGCTGCAATCATGAATAATACCCTGTCAGAGGTATTATCTAGATTGCCTGAATTAAGAGGCAAGCGCGATAGCTCTGGGGTTAGGAGAGATACAGAGCGCGCAAATGCTGTAAGAGCCATGTCTGATACTGCGTCACAGTATGCAGAACATGAGGATGGAGAGCTTCAGTCTGTGGGTGACATCTCTGACTCGGGGAAACCTGATTCAGAGATTTCTAATTTTAAATTTAAGCTTGAGATCCTCCGTGTATTGCTTGGGGAGGTATTAGCTGCTCTGAATGACTGTAACACAGTTGCAATTCCAGAGAAATTCTGTAGGCTGGATAGATACTATGCGGTGCCGGTGTGTACTGATGTTTTTCCTATACCTTAAAGGCTTACAGAAATTATTAGCAAGGAGTGGGATAGACCCGGTGTGCCCTTTTCCCCACCTCCTATATTTAGAAAAATGTTTCCAATAGACGCCACTACACGGGACTTATGGCAGACGGTCCCTAAGGTGGAGGGAGCAGTTTCTACTTTAGCAAAGCGTACCAGTATCCCGGTTGAGGACAGTTGTGCTTTTTCAGATCCAATGGATAAAAAATTGGAGGGTTACCTTAAGAAAATGTTTATTCAACAAGGTTTTATTTTACAGCCCCTTGCATGCATTGCGCCTGTCACTGCTGCGGCGGCATTCTGGTTTGAGGCCCTGGAAGAGGCCATCCATACAGCTCCATTGAATGAAATTGACAAGCTTAGAACACTTAAGCTAGCTAACTCATTTGTTTCTGATGCCATTGTTCATTTGACTAAACTAACGGCTAAGAATACCGGATTCGCCATCCAGGCGCATAGGGCGCTATGGCTTAAATCCTGGTCAGCTGACGTGACTTCAAAGTCTAAATTACTCAACCTTCCTTTCAGGGGGCAGACCTTATTCCGGCCTGGCTTAAAGGAAATTATTGCTGACATTACTGGAGGCAAGGGTCATACCCTTCCTCAGGACAGGGCCAAATCAAAGGCCAAACAGTCTAATTTTCGTGCCTTTCGAAATTTCAAGGCAGGAGCAGAATCAACTTCCTCCGCTTCAAAACAAGAGGGAACTGTTGCTCATTCCAGACAGGCCTGGAAACCTAACCAGTCCTGGAACAAGGGCAAGCAGGCCAGAAAGCCTGCTGCTGCCCCCAAGACAGCATGAAGGAACGGCCCCCTATCCGGAAACGGATCTAGTGGGGGGCAGACTTTCTCTCTTCGCCCAGGCGTGGGCAAGAGATGTTCAGGATCCCTGGGCGTTGGAGATCATATCTCAGGGATATCTTCTGGACTTCAAAGCTTCTCGTCCACAAGGGAGATTTCATCTTTCAAGGTTATCAGCAAACCAGATAAAGAAAGAGGCATTCCTAAGCTGTGTGCAAGACCTCCTAGTAATGGGAGTGATCCATCCAGTTCCGCGGACGGAACAAGGACAGGGGTTTTATTCAAATCTGTTTGTGGTTCCCAAGAAAGAGGGAACCTTCAGACCAATCTTGGATCTAAAGATCTTAAACAAATTCCTCAGAGTTCCATCATTCAAAATGGAAACTATTCGGACCATCCTACCCATGATCCAAGAGGGTCAGTACATGACCACAGTGGACTTAAAGGATGCCTACCTTCACATACCGATTCACAAAGATCATCATCGGTTCCTAAGGTTTGCCTTTCTAGACAGGCATTACCAATTTGTAGCTCTTCCCTTCGGGTTGGCCACAGCCCCGAGAATTTTTACAAAGGTTCTGGGCTCACTTCTGGCGGTTCTAAGACCGCGAGGCATAGCGGTGGCTCCTTATCTAGACGACATCCTGATACAGGCATCAAGCTTTCAAATTGCCAAGTCTCATACAGAGATAGTTCTGGCATTTCTGAGGTCGCATGGGTGGAAAGTGAACGTGGAAAAGAGTTCTCTATCCCCACTCACAAGAGTCTCCTTCCTAGGGACTCTTATAGATTCTGTAGAGATGAAAATTTACCTGACGGAGTCCAGGTTATCAAAACTTCTAAATGCTTGCCGTGTCCTTCATTCCATTCCACGCCCGTCAGTGGCTCAGTGCATGGAAGTAATCGGCTTAATGGTAGCGGCAATGGACATAGTGCCATTTGCGTGCCTGCATCTCAGACCGCTGCAATTATGCATGCTAAGTCAGTGGAATGGGGATTACTCAGATTTGTCCCCTCTACTAAATCTGGACCAAGAGACCAGAGATTCTCTTCTCTGGTGGCTATCTCGGGTCCATCTGTCCAATGGTATGTCCTTTCGCAGGCCAGATTGGACGATTGTAACAACAGATGCCAGCCTTCTAGGTTGGGGTGCAGTCTGGAACTCCCTGAAAGCTCAGGGATCGTGGACTCAGGAGGAGAAACTCCTCCCAATAAATATTCTGGAGTTAAGAGCAATATTCAATGCTCTTCTAGCTTGGCCTCAGCAACCCTGAGGTTCATCAGATTTCAGTCGGACAACGTCACGACTGTGGCTTACATCAGCCATCAAGGGGGAACCAGAAGTTCCCTAGCGATGTTAGAGGTCTCAAAGATAATTCGCTGGGCAGAGTCTCACTCTTGCCACCTGTCAGCGATCCACATCCCAGGCGTAGAGAACTGGGAGGCGGATTTTCTAAGTCGTCAGACTTTTCATCCGGGGGAGTGGGAACTCCATCCGGAGGTGTTTGCTCAACTGGTCCATCGTTGGGGCGAACCAGAACTGGATCTCATGGCGTCTCGCCAGAACGCCAAGCTTGCTTGTTACGGACTCAGGTCCAGGGACCCGGGAGCGACGCTGATAGATGCTCTAGCAGCTCCTTGGTTCTTCAACCTGGCTTATGTGTTTCCACCGTTTCCTCTGCTCCCTCGACTGATTGCCAAAATCAAACAGGAGAGAGCATCGGTGATTCTGATAGCGCCTGCGTGGCCACGCAGGACCTGGTATGCAGACCTAGTGGACATGTCATCTCTTCCACCATGGACTCTGCCTCTGAGGCAGGACCTTCTAATACAAGGTCCTTTCAATCATCCAAATCTAATTTCTCTGAGACTGACTGCATGGAGATTGAACGCTTGATTCTATCAAGGCGTGGCTTCTCCGAGTCAGTCATTGATACCTTAATACAGGCACGAAAGCCTGTCACCAGGAAAATCTACCACAAGATATGGCGTAAATATCTTTATTGGTGTGAATCCAAGAGTTACTCATGGAGTAAGGTTAGGATTCCTAGGATATTGTCCTTTCTCCAAGAGGGTTTGGACAAAGGCTTATCAGCTAGTTCTTTAAAGGGACAGATCTCTGCTCTGTCTATTCTTTTGCGCAAGCGTCTGGCAGAGGTTCCAGACGTCCAGGCATTTTGTCAGGCTTTGGTTAGGATTAAGCCTGTGTTTAAAACTGTTGCTCCCCCGTGGAGCTTAAACTTGGTTCTTAAAGTTCTTCAGGGAGTTCCGTTTGAACCCCTTCATTCCATTGATATTAAACTTTTATCTTGGAAAGTTCTGTTTTTGATGGCTATTTCCTCGGCTTGAAGAGTCTCTGAGTTATCTGCCTTACAATGTGATTCTCCTTATCTGATTTTTCATTCAGACAAGGTAGTTCTGCGTACCAAACCTGGGTTTTTACCTAAGGTGGTTTCTAACAGGAATATCAATCAAGAGATTGTTGTTCCATCATTGTGTCCTAATCCTTCTTCAAAGAAGGAACGTCTTTTGCATAATCTGGACGTTGTCCGTGCCTTGAAGTTTTACTTACAGGCTACTAAAGATTTTCGTCAAACATCTGCCCTGTTTGTCGTTTACTCTGGACAGAGGAGAGGTCAAGGAGCCTCGGCAACCTCTCTCTCCTTTTGGCTTCGGAGCATAATACGCTTAGCCTTTGAGACTGCTGGACAGCAGCCCCCTGAAAGGATTACAGCTCATTCTACTAGAGCTGTGGCTTCCACCTGGGCCTTTAAAAATGAGGCCTCTGTTGAACAGATTTGCAAGGCTGCGACTTGGTCTTCGCTTCACACCTTTTCAAAATTTTACAAATTTGATACTTTTGCTTCTTCGGAGGCTGTTTTTGGGAGAAAGGTTCTCCAGGCAGTGGTTCCTTCCGTTTAAGTTCCTGCCTTGTCCCTCCCATCATCCGTGTACTTTAACTTTGGTATTGGTATCCCACAAGTAATGGATGATCCGTGGACTGGATACACTTAACAAGAGAAAACATAATTTATGCTTACCTGATAATTTTTTTTTTTTTTACAAAATTTACACTACTGTTACAACAGATATGAATGGTGGCACTAGTTGGCAAGTGGGCCTGGCACACACGCTGGCAGGCAACTGCAATTAGATTACACTAGTGGACTGATGTTTCACAGTCAAAAAAGTTTTTTTTAAAAAAAAATTACACTACTGTTACAACAGATATGAGTGGTGGCACTAGTTGGCAAGTGGGCCTGGCACACACGCTGGCAGGCAGGCAACTGCAATTAGATTACACTAGCAGACTGACCTTTATTATTTTGGGGGGCTTTTTTATTTTATTAGGGGGCTTAGAGTAGGTGTAATTAGCCTAATATTCTTGTAATCTTTTTTTATTTTTTGTAATTTAGTGTGGTTTTTTTTTTGTAATTTAGTTTAGTTTTTTAATTGTAGGTAATTTATTTAATTAATTTAATGATAGTGTAGTGTTAGGTTTAATTGTAACTTAGGTTAGGATTTATTTTACAGGTAATTTTGTAATTATTTTAACTAGGTAGCTATTAAATAGTTGTTAACTATTTAATAGCTATTGTACCTAGTTAAAATAAATACAAAGTTGCCTGTAAAATAAATATAAATCCTAAAATAGCTACAATATAATTATTTGTTATATTGTAGCTATATTAGGGTTAATTTTACAGGTATTTAGTTTTAAATAGGAATACTTTCGTTAATAAGATTTAATTTATTTCGTTAGATTAAAATTATATTTAATTTAGGGGGGGGTGTTAGGGTTAGGGTTAGACTTAGCTTTAGGGGTTAATACATTTATTATAGTAGCGGCGAGGTCCGGTCAGCAGATTAGGGGTTAATAAGTGTAGGTAAGGTAGCGATGACGTTGGGGGGGGGGCAGATTAGGGGTTAATAAATATAGGTGTCGGCGATGTTAGGGGCAGCAGATTAGGGGTACATAAGTATAATGTAGGTTGCGGCGGTGTCCGGAACGGCAGATTAGGGGTTAATAATATAATGCAGGTGTCAGCGATAGCGGGGGCGGCAGATTAGGGGTTAATAAGTGTAAGGTTAGGGGTGTTTAGACTCGGGGTTCATGTTAGGGTGTTAGGTGCAGACTTAGAAACTGTTTCCCCATAGGAAACAATGGGGCTGCGTTGGGAGCTTAACGCTGCTTTTTTGCAGGTGTTTTTTTTCATCCCAAACTGCCCCATTGTTTCCTATGGGGGAATCGTGCACAAGCACGTTTTGCCAGCTTACCGCTACCGTAAGCAACGCTGGTATTGAGGGTTGAAGTGGCGGTAAATTCGTCTCAACGCACCCTTTGTTGAGCCTAACGCAGCCCCTCAGACAACTCTCAATACCAGCGTTGTTTGGAAGCAGTGGTAGGAAAAAAAGCTGCGTTAGCTACGCGGGTCTTTACCGACAAAACTCTAAATCTAGCCGTATGTCTTTAGCTATTTTAGCTAGAAGAGCTTTGTGGCTTAAATCTTGGAATGCTGACATGACTTCTAAGTCCAGATTGCTATCTCTTTCTTTCCAAGGTAATAAGTTATTTGGTTCTCAGTTGGATTCGATTATTTCAACTGTCACTGGAGGGAAGGGAGTTTTTTTGCCTCAGGATAAAAGACCTAAGGGTAAATCTAAAGCTTGTAACCATTTTCGTTCCTTTCGACAAAATAAGGAACAGAAACCTTATCCTTCCCCCCAAGTAATCTGTTTCCAATTGGAAACCTTCTTCAAATTGGAATAAATCAAAGCCATTTAAGAAACCAAAGCCAGCCCCCAAGTCTGCATGAAGGTGCGGCCCTCATTCCAGCTCATCTGGTAGGGGGCAGATTAAGATTTTTCAAGGATGTTTGGATAATTTCTGTCAAATCAATGGATTCTGAGTATTGTCTCTCAGGGGTACCGAATAGGATTCAGTAAGACCTCCTGTGAGAAGATATTTTCTCTCACGCATCACAGCAAATCCAGTAAAGGCTCAGGCTTTCCTGAAGTGTGTTTCAGACCTGGAGTTTTCAGGGGTAATCATGCCAGTTCTGTTTCAGGAACAGGGACTGGGGTTTTAATCAAATCTATTCATTGTCCCAAAGAAAGAAAATTCATTCAGACCAGTTCTGGATCTGAAAAATTTGAATCGTTATGTAAGAGTACCAACTTTTAAAATGGTTACTATAAGGACTATTCTGCCTTTTGTTCAGCAAGGACATTATATGTCCACAATAGACTTACAGGATGCATATCTTCATATTCTGATTCATCCAGATCATTATCAGTTTCTGAGATTCTCTTTTCTAGACAATCATTACCAATTTGGCCTAGCAACAGCTCCAAGAATCTTTTCAAATGTTCTCGGTGCCCTACTCTCTGTAATCAGAGAGCGGGGTATTGTGGTATTTCCTTATTTGGACGATATCTTGGTACTAGCTCAGTCTTTACGTTCTGCAGAATCTCACATGAATCAACTAGTGTTGTTTCTTCAAAAACATGGTTGGAGGATCCACTTACCAAAAAGTTCTTTGATTCCTCAGACAACAGTCACCTTTTTAGGTTTCCAGATAGATTTAGTGTCCATGACTCTGTCTCTAACAGACAAGAGACATTTAAAATTGGTTGCAGCCTGTCAGAACCTTCAGTCTCAGTCATTCCCTTCAGTAGCTATGTGCATGGAAGTTTTAGGTCTCATGACTGCAGCATCGGACGCGATCCCCTTTGCTCGTTTTCACATGAGACCTCTTCAGCTTTGTATGCTGAACCAATGGTGCAGGGATTATACTCGGATATCACAATTAATATCCTTAAATCCCAATGTTCGACTAGCTCTGACTTGGTGGTTTGATCACCATCGTATAGTTCAAGGGGCCTCTTTTGTTCGTCCAACCTGGACTGTGATCACAACAGATGCTAGTCTTTCAGGTTGGGGAACTGTTTGGGGATCTCTGACAGCACAAGGGGTTTGGAAATCTCAAGAGGCGAGATTACCAATCAATATTTTGGAACTCTGTGCGATTTTCAGGGCTCTTCAGATTTGGTCTCTGTTGAAGAGAGAACCGTTCATTTGTTTTCAGACAGACAATATCACAACTGTGGCATATGTCAATCATCAGGGTGGGACTCACAGTCCCCAAGCTATGAAAGACGTATCTCGGATACTTGCTTGGGCGGAATACAGCTCCTGTCTAATTTCTGTGGTTCATATCCCAGGTATAGACAATTGGGAAGCGGATTATCTCAGCCATCAGACTTTACATCCGGGGGAGTGGTCCCTGCATCCAGATGTGTTTTCTCAGGTTGTTCAGATGTGGGGTCTTCCAGAAATAGATCTGATGGCTTCTCATCTAAACAAGAAACTTCCCTGGTACCTGTCCAGGTCCAGGGATCCTCAGGCGGAAGCAGTGGATGCGTTGACACTTCCTTGGTGTTATTAACCTGCTTATATTTTCCTGCCTCTAGTTCTTCTTCTAAGAGTGATCTCCAAAATCATCATGGAGCAATCATTTGTGTTGCTGGTGGCTCCAGCATGGCCTCACAGTTTTTGGTTTTTGGATCTTGTTCAGATGTCCAGTTGCCAACTTTGGCCACTTCCATTAAGGCCAGACCTTCTGTCTCAAGTTCCGTTTTTCCATCAGGATCTCAAATTATTACATTTCAAGGTATGGAAATTGAACGCCTAGTGCTTAGTCATGGAGGTTTCTCTGACTCAGTGATTAATACTATGTTACAGGCTCGTAAATCTGTTTCTAGAAAGATTTATTATCGAGTTTGGAAGTCTTTGTTTCATGGTGTTCATCTCATAAATTCTCTTGGCATTCTTTCAGAATTCCTAGAATTTTACAGTTTCTTCAGGATGGTTTGGATAAGGGTTTGTCTGCAAGTTCCTTGAAGGGACAAATCTCTGCTCTTTCTGTTTTATTTCACAGAAAGATTGCTAAGCTTCCCGATATTCACTGTTTTGTACAGGCTTTGGTTTGTATCAAGCCTGTCATTAAATAAATCTCTCCTCCTTGGAGTCTTAATTTGGTTTTGAAGGCCTTACAGGCTCCCCCTTTTGAGCCTATGCATTCTTTGGATATTAAACTACTTTCTTGGAAAGTGTTGTTCCTTTTGGCCATCTCTTCTGCTAGAAGAGTTTCTGAATTATCTGCTCTTTCTTGTGGATCTCCTTTTCTGTTTTTTCATCAGGATACGGCGGTTTTGCAGACTTCATTTAAATTCTAACAACATTAATAGAGAAATTGTTGTCCCTTCCTTGTGTCCTAATCCTAAGAATTCTTTGGAGAGATCCTTACATACTTTGGATGTGGTAAGAGCTATGAAATATTATGTTGAAGCTACTAAAGATTTCAGGAAGACTTCTAGTCCATTTGTTATCTTTTCTGGTTCTAGGAAAGGTCAGAAGGCTTCTGCTGTTTCCTTGGCTTCGTGGTTAAAGCTTTTGATTCCTCAAGCTTATTTGGAGTCGGGTCAAGCCCCGCCTCAGAGAATTACAGCTCATTCTACTAGATCAGTCTACTAGATCGGTCTCCACTTCGTGGGCTTTTGAGAATGAAGCTTCAGTTGATCAGGTTTGCAAAGCAGCAACTTGGTTTTCTTTGCATACATTTACTAAATTCTACCGTTTTGATGGTATTTGCTTCTTTGGAAGCAGTTTTTGGTAGAAATGTTCTTCAGGCAGCTGTTTCTGTTTGATTCTTCTGCTTATGTTTTAAGTTTTTCTATTCATTTATGAGAATAAACTTATATTTTGTGTTGTGGATTAATTTTTTTCAGAGGAAAATGGCTGTTTTTTATTTTATCCCTCCCTCTCTAGTGACTCTTGCGTGGAGTTCCACATCTTGGGTATTGCTATCCCATACGTCACTAGCTCATGGACTCTTGCCAATTACATGAAAGAAAACATAATTTATGTAAGAATTTACCTGATAAATTAATTTCTTTGATATATGCAAGAGTCCATGAGGCCCACCCTTTTTATGGTGGTTATGATTTTTTTGTATAAAGCACAATTATTTCCAAATTCCTTTGTTGATGCTTTTTACTTCTTTTTTATCACCCCACTACTTGGCTATTCGTTAAACTGAATTGTGGGTGTGGTGAGGGGTGTATTTATAGGCATTTTATGGTTTGGGAAACTTTGCCCCTCCTGGTAGGATTCTATATCCCATACGTCACTTGCTCATGGACTCTTGCCAATATGAAAGAAATGAATTTATCAGGTAAATTCTTACATAAATTATGTTTTTTATGAGATCATTTTATATTTTTTTGTTACTTAAGTTTTTTATAGTCTGGACACATTTTACATTTTTTGATTATTTTCAGTTGGAAATAAAATTAATTGGGAATGCGATTACTTTGTAAAACCACCTTCCGTTAGACAAGAAGCTGTTTATTTTGCACAGTGTAAGCTGTTTATTTTGCACAGTGTATTTAAACCACCAGTATCTACCACAATGTAGCTTACTTTGTTTTGTGTTTTAACTTGCTCTTGAAAAAGACGACTGGTTGAATGAAACGCGTAGAGCTTAAAGGGACATTAAACACTTTGAGATGGTAATATAAAATGATAAATTGTATATAATAAAACAGCTCTGCAATATACTTTCATTATTTATTTTGTCCTCTTTGCCTGTAATTCCATTCTGAAATTGTGAGCTTTTCAGTTCCTGTTAGAAATGGAAGTGCAGAACACTGTTAAATCCAGCACAACCATTGGCTGCACACTCTAGTGACCTATTTATAACTGACCCTAATTGGCCACAGCAGAGAAGGTAACCTAAGTTACAACATGGCAGCTCCCAGTGTTTTATAGACACTAAAACTTTACACTTATTTTGTCACTTTTTAAACAACTAATGAAACTTTAAAAAATACATCTACATGATAGTCATGGACTAATCTTTTCTTTGAATGCATCATTCTATCTAGCATGTATTTAGTGTTTAATGTCCCTTTAATAAACCTATGTTTTTATAAAGACACTAAGGTTTCTTTGTTGTCATATTGTGGCGTCGCTGGTACTGGATTTTTGATTCAGTGAGTATACTGCACTTATTTTTATTGAGTGTATACAAACACAAAATGAAAGTCCTTTCATTTCCAGAGTCTTCTGGACTGACATCGAATTGGTGGATTACACATTGGAGTAAGCGCTCCTTTAACCAAACTAACAGTTCGCTGGGAGAAACTGTGGGAGGCAGCGGCTTCGCTCCTGAAGTATTTGTTCTTACCATTTGCTTTTACAACTGTTTTTGTATAATCAATTGTTTGTATTTTTCCAGTGTTTAGTTTACACTGCTTGCCTTTATTCCTCAGGTCCCTGTCAGAAGTCTGGATGAAGCTGGAAGGCTGTGTCTGCCCCACAGCAGGGGCTCCATTGGTAAGTGTTCTTTCCTTCACAGGGTTAAGGCATAAGGTACCATGAGGGTTAAAAATCTCTCCAATTTTCTTTATGGAGCATGGGGACTTTTTTGTTCTTATTCCTGTAGGGCAATTTGTCAGTGTTCTTGGCAGTATCGTTTGCAGGGACACTGCTGACTAGACATTTGCTGAATACATCCTTATTGGATTGTATCAGCAATTGTGTAGGAACTGAGGCTGTCAGGGTGCTTTATTACTTGGGGCTTGAAACATAATTGTATTATTAATCAGAAGTAGAAGTGAGTTAAGTAACTGGTTTGATAACTGGAAGTTACTGGTTTCATGAGGGGATCCTCTACACGCTATTCAACTTGCGTGATTGTTTTCCCTGTCAGAGAAGGCGGCACTTATTTCCATGTGCACCTCTGTTGTCTCACACTTTCTTCCGCTTCTAAGAGTCTGAGCCGTAGTTAGCTCTGCTAGTCTGATCAACCGGAGGTAATGAGTTGCCCCAGACATTGCTGGGATTATGGGGTCTTTCTAAAACTTACTCAGTTAGGTCAGGTAGTATTTTTACCACTGGATGAGTAGTGTTGATCCGGATTAAAGATATACTAGATCCGAGTATACATTTTGCTCATTTTATCCTTTTTCCTGGGCTAATCTTAGCATAAGAAATAAAATAAAGATTTGAATAATTCTTTTTCCTCTATATCTGATATAGTTACTTTTTTCCTGTGGAGACTAATTTTTGCTCTGGTGGACACAATGGATATGGGTAATAATATATCATTACATTTGGACAAATGTTTATATTGTGAAGAGGCCCATGTGATTTCCCCCCCCCCCCCCCCCCCTTTGCTCAATTGTGTTCCACATGCTTGGCTTCCATGTTACAGACAAAATCTAAAAGATCTGCTGTTTCCAAAAAATGTAACCCCCCTCCCAGTCCTCTACCTCTCAGGACACTGTTGCCCTTGACATGCCTCAACTTCCTCCTCAGTCCCCGTCTCTAGTTGTTGCACCTGTAGTGCCCTGCAGCTAAGTCCCTTTCTGGGGGAATTTTTTTACCAGGAGACTTTGCAGCACAGCTTCAATCGGCTATTTCAGCTGCGCTGCATTCCTTACCTATTGCAGGTAAGAGGAAGAGAAAGACTAAGGAGCCTATTTATCAAAGCGTCAACTGAAAATACGCTTAAATTCCGCGTCATATTTGTTGCAAGATTGATCCGCCGTAGTTATCAAAGCGTCAAGATTGGCAAATGTTGAAATTTGTGACGTAAAATACGATCCTGCGATCTCAATCCGACGCAGATCGATGCAAGTTGAAAACAGTGGTATTCAATCATGTTCATTCGCCCTCCTAATCGACACTATTTGAACCTCTCACTAAGTTATCAAAAATTCTACATTTACGCTTGCGTCTTTTCTGACTCAGCGTACCTAGTTTTCAATCCACCACCCTTAAGGTCGCGGATGCCATAGAACTCAATGGGAGTCTGAAAACACAGAAAGCTTATGTTCGATATAGAGATAAAAATGAAATTTATACACAACATAATATAGCTAACTTCCTTTTTATTTTTTGTGATTTAGGTATGTATGGATATGGCGCCTAGACCCAATGTGACCTGTAGCTTGTGCACCATGTTTAAGCCATGTGATACAAGTCCCACTCTCCACTTCATACCATATTTGACTCAACACTTTTCGCACCAATTATGACGCAAACTCCTAAACAACCCACACACTAGTGAATTTTCCACCACTTTTGATTGGAATATGCATAATCACATGATTTATGACATCAGCCAATCTGATTCAAATCATTATAAACGATCACTAACGAATCAAATTGCTCGATACTTCTGTGATTGATCACTCATCAGAACTTGTAAGTGCCATTTGTTACATTGTGTATTATACTTTGAAAGTATGTATATGTGAAATTAGTATTAAAGATAAACATTAATGCTGACATTAGGACACACAGTGTAATATTTTAGACAAGGATTTTAAAATTCAAATTGATGTTTGATTCAATATCATCCCATCTAACCCATCTAACTTTAAACCGTCATGATTCAGATACAGCAGAAATTAAAATCACCTCTTTACTGTCATGCTATTTTCAGTGTATTTCTTCCTTCTCTTGAATTTCTTTTTCAGTAAGAAATGTCATCTTATATGCCAGCCCATTTTATAACACCTGTGAAGGGGTGGTTTTTAAAATTAAATTGCAATCAGGAGGGGTTACACAGGTACAGAGAGAAAACTGGCCCAGCTCTTAAAATATCCATTTATTGCAAATAAATACATATGATACTCTGATTGCATGTTATATTTCCAATTATTCCTGCTCAGAATAATAATAAATTTACACTATATACATATAGTGGTATAAATAAACACAGAGATATGAAAGACAACATTGTTTAGAACAAAAAAAAGGGAATTTAGGGACATGTAAATATGTTTGCAAAAGATTTCTGACATAACACACACACACACACATATATATATATATATATATATATTTATATATATATATATATATACACACACACGTATGTGCAAAGATATATGTACAAATTTTAGCATTAATAATCATTTATTAAAAAAATTAGATATAAGCATATTATGACTTCTAGAAATACAAATACACATTAATTTATTTGAAAGTATCATATAACAGATTTTTTTTGTATAACAAATAAATATTAAAATAACTTTCTATGGCCTAGATTTGGAGTTTGGCGGTAGCCGTGAAAACCAGCGTTAGAGGCTCCTAACTCTGGTTTTAGGCTACCTCCGGTATTTGGAGTCACTCAAAAAAGGGTCTAACGCTCACTTTTCAGCCGCGACTTTTCCATACCGCAGATCCCCTTACGTCAATTGCGTATCCTATCTTTTCAATGGGATTTTTCTAACTCCGGTATTTAGTCGTGGCTGAAGTGAGCGAATTCTAACGACAAAACTCCAGCCGCAGAAAAAGTCAGTAGTTAAGAGCTTTCTGGGCTAACGCCGGTTCATAAAGCTCTTAACTACTGTACTCTAAAGTACACTAACACCCATAAACTACCTATGTACCCCTAAACCGAGGCCTCCCCCCATCGCCGCCACTCGATTAAATTTTTTTAACCCCTAATCTGCCGACCGCCACCTACGTTATCCTTATGTACCCCTAATCTGCTGCCCCTAACACCGCCGACCCCTATATTATATTTATTAACCCCTAATCTGCCCCCCTCAACGTCGCCTCCACCTGCCTACACTTATTAACCCCTAATCTGCCGAGCGGACCGCACCGCTACTATAATAAAGTTATTAACCCCTAATCCGCCTCCCTAACCCTATAATAAATAGTATTAACCCCTAATCTGCCCTCCCTAACATCGCCGACACCTAACTTCAATTATTAACCCCTAATCTGCCGACCGGAGCTCACCGCTATTCTAATAAATGTATTAACCCCTAAAGCTAAGTCTAACCCTAACACTAACACCCCCCTAACTTAAATATAATTTCTCCAACATAGGTGTGTCCGGTCCACGGCGTCATCCTTACTTGTGGGATATTCTCTTCCCCAACAGGAAATGGCAAAGAGCCCAGCAAAGCTGGTCACATGATCCCTCCTAGGCTCCGCCTACCCCAGTCATTCTCTTTGCCGTTGTACAGGCAACATCTCCACGGAGATGGCTTAGAGTTTTTTAGTGTTTAACTGTAGTTTTTTTTTATTCAATCAAGAGTTTGTTATTTTAAAATAGTGCTGGTATGTACTATTTACTCTGAAACAGAAAAGAGATGAAGATTTCTGTTTGTAAGAGGAAAATGATTTTAGCAACCGTTACTAAAATCCATGGCTGTTCCACACAGGACTGTTGAGAGGAATTAACTTCAGTTGGGGGAACAGTGAGCAGTCTTTTGCTGCTTGAGGTATGACACATTCTAACAAGACGATGTAATGCTGGAAGCTGTCATTTTCCCTATGGGATCCGGTAAGCCATTTTTATTCAGTCAGTAAATAAGGGCTTCACAAGGGCTTATTAAGACTGTAGACTTTTTCTGGGCTAAATCGATTCATATATACACATATTTAGCCTTGAGGAATCATTTAATCTGGGTATTTTTGTAAAATAATATCGGCAGGCACTGTTTTAGACACCTTATTCTCTAGGGGCTTTCCCTAATCATAGGCAGAGCCTCATTTTCGCGCCGGTATTGCGCACTTGTTTTTGAGAAGCATGACATGCAGTCGCATGTGTGAGGAGCTCTGATACATAGAAAAGACTTTCTGAAGGCGTCATTTGGTATCGTATTCCCCTTTGGGCTTGGTTGGGTCTCAGCAAAGCAGATACCAGGGACTGTAAAGGGGTTAAAGATAAAAACGGCTCCGGTTCCGTTATTTTAAGGGTTAAAGCTTCCAAATTTGGTGTGCAATACTTTTAAGGCTTTAAGACTCTGTGGTGAAATTTTGGTGAATTTTGAACAATTCCTTCATACTTTTTCGCAATTGCAGTAATAAAGTGTGTTCAGTTTAAAATTTAAAGTGACAGTAACGGTTTTATTTTAAAACGTTTTTTGTACTTTGTTATCAAGTTTATGCCTGTTTAACATGTCTGAACTACCAGATAGACTGTGTTCTGAATGTGGGGAAGCCAAGGTTCCTTCTCATTTAAATAGATGTGATTTATGTGACACTGAAAATGATGCCCAAGATGATTCCTCAAGTGAGGGGAGTAAGCATGGTACTGCATCATTCCCTCCTTCGTCTACACCAGTCTTGCCCACTCAGGAGGCCCCTAGTACATCTAGCGCGCCAATACTCCTTACTATGCAACAATTAACGGCTGTAATGGATAATTCTATCAAAAACATTTTAGCCAAAATGCCCACTTATCAGCGCAAGCGCGACTGCTCTGTTTTAGATACTGAAGAGCATGAGGACGCTGATGATAATGGTTCTGAAATGCCCCTACACCAGTCTGAGGGGGCCAGGGAGGTTTTGTCTGAGGGAGAAATTTCAGATTCAGGGAAAATTTCTCAACAAGCTGAACCCGATGTGATTACATTTAAATTTAAGTTGGAACATCTCCGCGCTCTGCTTAAGGAGGTATTATCCACTCTGGATGATTGTGAGAATTTGATCATCCCAGAGAAACTATGTAAAATGGACAAGTTCCTAGAGGTCCCGGGGCTCCCAGAAGCTTTTCCTATACCCAAGCGGGTGGCGGACATTGTAAATAAAGAATGGGAAAGGCCCGGTATACCTTTCGTCCCTCCCCCCATATTTAAAAAATTGTTTCCTATGGTCGACCCCAGAAAGGACTTATGGCAGACAGTCCCCAAGGTCGAGGGAGCGGTTTCTACTTTAAACAAACGCACCACTATACCCATAGAAGATAGTTGTGCTTTCAAAGATCCTATGGATAAAAAATTAGAAGGTTTGCTTAAAAAGATGTTTGTTCAGCAAGGTTACCTTCTACAACCAATTTCATGCATTGTCCCTGTCACTACAGCCGCGTGTTTCTGGTTCGATGAGCTAGTAAAGGCGATCGATAGTGATTCTCCTCCTTATGAGGAGATTATGGACAGAATCCGTGCTCTCAAATTGGCCAATTCTTTCACCCTAGACGCCACTTTGCAATTGGCTAGGTTAGCGGCGAAAAATTCTGGGTTTGCTATTGTGGCGCGCAGAGCGCTTTGGTTGAAATCTTGGTCAGCGGATGCGTCTTCCAAGAACAAACTACTTAACATTCCTTTCAAGGGGAAAACGCTGTTTGGCCCTGACTTGAAAGAGATTATCTCTGATATCACTGGGGGTAAGGGCCACGCCCTTCCTCAGGATAGGTCTTTCAAGGCCAAAAATAAACCTAATTTTCGTCCCTTTCGTAGAAACGGACCAGCCCCAAGTGCTACGTCCTCTAAGCAAGAGGGTAATACTTCTCAAGCCAAGCCAGCCTGGAGACCAATGCAAGGCTGGAACAAGGGAAAGCAGGCCAAGAAACCTGCCACTGCTACCAAGACAGCATGAAATGTTGGCCCCCGATCCGGGACCGGATCTGGTGGGGGGCAGACTCTCTCTCTTTGCTCAGGCTTGGGCAAGAGATGTTCTGGATCCTTGGGCACTAGAAATAGTCTCCCAAGGTTATCTTCTGGAATTCAAGGGGCTTCCCCCAAGGGGGAGGTTCCACAGGTCTCAATTGTCTTCAGACCACATAAAGAGACAGGCATTCTTACATTGTGTAGAAGACCTGTTAAAAATGGGAGTGATTCATCCTGTTCCATTAGGAGAACAAGGGATGGGGTTCTACTCCAATCTGTTCATAGTTCCCAAAAAAGAGGGAACGTTCAGACCAATCTTAGATCTCAAGATCTTAAACAAGTTTCTCAAGGTTCCATCGTTCAAAATGGAAACCATTCGAACAATTCTTCCTTCCATCCAGGAAGGTCAATTCATGACCACGGTGGATTTAAAGGATGCGTATCTACATATTCCTATCCACAAGGAACATCATCGGTTCCTAAGGTTCGCATTCCTGGACAAGCATTACCAGTTTGTGGCGCTTCCTTTCGGATTAGCCACTGCTCCAAGGATTTTCACAAAGGTACTAGGGTCCCTTCTAGCGGTACTAAGACCAAGGGGCATTGCAGTAGTTCCTTACTTGGACGACATTCTGATTCAAGCGTCGTCCCTTCCTCAAGCAAAGGCTCACACGGACATAGTCCTGGCCTTTCTCAGATCTCACGGATGGAAAGTGAACGTGGAAAAGAGTTCTCTATCTCCGTCGACAAGGGTTCCCTTCTTGGGAACAATAATAGACTCCTTAGAAATGAGGATTTTTCTGACAGAGGCCAGAAAAACAAAACTTCTAAACTCTTGTCAAACACTTCATTCCGTTCCTCTTCCTTCCATAGCGCAGTGCATGGAAGTAATAGGTTTGATGGTAGCGGCAATGGACATAGTTCCTTTTGCGCGCATTCATCTAAGACCATTACTACTGTGCATGCTCAGTCAGTGGAATGGGGACTATACCGACTTGTCTCCGAAGATACAAGTAAATCAGAGGACCAGAGACTCACTCCGTTGGTGGCTGTCCCTGGACAACCTGTCACAAGGGATGACCTTCCGCAGACCAGAGTGGGTCATTGTCACGACCGACGCCAGTCTGATGGGCTGGGGCGCGGTCTGGGGACCCCTGAAAGCTCAGGGTCTTTGGTCTCGGGAAGAATCTCTTCTACCGATAAATATTCTGGAACTGAGAGCGATATTCAATGCTCTCAAGGCTTGGCCTCAGCTAGCAAAGGCCAAGTTCATACGGTTTCAATCAGACAACATGACGACTGTTGCGTACATCAACCATCAGGGGGGAACAAGGAGTTCCCTGGCGATGGAAGAAGTGACCAAAATCATTCAATGGGCGGAGACTCACTCCTGCCACCTATCTGCAATCCACATCCCAGGAGTGGAAAATTGGGAAACGTATTTTCTGAGTCGTCAGACATTACATCCGGGGGAGTGGGAACTCCATCCGGAAATCTTTGCCCAAATTACTCAACTGTGGGGCATTCCAGACATGGATCTGATGGCCTCTCGTCAGAACTTCAAGGTTCCTTGCTACGGGTCCAGATCCAGGGATCCCAAGGCGACTCTAGTAGATGCACTAGTAGCACCTTGGACTAATTATGTGTTCCCGCCGTTTCCTCTCATCCCCAGGCTGGTAGCCAGGATCAATCAAGAGAGGGCGTCGGTGATCTTGATAGCTCCTGCGTGGCCACGCAGGACTTGGTATGCAGATCTGGTGAATATGTCATCGGCTCCACCATGGAAGCTACCTTTGAGACGAGACCTTCTTGTTCAAGGTCCGTTCGAACATCCGAATCTGGTCTCACTCCAGCTGACTGCTTGGAGATTGAACGCTTGATCTTATCAAATCGAGGGTTCTCAGATTCTGTTATTGATACTCTTGTTCAGGCCAGAAAGCCTGTAACTAGAAAAATTTACCACAAAATATGGAAAAAATATATCTGTTGGTGTGAATCTAAAGGATTCCCTTGGGACAAGGTAAAGATTCCTAAGATTCTATCCTTTCTTCAAGAAGGATTGGAGAAAGGATTATCTGCAAGTTCCTTGAAGGGACAGATTTCTGCCTTGTCTGTGTTACTTCACAAAAAGCTGGCAGCTGTGCCAGATGTTCAAGCCTTTGTTCAGGCTCTGGTTAGAATCAAGCCTGTTTACAAACCTTTGACTCCTCCTTGGAGTCTCAACTTAGTTCTTTCAGTTCTTCAGGGGGTTCCGTTTGAACCCTTACATTCCGTTGATATTAAGTTATTATCTTGGAAAGTTTTGTTTTTGGTTGCAATTTCTTCTGCTAGAAGAGTTTCAGAATTATCTGCTCTGCAGTGTTCTCCTCCTTATCTGGTGTTCCATGCAGATAAGGTGGTTTTACGTACTAAACCTGGTTTTCTTCCAAAAGTTGTTTCTAACAAAAACATTAACCAGGAGATAGTCGTACCTTCTTTGTGTCCGAAACCAGTTTCGAAGAAGGAACGTTTGTTGCACAATTTGGATGTTGTTCGCGCTCTAAAATTCTATTTAGATGCTACAAAGGATTTTAGACAAACATCTTCCTTGTTTGTTGTTTATTCTGGTAAAAGGAGAGGTCAAAAAGCAACTTCTACCTCTCTCTCTTTTTGGATTAAAAGCATCATCAGATTGGCTTATGTGACTGCCGGACGGCAGCCTCCTGAAAGAATCACAGCTCATTCCACTAGGGCTGTGGCTTCCACATGGGCCTTCAAGAACGAGGCTTCTGTTGATCAGATATGTAGGGCAGCGACTTGGTCTTCACTGCACACTTTTACCAAATTTTACAAGTTTGATACTTTTGCTTCTTCTGAGGCTATTTTTGGGAGAAAGGTTTTGCAAGCCGTGGTGCCTTCCATTTAGGTGACCTGATTTGCTCCCTCCCTTCATCCGTGTCCTAAAGCTTTGGTATTGGTTCCCACAAGTAAGGATGACGCCGTGGACCGGACACACCTATGTTGGAGAAAACAGAATTTATGTTTACCTGATAAATTACTTTCTCCAACGGTGTGTCCGGTCCACGGCCCGCCCTGGTTTTTTAATCAGGTCTGATAATTTATTTTCTTTAACTACAGTCACCACGGTATCATATGGTTTCTCCTATGCAAATATTCCTCCTTAACGTCGGTCGAATGACTGGGGTAGGCGGAGCCTAGGAGGGATCATGTGACCAGCTTTGCTGGGCTCTTTGCCATTTCCTGTTGGGGAAGAGAATATCCCACAAGTAAGGATGACGCCGTGGACCGGACACACCGTTGGAGAAAGTAATTTATCAGGTAAACATAAATTCTGTTTTAAATCTAACGAAATTAATTAACTCTTATTAAATAAATGATTCCTATTTAAAGCTAAATACTTACCTGTAAAATAAATCCTAATATAGCTACAATATAAATTATAATTATATTATAGCTATTTTAGGATTTATATTTATTTTACAGGTAACTTTGTATTTATTTTAACCAGGTACAATAGCTATTAAATAGTTAAGAACTATTTAATAGCTAAAATAGTTAAAATAATTACAAAATTACCTGTAAAATAAATCCTAACCTAAGTTACAATTAAACCTAACACTATACTATCATTAAATTAATTAAATAAAATACCTACAATTAAACCTAACACTACACTATCAATACATTAATTAAATACAATACGTACAAATAACTACAATGAAATAAACTAACTAAAGTACAAAAAATAAAAAAGAACTAAGTTACAAAAAATAAAGAAATATTTACAAACATAAGAAAAATATTACAACAATTTTAAACTAATTACACCTACTCTAAGCCCCCTAATAAAATAACAAAGCCCCCCAAAATAAAAAATGCCCTACCCTATTCTAAATTACTAAAGTTCAAAGCTCTTTTACCTTACCAGCCCTGAACAGGGCCCTTTGCGGGGCATGCCCCAAGAAGTTCAGCTCTTTTGCCTGTAAAAAAAAACATACAATACCCCCCCCAACATTACAACCCACCACCCACATACCCCTAATCTAACCCAAACCCCCCTTAAATAAACCTAACACTAAGACCCTGAAGATCATCCTACCTTGTCTTCACCTCACCGGGTATCACCGATCGGTCCTGGCTCCAAAATCTTCATCCAACCCAAGCGGGGGCTGGCGATCCATCATCCGGTGGCTGAAGAGGTCCAGAAGAGGCTCCAAAGTCTTCATCCTATCCGGGAAGAAGAGTAGATCCGGACCGGCAACCATCATCTTCCAAGCGGCATCTTCTATCTTCATCCGATGAGGACCGGCTCCATCCTGAAGACCTCCACCGCGGACCCATCTTCATCCGGCGACGTCCAACTGAAGAATGACGGTTCCTTTAAGGGACGTCATCCAAGATGGCGTCCCTCGAATTCCGATTGGCTGATAGGATTCTATCAGCCAATCGGAATTAAGGTACGAATATTCTGATTGGCTGATGGAATCAGCCAATCAGAATCAAGTTCAATCCGATTGGCTGATCCAATCAGCCAATCAGATTGAGCTCGCATTCTATTGGCTGTTCCTTCCTCAGGATAAGAAGACTAGATCAAAGGGTTGTCAGTCTACTAATTTTCGTTCCTTTTGCATCTTCAAGGGACAGAAATCCTCGGCCTCCTCCAAGTCCGATTAGCCCAAGATTTCCTGGAAGCCTATCCAGCCTTGGGAACAAAAACAAGCAGTCCAAAAAGTCTTCCTCTGACAATAAGTCAGCATGAAGGGGCGGCCACCGATCCGGGATTAGATCATGTAGGGGCAGACTATCCTTCTTTCTGGATGCTTGGATTTGCGACGTTTCAGACACTTGGGCAGTGGATATTGTTTCCCAAGGATACAAGACATTTTTCTCCAAGGGATAGATTTCTCCTATCAAGACTCTCCTCAACCCGGGGAAAAGAGAGGCATTCTTAAATTGTGTAAAGGATCTATTTTCCTTGGGAGTAATCGTTCCAGGCCCTCCTGCAGAACAGGGCTTAGGGTTTTATTCAAACCTTTTCGTAGTTCCCAAGAAGGAGGGAACCTTCTGTCCTATTCTGGATCTAAAGTGTATCAACAAATTTCTCAAGGTTCCATCCTTCAAGATGGAGACTATCTGATCCATTCTTCTATTGGTCCAGGAGGGTCAGTTCATGACCACTATAGACCTGAAGGACGCATACCTCCATGTTCCTATTCACAAAGAACATTTTCAATTTCTGCGATTTGCCTTTCTAGACAAACACTTTAAATTTGTAGCTCTTCCTTTTGGTCTGACTACAGCTCCCAGAATCTTTACAAAGGCGCTGGGGGCTCTTTTAGCAGTAGCAAGGTCTCAGGGAATCGCTGTCGCCCTGTACCTGAACAATATCTTGGCTCAGGCTCCATCTTTTCATTTGGCAAGATCTCACACAAACTCTCTGTTGTCTCTTATTCGCTCTCACCGGTTGAAGATAAACCTGTACAAGAGTTCCCTGGTTCCCAATACCAGGGTTTGTTATTTGGTGACAATCATAGATTCAGTCTCCATGAAGATCTACCTGACAGATTTGAGATGATCAAAAATTTCTCTCTGCCTGTCTCTCCCTTCAATCCTCTGCACATCCTACAGTGGCGCAGTGCATGAAAGTAATTGGTCTCATGGTGGCCTCCATAGACATTATAACTTTTGCTCGCTTCCATCTGAGACCTCTCCAATTATGTATGCTCAGACAGTGGAATGGCGATCATTCGGATCTATCTCAGCAGATCGTGCTAGACAACCACACAAGAGAATCTCTTTCTTAGTGGCTCTGTCAGGATCATCTGTCCCAAGGCTTTTTGAGACCATCATGGGAGATTGTGACTACGGATGCCAGCCTCTCAGGCTGGGGAGCAGTTTGGGGTCCCTTAAGAGTTCATGGATCCTGGTTGCCAGAGGAATCCGTCCTCCCAATAAACATTCTGCCGTTGAGAGCAATCTACAATGCTCTGGTAGCGTGGCATCAACTGAGTTCTGTCCAGTTTATCAGATTTCAATCAGACAACATAACATCTTTGGCTTATATCAACCATAAGGAAGGAACAAGGAGTTCCCTGGTTATGAAGGAGGTCTCTCGCATTCTTCAGTGGACTGAGTCCTACAATTGTCAAATTTTGGCCATTTATATCCCGGGAGTGGACAACTGGGAAGCAGACTATCTGAGCAGACAGACGTTCCATCTAGGGGAGTAGGCTCTTTATCCGGAGGTGTTCTCAGAGATAACCTTCAGGTGGGGTGTTCTTGAAATAGACCTCATGGCCTCTTTCCTCAATACCAAACTGCCCAGATACAGGTCCAGATGGAGGGGTCCCTCAGGCAGTGCTGGTGGACGCGTTTGCTGTTCCATGAGAGTTCAGTCTGATATATCTGTTCCCTCCGTTTGCCCTTCTTCTCAGGTTCATAGCCCGCATCAAACAGGAGCAGGCCTCGGTGATCCTAATTGCTCAAGTCTGACCTCGCAGTACTTGGTTTGCAGGTCTTGTGAAGATGTTGTCTTCCCCTCTGTGGAGGGTGCCGCTGAGGAAGGACCTTCTACTTCAAGGTCTGTTCCTTCATCAAAATCTAGATTCTCTGAGGCTGACTGCGTGGAGATTGAACACTTAGTCATGTCTAAAAGAGGTTTTTCAGATAGGGTCATTAACACTCTGATCCAGGTTCGTAAGCCTGTGACATGACGAATGTATCAAAGTCTGGTGCACCTATGTCCTGGTGCGAGTCTCGAAGCTTCCCTTGGCCCAAGGTGAGAGTCCCTCGAATCCTGTTTCTCCAAGAGGGTTAGAAGAAAGGTTTGTCAGCTAGTTTTCTAAAAGGACAGATCTCTGCCCTTTTCGGTTTTGTTACACAAGAAGCTAGCTAATCTTCTGGATGTTCAGTCCTTTGTTCAGGCCCTGATCAGAATCAGAATATTGACAGAAAAGGAAGGCAGCAATAAAGTGGAGTTCAATTATTTATTGAGCACGCCAAAAAAGCAACGTTTCGGGAGTCAACCTCCCTTAATCATGCAATCCTTGCATGATTAAGGGAGGTTGACTCCCGAAACGTTGCTTTTTTGGCGTGCTCAATAAATAATTGAACTCCACTTTATTGCTGCCTTCCTTTTCTGTCAATATTTGGATATTCGTGGGTCCTTGTGGTGACCTAGGTTGGCGTGCAGTGGCCTGCTGTGCTGGACTGTTATCTCTTTTGCCTGGTCAGAATCAGTTGCTCCGCCTTGGAGTCTTAATCTGGTTCTTCGTATTCTTTAAAAGGCTCAGTTTGAGCCTATGCAATCTGTTGATATTAGACTTTTATCTTGCAAAGTTTTGTTTTTGTTGGCTATTTCTTCTGCTCGCAGAGTTTCAGAATTATTTGCCTTACAATGTGATCCCCCCTTATCTTATTTTCCATGTGGCTAAGGCTGTTCTTCGTATAAAATTGTGATTTCTTCCCAAGGTAGTTTCTGACCGCAATATGAGATTGTAGTTCTTTCTTTTTGTCCTAATCCTTCTCAGAAGGAACGTCAGCTTAACAACCTGGATGTGGTGCGTGCCTTAAAGTTCTATCTTCAGACTACCAAGGATTTTCGACAATCTTCTTCCTTGTTTGTGGTGCAAGGGTCAAAAAGCTACTGCAACTACTCTTTCCTTTTGGCTGAGGAGTATCATTTGTTTGGCTTATGAGGAAACCGGGCAGCAGCCTCCTGAGAGGATTACAGCTCACTCTACCCGTGCTGTTTCTTCTTCCTGGGCTTTTAAGAGCGAAGCTTCTATGAAACAAATCTGAAAGGCGGCTACTTGGTCCTCTTTGCATACTGAGGCTTCTTTTGGGAGAAAGGTGCTTCAAGTGGTGGTGCCTTCAGTTTAGATCCGCCTGCTTTTAGTTCTCCCTCCCTGTCCATTCTGCGTCCTCTCCTGCTTGGGTATTGGTTTCCCAACAGTAATGAATTGAATTGTGGACTCGCCATGCCATTGGAAAGAAAACAAAATGTATGCTTACCTGATAAAAAAAATTTTTTTTCCTGGCATGGAGAGTCCATGACCCGCCCTTATTTATTTTTTAAGGCGGCATTTATTTTTATAACCTTCAGGCACCTCTATACTCCTAGTGTTTCTACTTCTTTTCCTTATTCCCTCTGCTGAATGACTGAGGGAGTATGGGAAGTGGGAGGGATACTTAAGCTTTCCTAGGATGTCTTTGCCTCCTCCTGGTGGCCAGGAGTTGAATTTCCAACAGTAATGAATGGAATCATGGACTCCCCATGCCAGGAAAGAAAATAATTGTTCAGGTAAGCATCAATTTAGTTTTTATTTATGCAAATTACAACCTTGAGGGAAGTCTCCCTAAGGGTGATGCGGGAAACCAGGCGTGGACATTTTACTCAGTGTGCCTAGAGGGATATGAGGCTGTACCTCACTGGCGAGAGGCCCACACTAGGTCGAAACGCATGTCTGGGGTTTTGCCATTTCTCTTGTTCAGAGAGGGATTGCTTGTTATTTCGGACATTTTGAAATTTGCAAGTACCGGAGAGTGCCTGTCTAGATTAATAAATATATTTATTTAATGTTCCTTTAAGATTACAGCAAGTATTCTACACATGTAACATGTCACATACTGTAAAAACTCATTCCAGAACTGCAAGATCTGTTTTGCTCATGTCTTTTGATCCTGGCTTATACTGTGTAGCTCTTTGCTCAGGAGACCATTCACCCAGAGATCGTTGGGAATCAAGACCTATAATATCTGTGTTGTGGGACGCATATATATGGGATGGGGTCATGGAGGAGGCTAGTGTTGGTTGTGGGACACAGATATATGGGATTAGGTTGTGGAGGGGCCCAAGTGTTGGTTGTGGGACACAGATATATGGGATGGTGTTATGGAGGGGCTAGTGTTGGTTGTGGGACACATATATGGGATGAAGTTGTGAAAGGGCTGAGTGTTGGTTGTGGGACACAGATATATAGGTTGGGGTCTTGGAGTAGGCAAGTGATGTTTGTGGGACACATATATATAGAATGGGGTCATGGAGGAGGCTAGTGTTGGTTGTGGGACACATATATATAGGATGAGGTTGTGAAGGGACTGAGTGTTAGTTGTGGGACATATATATATGGAATGGAGGAGGCTAGTGTTAGTTGTGGGACACAGATATATGGGATGGGGTCTTGGAGTAGGCAAGTGATGTTTGTGGGACACATATATATAGAATGGGGTCATGGAGGAGGCTAGTGTTGGTTGTGGGACACATATATATATATATAGGATGAGGTTGTGAAGGGACTGAGTGTTAGTTGTGGGACATATATATATGGAATGAGGTAATGGAGGAGGCTAGTGTTGGTTGCGGGACACATATATATGGAATGGAGGAGGCTAGTGTTAGTTGTGGGACACAGATATATGGGATGGGGTCTTGGAGTAGGCAAGTGATGTTTGTGGGACACATATATATAGAATGGGGTCATGGAGGAGGCTAGTGTTGGTTGTGGGACACATATATATAGGATGAGGTTGTGAAGGGACTGAGTGTTAGTTGTGGGACATATATATATGGAATGAGGTAATGGAGGAGGCTAGTGTTGGTTGCGGGACACATATATATGGAATGGAGGAGGCTAGTGTTAGTTGTGGGACACAGATATATGGGATGGGGTCTTGGAGGAGGCTAGTGTTGGTTGTGGGACACAGATTTATGGAATGGGGCTGTGGAGGGTCCCGAGTGTTGGTTGTGGGAGACAGATATATGGAATGGGGTTATGGAGGGGCTAGTGTTGGTTGTGCCACATAGATATGTGGGATAGGGTTGTGGAGGAGACTAGTGTTGGTTTTTGGCACACAGATATATGGAATGGGGTAATGGAGGAGCTAGTGTTGGTTGTGGCACATAGATATGTGGGATGGGGTTGTGGAAGGGTGAGTTTTGGTTGTGGGACACAGATATCTGGGATGGAGTCTTGGATGTGGCAAATGTTGCTTGTGGATCACAAATATATGGGATGGGCTTGTGGATGGGAGAGGTTTGCTTGTGGGACACAGATATGTGGTATGGGGTTGTGAAAGGGGCGAGTTTTGCTTGTTAGCCAAAGACATATAAGACGGTTTTGTGGAGGGGCGAGTTTTGCTTGTTGGCCAAAGACATATAGAATAAGGTTGTGGAGGGACAAGTTTTGCTTGTGGGATGGGGTTATGGAGAGGCACGTTCTGCTTCTGGGGCACTGATATTTGGGATGGGGTTGTGGAGAGGCAAGTTTTGCTTGTGGGATGGGGTTATGGAGAGGCATGTTTTGCTTCTGGGGCACTGATATTTGGGATGGGGTTGTGGAGGGGCGAGTGTTGCTTCTGGGACACAGGTGGACGGGCGAGTTTTGCTTGTTGGCCAAAGACAAGTTTTGCATATTACACTGTTTCTTTCCCTGCCCAGATCTCTTCTGTCTTCCTACAAAGGCTGCTGGTATAATGAAAGGGTTTGTTTATTACCACGGCCTCCTGCTGTGCTGGTAGATACATGTGTTGTCAGTGTATGTTCCATGTACATCTTTGTGTCTCTGCAGCATCCGTACCCCACTGAAGATGAGAAGAAACAGATTGCGGCTCAGACCAACCTCACGCTGCTTCAAGTTAACAACTGGTGAGAGCTGGCACCATTCGTGAGTCTGTACCACAGAAGCTAGAAGTGACCTGGCACAAACAAGAGGAGCACAAGCTCACCACACATCTTTTTGTGTTTATTTAGGCAATGTGCTGGTAAAAGTAACAAGTTAGTAACATATGCATAGCTCCACAAGCACAGTGTACACTTGTCCAGTGCCTCTCACAGTTCTGCTAGAGGGCGGGTTCTGAAACATTTACGTGAAAAAAAAAACATAATTTATTTTTCAAGATACGATGAGTCCACGGATTTCATCCTTACTTGTGGGATTACGCCTCCTGGTCAGCAGGAGGAGGCAAAGAGCACCACAGCAGAGCTGTATAAATAGCTCCTCCCTTCCTTCCCAACCCAGTCATTCTCTTTGCCTGTGTTAGTAAGATAGGAGATGGCAAAGTGAGGTGTTAGTAAAGTTTCTTCAATCAAGTGTTTATTATTTTTAAAGTAGTGCCACTGAGTGCTACTTTGTGTCAGGGTGTAGCCTAGACCAGATCAGTCTCTTCAGTAAAAAGAGAAGCATTTGGTGGCTTTAAAGCAATAGGAACTGGTGGGACACAATTTTCACTGCGCCTCCTATACATGTTGCTGCCCTAAATACAAATAGCCTAAGCACTTTTAACTCGGGCTGATCTTTGTCCGCAGGGCTATGGGAGGGAGAGAGCCTCTGGAAACCTGCTGGACTGCCATGCTGTCGCACAGCATTCAAGGTAAGTGCTAACTTTATTATGTCTGGGGACGCATCTCTCAGAAAAAAGTGAGCACTACATTTCTTACATTCACTTCTTAGGGGCTAAGATTACTGAAGGGCTCTTATTGTGATGGGACGGTTGTTAATACACTGGGGCTGGGACCAAACAGTGTTATTTTACTCCCGGTAGGTGTATCCTCAAGCATGCAAACCGGGCGATGACTAGTTTTTATTTTTATGGAAACAGAAGTTCAAAATAGAGTGTGTAACTCCCCACTCCCGATATCGGTATTTTGCTTCTTGCCGATCGGGAGCTGGGTTTTAAGAGACTACAGGGTGTTTAACGGCTCCATCTTGAAGTTGGCCGTCCGGGAGTTATTGTTTGATACGTCCACGGTGGGCGGGACTTTGGTATAGTGCTGGCGGCTCCATTTTTACTACTTTGCCGCCCGGTCTGTTACGCCCACGATGGGTGGAGCTAGGCCACGCTTCAGAAAGTTTGCGCGCCCTTGTTTTGCCTCATCCCGGTGCGCATTGTGAATCTGCAGTCCGTGACTGAGTTTTTGGCATAAGCTGGGAGCGGTTGCTATGGCAGGTCTAGAGCAATAAAAGTTTGCTTGGTGCACTGCCTGCTTTATGTCGGTCAGTCTTACTTTAGCTGACACAAGGGGTAAACGGATGCACTCGTAATTGTGCATTTGAAACGCTGCTTAGTTTCCTCTGGTGTCCAATTAACTATGTTAAAGCCCCACTCTATCTGTTTGCATAGTTACCATAATAAAGAAAAATTGATATCTCTACACATTAAGGAAGACAGTAGTGTTTGTCTTTCATTATGATGCTGACTTTCAGTCCTCATGCTTTCGAATGGAACGACGTTGCTACAAAAATATTGTTCCTTTTGACTTAAAGAGACAGTACCATTTTTTTGTGGGGTTCCTTTTCTTTGATACATTCAGCTGTTTATCGTATAATGCAGCTTTGTACTAAAATGGAACAAGGGTTCACATGATATAAAGATTTTTTTCTGGCCCACATGCGGTGCTCTGCGGTTCCTTGTAATTTTCAGAGGGATTGTGTGCACAAGACAGGGTTGCTTTAATATACGTAGCAACGTCTATTTCCAACACGGTTAACTTAATTCTTGGATCATTTTTGCAAGTTAATATAGAGGAAAAATGTTATCATTTTTAAAATTTAAAGTGACAGTAACATATTTTCCTGTGTTAGATTTTATTGTAAATGCTCCTTCTAAGGCGGCAGGACTCAGTGGCCTAAGGGATAAATACCCTGCCTAGCTAGCTGAAGTCTTTGAGTTTGAATCCTGCCTGTGGCAGCTTTCTTTAAAGTGCCTGTTAGGAGTCTGGTGATACCGGTTAGATGCGGTGGCTCCGTGGTTATATTTGCTGCCTTCGAAAACAAAGGTCAATCCATACCACTGTTTTTTACACTATAGTGTCCACCATAAATTATGACCCACAGGCAGTGTTCTGCGGTTCCTTGTAAAGACTTTGCTTTTGATGTACATAGTGATGTCTTGTTACAGCAATGTTGATATGTTATTGATTTGTTTCTGACCGACAGAAATCATACATTCTTTTAAAATTTAAAGAGACAGTATTTTTTCTGTGTAAATTTTATTAAAAGAATTACGGCTGTTTTGTTGTGTAAGTCCTCCTTTATGATGTAGGATGGTACTAAAGCTTGCAAGACTAAGTTACTTTAGATTTAAAGAGACTGTAACGTCTTGTTCCTATGTGCGTTCTGTTAAACGAATTTCAACTGTTTATTTGTTAGTTCATCCTTTATGGCTGAGGATGCAACAAACGCACTCAAGAATAGTTGATTGTCAAATTTTATTTTCCTTTTTTACCCTACTCCCTCTTCGGCGATTGCTGTTTGGTAGTCTGTTATCACATGGCCACAGATTTCTCCTATAGTTTCCGTTTAAAATTTTATGGCCCACATGCAGTGCCCTGCGTTTCCTTCACACTCCACTCGGAGTTATGATGCGTTCTATACTTTTACACAAGGTAAAAGCATTGCTAGAGGAATTGCTATTCCATTAGGTTCCTCCATGTTTCTGAGGCTCTTAGTTTCAGACGGAAATGGTACCTTTGGCATTCCCTATATTTTCAAGACTGTTTTTCGTTGCTGGCTCAGCTAAGGAGACTAGGCGACTCTCCTTCAGGGTAAAGGTGTAGTTTTGACTTCACTACAAGAACTTCTATACCCTTAGAGGGTAGTCCTACTAAAAAGAAAAAATAATATATATATATGTTTTAGATAATGGGACACGCACCAGGGTTTCCAAGGGCAACCTTCTGTGTGTTTTGTTACCGTCACTAGTGTGATGGCATTTTGGGTTGTTGCACTGTCTGATGCTATTCAGTCAGTAGCTTCCCTGGATAACATTCAGGACTGGATAACAGTTTTCATGTGGCTGATTCCCTTCCAGTTTTTATACTGGGGGCCTTGGGCTCTGTCCCAGTTTTTGGGACCTTATGGTTGGAGCCTTGTTTTACGGTTATATGTTTAATAATCCTTGCCAGGAGCTAACTAGAGTCCGGGCTTGATTAAAAAAAAAAGACAGCATGGACAACGTGTCCTGGTCCGATATTGGATCTGGTGGGGGCTGACTCTCCATTTTTCGCTTAAGTTTGTTTTTAAGCTCAAATGTTTTTCTCCCAGAGGCAATTCTGCTTTAACTCTTGTCTGAAGCTTAGACAAGAGGAGAGTCGTCCTTGCTTTTTGCAGGGGATCTGTTGGACCTGGGAGTGATGGTTCCGGTTTTTAATACTGGTCCAGGATCTGGTTTACATAAAACGGGAATCCTCAAACCATTTTGTGAGAAGGGTACTATCCTTCAGGAGGGGTACTTTTATTGTGCCATTCCTCCCTTAATACTAGTGGGTCATTTTATGACAATGGTGGATTTAAGATCAGGTACCTTCATGTGTCGTTCACGAGAATCGTCTCAAGTTTTTGGGTTTGACTTTCTAGACAAACACTTCTATTTGTGGTCTTTTCGATCTTGCCATAGTTTCAAGTTCTTACGTAGACTCTGGGATCGCCATTGGCGATGCTTCAGTTTTGAGACATTGCAATGGCGCTCTTTCTGGCTAATGTCCTATTCCCAGCGTCATCCTTATCACAAGCAGGATTTACTCGAACATAGTGTTATACTTCCCGTGATTCCATGAGAGGAAGGTATCTTTGGACAAGTGTTCCTTAGTCCTAAGTTCATTGGTGGTTTTTCTTGGGAATCGTGACTAATTCCATATCTATGTTTGATTTTATGACTTCGGTCAGGAAATTACTTTCTATTATTTTTCGCCTAGTTCTTCAATCCACTTTTCGGCCTCAGTGGATTAGTACTTAGGTATAGTCGGACTGGTGTCAGCAAGTCACAATAACCGGACAGGTAGTTCAGCATGCTATGGCGCTGTGGCTGAACGTTGTGACAACCCAAGGGTTGCAGATTCGATCTCCGGTGTGGTCTAATCTGTCGTTCATCCTTTTAAGGTTGATCTACTGAGCGGTATTTTGGGTTCCTTGCAATTCCGTTTGTTGCTTTCACTTCAGGTATATGCCGTTAAGCATACTCAGGGAAAGGAGACTATGCGGATTTGTCTCCTCAGTTAGTCTCTGGGTCATCTATTCCACGGAACTTGATTTAGCAGTGTGTGGACTCTGGCGGAGTCTATTCTTTTTATAGACTTTCTGGTACTCAGAGCGAGTTCAGGGCTCTTCTGGTCTGGTCTCAGTTGGCTTCGGCCCAGTTTCCTCTTTTTTTTTTTTTTTTTAAGACGGACAATGAGTCCACGCCGGGATGGAACGAGGTGTTCCTTAACCAGGATTGAGGTGGCCAAGTTTATCCAGTGGACAGCAGCTCATTATTGCTATCTGTCAGCGGTCCATATTTCTGGGGTGGACTCTTGGGAAACGGATTTTCTGAATAGACAGATTTTTCATCAGGGAAGGATTGGAAATCTCATGGCATTGTGTCAGAATGCCAGGCTTCTGGGTTACGGGTCCAGGTCTAGGGCCCCAGTCCGAGCGGATCACTGCCTTGGAAGTTCTTTGGTCTTTCAGCCTAGATTGGCTATCTTCCCCATTTGTGCTGCTTTTTGGGTGGTTGCTCAAACCATACAGGATGGGGCTTCTGTAATCCTCCTCGCTTCTGCGTGGACTCACAGGATTTGCTATGCTGATCCGGTAGACATGTCATCTCTGCAACATGGATACTTCGGTTGGAGAAGGACTTTCAGGGTTTTTTTCTCTCATCCAAGTCTAGTTTCTCTGAAGCTAATTGATTGGAGATTGGACGCTTGCTCCTAAGCAAGCAGGGATTCTCTGATTCGGTCGTAGATTCCTTATTTCAGGCATGTAAGTCTGTGACTAGGAAGTTTTCCTTAAATTAGGGTGTAAATATTTTTATTGGCGTGAATCCGAAGGTTACTCACGCAGTAGAGTTAGGATTCCCAGGATTTTTATCTTCTATCCAAGAAGGATTGGATCTCTGTTTTATCTATTTTGTTTCACATGCGTCTGACATATGTCTCAGATGTTCAATCCTTTCGTCAGGCTCTGATTAGGGTCAGGCCTGTGTTTAAACCTCTTGCTCCTCCATGGAGTTTGGATTTAGCTCTTCAGGTTCTTTTAGAGGTTCCATTTAATCTATGTATTCCATATATATTCAGTCGTCTTGGACAGTTTTATTTCCTGTTTCTATTCCGTTTACTCAATGAGTATCTGAGTTTTCGGCATTTCTATTTAATTCTCTTTACCTTAATTTTCATGCGGATAAGGTAGTGTTGTGTACTTATCCTGGTTTTCTTTCTAAGGTTGTTTCAGAAAGAACATTTCTTAGGATATTGTTGTTCCGTCTTTGTGTTTTAATCCTTCTTCTCAGAAGGAACGTCTGCTTCATTATTCAGATGTAGTCCGTGCTTGAGGTTCTACTTGCAAGCAACTAAGGTTTTTTTAAATTCGATACCTTTGCCTCGATTGAGGTTGTTTTTTGGGAGAAAGGTTCTTCAAGCAGTGGTGCCTTCCGCTTAAGTTCCCTGTCTTGTCCCTCCCGTTTCATCCGTGTACTATAGCTTTGGTATTGTATCCCACAAGTAAGGATGAAATCCGTGGACTCATTGTATCTTGAAAAAGAAAAGGAAATTTATGCTTACCTAATAAATTTATTTCTTTTTCTATACGATGAGTCCACGGCCCGCCCTGTTCTATGAGACAGGTTATTATATTTTTGCTTAAACTTCAGACACCTCTGCATCTTGGCTTTTCCTTTCTCTTCCTAACTTCGGTCGAATGGCTGGGTTGGGAGGGAAGGGAGGAGCTATTTATACAGCTCTGCTGTGGTGCTCTTTGCCTCCTCCTGCTGACCAGGAGGCGTAATCCCACAAGTAAGGATGAAATCCGTGGACTCATCGTATCGAAAAAGAAATACATTTATCAGGTAAGCATAAATTTCCTTTTCTCCCTAATTATACAAATTTGCAGTTTTAGCAAAATCTGCCTGTTTCTCCCAACATTGTCTGACTCTGTCTGTGTATCTCCTCCCACCCTCTTTCTGACTCTGCCTGTGTCTTTATCCCACTCTCTGTCTGACTCTGTCTGTGTGTCTCCACCCACCCCCCCACCCCCCCCCCACATCTCTGTCTTGCTCTGCCTCTCTCTCTTCCTGTCACTTGTGTTGCTTTCTGACTCTTCTTGTCTCTGGCTGGCTGGGAAGTTTAAAGTGATGTCAAACCACAGTTTCATCCCTACTTTTCTCTAAGCAATCAAACTGAACAATTTAGACTTATGGTCTGTTCTATAAACAACTTACAAGGCTCTAATGATGTGTGTTAGTGATAGAGATACAACTATGTCTCCAGATAAAAGCTACCCGTTTGTGGTGACTTGTAGGACATTTGCATAAACTGTAACTCAGATACCTCTGCTTCTGGCTACTATATAAAGAAAACTGGCACAATCTGCTTTCCAAGGAAATCCAAATGTCCCATGTACCCAAGGCTGGCTACTGCAGCTCCATATTGTTAGGCAGTGATCTTCACAAAGTAATCTGTGCTATGAAAAGTTGTCATATCCCAGTAGATGAAGTGAGACTGTAGAATTCTATCTGAAGTCCTCTTCTTTCAGGAAGCAATAATTGGTTTACATCAGACATAATTGTCGCTGTGTTAATAAACTGTGTCAATTTCAGTCTGAAAACAAGAAGCCTTAAACTCACTAGCACTTACTGGCCAGGAAAATCTGAGAGTCTACAGAGCATTCAATCAGTCTTTATACATTACAATGGCTGTCTTGTTGCTTGTTTGTACTACAATATTTGTAACACAACAACAAATTGTATTATTAGAATTCTATGTCCTACTGAGTCTGTTTATTTGCATAGTGGGTTAGTCGCAAAACTCAAGTACAGAAAGAGTGACACCAGGGTGTACATGGATCTTGTGTACGGCTAAGCCCTTACCCTGACATTATGTTCTCTGTAATAATACCTATTCTTCTGGCCCCAGCTCTGGAAACTGGTCACCCAACTACCTCTAACTCTTATCTGATCCTAAATGGTCAGACACTCACTCTGCCCCAGCTCTTGTACTGGTCATCTTCTCTGTCTCACTCACCTTCACATCCTGGTCACCCAACTACCTCTATCTCTTATCTGCTCCTAAATGATCAGACCCTCACTCTGCCCCAGCTCTTGTAACTGGTCATCTTCCTCTGTCTCACTCACATTCACATCCTTGTCATCCAACTCCCTCTGTCTATCTGCTCCTAAATGGTCAGACCCACACTCTGCCCCAGCTCTTGTAACTGGTCATCTTCTCTGTCTCACTCACCTTCACATCCTGGTCACCCAACTCCCTCGGTCTCTTTCTACTCCTAAATGGTCAGGCCCTCACTCTGCCCCAGCTTTTGTAACTGGTCATCTTCCTCTGTCTCACTCACCTTCACATCCTGGTCACCGAACTCCCTCTGTCTCTATCTACTCCTAAATGGTCAGACCCTCACTCTGCCCCAGCTCTTGTAACTGGTCATCTTCCTCTGTCTCACTCACATTCACATCCTTGTCATCCAACTCCCTCTGTCTATCTGCTCCTAAATGGTCAGACCCACACTCTGCCCCAGCTCTTGTAACTGGTCATCTTCTCTGTCTCACTCACCTTCACATCCTGGTCACCGAACTCCCTCTGTCTCTATCTACTCCTAAATGGTCAGACCCTCACTCTGCCCCAGCTCTTGTAACTGGTCATCTTCCTCTGTCTCACTCACCTTCAAATCCTGGTCACCGAACTCCCTCTGTCTCTTTCTACTCCTAAATGGTCAGACCCTCACTCTGCCCAGCTCTTGTAACTGGTCATCTTCCTCTGTCTCACTCACCTTCACATCCTGGTCACCGAACTCCCTCTGTCTCTATCTACTCCTAAATTGGTCAGGCCCTCACTCTGCCCCAGCTTTTGTAACTGGTCATCTTCCTCTGTCTCACTCACCTTCACATCCTGGTCACCGAACTCCCTCTGTCTCTATCTGCTCCTAAATGGTCAGACCCACACTCTCTGCCCCAGCTCTTGCAACTGGTCATCTTCCTCTGTCTCACTCACCTTCACATCCTGGTCACTGAACTCCCTCTGTCTCTATCTGCTCCTAAATGGTCAGGCCCTCACTCTGCCCCAGCTTTTGTAACTGGTCATCTTCCTCTGTCTCACTCACCTTCACATCCTGGTCACCCAACTCCCTCGGTCTCTATCTGCTCCTAAATGGTCAGACCCACACTCTCTGCCCCAGCTCTTGTAACTGGTCATCTTCCTCTGTCTCACTCACCTTCACATCCTGGTCACTGAACTCCCTCTGTCTCTATCTACTCCTAAATGGTCAGGCCCTCACTCTGCCCCAGCTCTTGTAACTGGTCATCGTCCTCTGTCTCACTCACCTTCACATCCTTGTCATCCAACTCCCTCTGTCTCTATCTGCTCCTAAATGGTCAGGCCCTCACTCTGCCCCAGCTTTTGTAACTGGTCATCTTCCTCTGTCTCACTCACCTTCACATCCTGGTCACTGAACTCCCTCGGTCTCTATCTGCTCCTAAATGGTCAGGCCCTCACTCTGCCCCAGCTTTTGTAACTGGTCATCTTCCTCTGTCTCACTCACCTTCACATCCTGGTCACCCAACTCCCTCGGTCTCTATCTGCTCCTAAATGGTCAGGCCCTCACACTGCCCCAGCTCTTGTAACTGGTCATCTTCCTCTGTCCTACTCACCTTCACATCCTGGTCACTGAACTCCCTCTGTCTCTATCTACTCCTAAATGGTCAGGCCCTCACACTGCCCCAGCTCTTGTAACTGGTCATCTTCCTCTGTCTCACTAACCTTTACATCCTTGTCATCCAACTCCCTCTGTCTCTATCTACTCCTAAATGGTCAGACCCTCACTCTGCCCCAGCTTTTGTAACTGGTCATCTTCCTCTGTCTCACTCACCTCCTTGCTCTGGTTATTTTTCTCATTCTGCCCCACATCATATAACTTGTTAGAGTCAGGAGAGCCATCACAAGTCTCTACCTTGTTTAGCCTCTTACTCTGACTCCATTTCTTTACATCCTCACATGGCTATCATTGTGTCCCCAAGCCCTGTACCTAGTTATGTCCCTCACTCTATCTGCTCCTAAATGGTCAGACCCACACTCTGCCCCAGCTCTTGTAACTGGTCATCTTCCTCTGTCTTACTCACCTCCTTGCTCTGGTTATCTTTCTCATTCTGCCCCACATCATATAACTTGTTAGAGTCAGGAGAGCCATCACAAGTCTCTACCTTGTTTAGCCTCTTACTCTGACTCCATTTCTCTGACTCCTAAATGGTCAGGCCCTCACTCTGCCCCAGCTCTTATAACTGGTCATCTTCCTCTGTCTCACTCACCTTCACATCCTTGTCATCCAACTCCCTCTGTCTCTATCTGCTCCTAAATGGTCAGGCCCTCACTCTGCCCCAGCTTTTGTAACTGGTCATCTTCCTCTGTCTCACTCACCTTCACATCCTGGTCACCCAACTCCCTCAGTCTCTATCTGCTCCTAAATGGTCAGGCCCTCACACTGCCCCAGCTCTTGTAACTGGTCATCTTCCTCTGTCTCACTCACCTTCACATCCTGGTCACCCAACTCCCTCGGTCTCTATCTGCTCCTAAATGGTCTTGTAACTGGTCATCTTCCTCTGTCTCACTCACCTTCACATCCTGGTCACCCAACTCCCTCTGTCTCTATCTGCTCCTAAATGGTCAGACCCACACTCTCTGCCCCAGCTCTTGTAACTGGTCATCTTCCTCTGTCTCACTCACCTTCACATCCTGGTCACTGAACTCCCTCTGTCTCTATCTACTCCTAAATGGTCAGGCCCTCACACTGCCCCAGCTTTTGTAACTGGTCATCTTCCTCTGTCTCACTCACCCTCACATCCTTGTCATCCAACTCTCTCTGTCTCTATCTGCTCCTAAATGGTCAGACCCTCACTCTGCCCCAGCTTTTGTAACTGCTCATCTTCCTCTGTCTTACTCACCTCCTTGCTCTGGTTATTTTTCTCATTCTGCCCCACATCATATAACTTGTTAGAGTCAGGAGAGTCATCACAAGTCTCTACCTTGTTTAGCCTCTTACTCTGACTCCATTTTCTCCAACATTGGTGTGTCCGGTCCATGGCTTCATCCTTACTTGTGGGATATTCTCTTCCCCTACAGGAAATGGCAAAGAGAGCACCCAGCAAGAGCTGTCCATATAGCTCCCCCTCTGGCTCCGCCCCCCAGTCATTCTCTTTGCCGCTCTGAACAAGTAGCATCTCCACGGGGATGGTAAAGAGTATGTGGTGTTAGTTGTAGTTTTTTATTCTTCTATCAAGAGTTTGTTATTTAAAATAGTGCCGGTTTGTACTATTTACTCTAAAACAGAAAAGGATGAAGAGTTCTGTTTAAAGAGGAGTATGATTTTAGCAGCAGTAACTAAAATCAATTGCTGTTCCCACGCAGGACTGTTGAGCCCAGAGAACTTCAGTTGGGGGGAACAGTTTGCAGACTTTTTTCTGCTCAAGGTATGTTCAGTCATATTTCTAACAAGACATGTTAATGGTAGAAGACTGTCATTTTTCCCTGAAGGGGTAAGTTAGCCATTTTCTTAAACTCATAACAGATTAAGGCTTACAAATGGGCTATACACTGGTTGACACTATTGTGGGCTAAATCGATTGTTTTATTTCATATTTTAATGGCATTTAGAGTGTTTTGTGCACTTAAAAGCACTTTGGGAACGTTTTTCTTCTGTTATGTGTGATCAGTCCACGGGTCATCATTACTTCTGGATATAACTCCTCCCCAACAGGAAATGCAAGAGGATTCACCCAGCAGAGCTGCATATAGCTCCTCCCCTCTACGTCAGTCCCAGTCATTCTCTTGCACCCAACGACTAGATAGGATGTGTGAGAGGACTATGGTGATTATACTTAGTTTTTATGACTTCAATCAAAAGTTTGTTATTTTAAAATAGCACCGGAGCGTGTTATTACTTCTCTGGCAGAGTTTGAGGAAGAATCTGTCAGAGTTTTTTACTATGATTTTAACCGGAGTAGTTAAGATCATATTGCTGTTCTCGGCCATCTGAGGGAGGTAAAGGCTTCAGATCAGGGGACAGCGGGCAGATGAATCTGCATTGAGGTATGTAGCAGTTTTTATTTTCTGAATGGAATTGATGAGAAAATCCTGCCATACCGTTAAAATGACATGTATGTATACACTTCAGTATTCTGGGGATGGTATTTCACCGGAACTACTCTGTTAAAGGTCACTAATCCTTTTTAATAACTATTTATCATGTTAAACGTTTTTGCTGGAATGTAGAATCGTTTACATTGCTGAGGTACTGTGTGAATAAATATTTGGGCATTATTTTCCACTTGGCAGTTTTTTTGCTTTAATTGTGACAGTTTCGTTTCTCTTCACTGCTGTGTGGGAGAGGGAGGGGCCGTTTTTGGCGCTCTTTGCTACGCATCAAAAAATACCAGTCAGTTACTTTTATATTTCCTGCATGATCCGGTTCATCTCTGATAGATCTCAGGGGTCTTCAAACTTCTTTGAAGGGAGGTAAATTCTCTCAGCAGAGCTGTGAGAATTCTTATAGTGACTGTGAATAAAAACGTTGCTTTGTATTTTTTATGTCAAATTTAATTATTGTTATTTTACTAATGGGAACAAACCTTTGCTAAAAGTTTTGTTGTTTTAAAGTTTGATGCTATAACTGTTTTTCAGTTCATTATTTCAACTGTCATTTAATCGTTAGTACCTCTTTGAGGCACAGTACGTTTTTTGCTAAAAAAAGATTATAACCAAGTTGTAAGTTTTTTGCTAGTGTGTTAAACATGTCTGACTCAGAGGAAGATATCTGTGTCATTTGTTCCAATGCCAAGGTGGAGCCCAATAGAAATTTATGTACTAACTGTATTGATGCTACTTTAAATAAAAGTCAATCTGTACAATGTGAACAAATTTCACCAAACAGCGAGGGGAGAGTTATGCCGACTAACTCGCCTCACGCGGCAGTACCTGCATCTCCCGCCCGGGAGGTGCGTGATATTTTGGCGCCTAGTACATCTGGGCGGCCATTACAGATAACATTACAAGATATGGCTACTGTTATGACTGAAGTTTTGTCTAAATTACCAGAACTAAGAGGCAAGCGTGATCACTCTGGGGTGAGAACAGAGTGCGCTGACAATGCTAGGGCCATGTCTGATACTGCGTCACAGCTCGCAGAGCATGAGGACGGAGAGCTTCATTCTGTGGGTGACGGTTCTGATCCAAACAGATTGGACTCAGATATTTCAAATTTTAAATTTAAATTGGAGAACCTCCGTGTATTACTAGGGGAGGTCTTAGCAGCTCTCAACGATTGTAACACCGTTGCAATACCAGAGAAACTGTGTAGGTTGGATAAATACTTTGCGGTACCGGCGAGTACTGACGTTTTTCCTATACCTAAGAGACTAACTGAAATTGTTACTAAGGAGTGGGATAGACCCGGTGTGCCGTTCTCACCCCCTCCAATATTTAGAAAGATGTTTCCAATAGACGCCACCACTCGGGACTTATGGCAAACGGTCCCCAAGGTGGAGGGAGCAGTTTCTACTTTAGCTAAGCGTACCACTATCCCGGTGGAGGATAGCTGTGCTTTCTCAGATCCAATGGATAAAAAATTAGAGGGTTACCTTAAGAAAATGTTTGTTCAACAAGGTTTTATATTACAACCCCTTGCATGTATCGCGCCGATTACGGCTGCGGCAGCATTTTGGATTGAGTCGCTTGAAGAGAACCTTAGTTCATCTACGCTAGACGACATTACGGACAGGCTTAGAGTCCTTAAACTAGCTAATTCCTTCATTTCGGAGGCCGTAGTACATTTAACCAAACTTACGGCTAAGAACTCAGGATTCGCCATACAGGCACGTAGGGCGCTGTGGCTAAAATCCTGGTCAGCCGATGTTACTTCTAAGTCCAAATTACTTAATATACCTTTCAAGGGGCAGTCTTTATTTGGGCCCGGTTTGAAAGAGATTATCGCTGACATTACAGGAGGTAAGGGCCACGCCCTACCTCAAGACAAAGCCAAAGCTAAGGCTAGACAGTCTAATTTTCGTCCCTTTCGGAACTTCAAAACAGGAGCAGCATCAACCTCCACTGCACCAAAACAGGAAGGAGCTGTTGCTCGTTACAGGCAAGGCTGGAAGCCTAACCAGTCCTGGAACAAGAGCAAGCAGGCCAGGAAACCTGCTGCTGCCCCAAAGACAGCATGAACCGAGAGCCCCCGATCCGGGACCGGATCTAGTGGGGGGCAGACTCTCTCTCTTCGCCCAGGCCTGGGCAAGAGATGTTCAGGATCCCTGGGCACTAGAGATCATATCTCAGGGATACCTTCTAGACTTCAAATTATCTCCCCCAAGAGGGAGATTTCATCTGTCAAGGTTGTCAATAAACCAGATAAAGAAAGAAGCGTTTCTACGCTGCGTACAAGATCTGTTAATAATGGGAGTGATCCATCCGGTTCCGCGGTCGGAACAAGGACAAGGGTTCTACTCAAACCTGTTTGTGGTTCCCAAAAAAGAGGGAACTTTCAGGCCAATCTTAGATTTAAAGATTCTAAACAAATTCCTAAGAGTTCCATCGTTCAAAATGGAAACTATTCGGACAATCTTACCCATGATCCAAGAGGGTCAGTACATGACCACAGTGGATTTAAAGGATGCTTACCTTCACATACCGATCCACAAAGATCATCACCGGTATCTAAGGTTTGCCTTCTTAGACAGGCACTACCAGTTTGTAGCTCTTCCATTCGGATTGGCTACGGCTCCAAGAATCTTCACAAAGGTTCTGGGTGCCCTTCTGGCGGTACTAAGACCGCGAGGGATTTCGGTAGCTCCATACCTAGACGACATTCTAATACAAGCTTCAAGCTTTCAAACTGCCAAGTCTCATACAGAGTTAGTTCTGGCATTTCTAAGGTCGCATGGATGGAAAGTGAACGAAAAGAAGAGTTCTCTTTTTCCTCTCACAAGAGTTCCATTCTTGGGGACTCTTATAGATTCTGTAGAAATGAAGATTTACCTGACAGAGGACAGGTTAACAAAGCTTCAAAATGCATGCCGTGTCCTTCATTCCATTCAACACCCGTCAGTAGCTCAATGCATGGAGGTGATCGGCTTAATGGTAGCGGCAATGGACATAGTACCTTTTGCACGCCTACACCTCAGACCTCTGCAATTATGCATGCTAAGTCAGTGGAATGGGGATTACTCAGATTTGTCCCCTACTCTGAATCTGAATCAAGAGACCAGAAATTCTCTTCTATGGTGGCTTCATCGGCCACACCTGTCCAGGGGGATGCCATTCAGCAGGCCAGACTGGACAATTGTAACAACAGACGCCAGCCTACTAGGTTGGGGCGCTGTCTGGAATTCTCTGAAGGCTCAGGGACTATGGAATCAGGAGGAGAGTCTCCTTCCAATAAACATTCTGGAATTGAGGGCAGTTCTCAATGCCCTTCTAGCTTGGCCCCAATTAACAACTCGGGGGTTCATCAGGTTTCAGTCGGACAACATCACGACTGTAGCTTACATCAACCATCAGGGAGGGACAAGAAGCTCCCTAGCAATGGTGGAAGTATCAAAGATAATTCGCTGGGCAGAGTCTCACTCTTGCCACCTGTCAGCAATCCACATCCCGGGAGTGGAGAACTGGGAGGCGGATTTCTTGAGTCGCCAGACTTTTCATCCGGGGGAGTGGGAACTTCATCCGGAGGTCTTTGCCCAAATACTTCGACGTTGGGGCAAACCAGAGATAGATCTCATGGCGTCTCGCCAGAACGCCAAACTTCCTCGCTACGGGTCCAGATCCAGGGATCCGGGAGCGGTTCTGATAGATGCTTTGACAGCACCTTGGAACTTCGGGATGGCTTATGTGTTTCCACCCTTTCCGCTGCTTCCTCGATTGATTGCCAAAATCAAGCAGGAGAGAGCATCAGTGATTCTAATAGCGCCTGCATGGCCACGCAGGACTTGGTATGCAGATCTAGTGGACATGTCTTCCTGTCCGCCTTGGTCTCTACCTCTAAGACAGGACCTTCTGATACAGGGTCCATTCAAACATCAAAATCTAACTTCTCTGAAGCTGACTGCTTGGAAATTGAACGTTTGATTTTATCAAAACGTGGTTTTTCTGAGTCGGTTATTGATACCCTGATACAGGCTAGGAAGCCTGTTACCAGAAAGATTTACCATAAAATATGGCGTAAATACCTATACTGGTGCGAATCCAAACATTACTCCTGGAGTAAGGTTAGGATCTCTAGGATATTGTCTTTTCTACAAGAAGGGTTAGAAAAGGGTTTATCAGCTAGTTCATTAAAGGGACAGATTTCAGCTCTGTCCATCTTGTTACACAGGCGTCTGTCAGAAAATCCAGACGTCCAGGCTTTTTGTCAGGCTTTAGCTAGGATCAAGCCTGTGTTTAAAGCTGTTGCTCCGCCATGGAGTTTAAACTTAGTTCTTAACGTTTTACAGGGTGTTCCATTTGAACCCCTTCATTCCATTGATATAAAATTGTTATCTTGGAAAGTTCTGTTTTTAATGGCTATTTCCTCGGCTCGAAGAGTCTCTGAGTTATCAGCCTTACATTGTGATTCTCCTTATCTGATTTTTCACTCAGACAAGGTAGTTCTGCGTACTAAACCTGGGTTCTTACCTAAGGTGGTCACTAACAGGAATATCAATCAAGAGATTGTTGTTCCATCCTTGTGTCCAAATCCTTCTTCAAAGAAGGAACGTCTTCTACACAATCTGGATGTAGTTCGTGCCCTCAAGTTCTACTTGCAGGCAACTAAAGATTTTCGCCAAACTTCTTCCCTGTTTGTCGTTTATTCTGGACAGAGGAGAGGTCAAAAAGCTTCTGCTACCTCTCTCTCTTTTTGGCTTCGTAGCATAATACGTTTAGCCTATGAGACTGCTGGTCAGCAGCCTCCTGAAAGAATTACAGCTCACTCCACTAGAGCTGTGGCTTCCACTTGGGCCTTTAAGAATGAGGCCTCTGTTGAACAGATTTGCAAGGCTGCAACTTGGTCTTCGCTTCATACTTTTTCCAAATTTTACAAATTTGACACTTTTGCTTCTTCGGAGGCTATTTTTGGGAGAAAGGTTCTTCAGGCAGTGGTTCCTTCTATATAATGAGCCTGCCTATCCCTCCCGTCATCCGTGTACTTTTGCTTTGGTATTGGTATCCCAGAAGTAATGATGACCCGTGGACTGATCACACATAACAGAAGAAAACATAATTTATGCTTACCTGATAAATTCCTTTCTTCTGTTGTGTGATCAGTCCACGGCCCGCCCTGTTTTAAGGCAGGTAAATATCTTTTAAATTATACTCCAGTCACCACTTCACCCTTGGTTACTCCTTTCTCGTTGATTCTTGGTCGAATGACTGGGACTGACGTAGAGGGGAGGAGCTATATGCAGCTCTGCTGGGTGAATCCTCTTGCATTTCCTGTTGGGGAGGAGTTATATCCAGAAGTAATGATGACCCGTGGACTGATCACACAACAGAAGAAAGGAATTTATCAGGTAAGCATAAATTATGTTTTTATCGCCTGGCATTGAGTTAGACGGCTATTTCAGTCAGGAAGGCCCCTTCACTCTGGTATGCAGAGGAAGGAGGCCCCATTTTCGCGCCTTAATTGCGCAGTTTACTTTCATGGCAGTGCATGCAGCTTCATGTGAGGGGTCCTGTGGCATCCTAAAACGGACTCTGGAAGGTTTATTTCATTGCTGAATAACTCTCAAGGAAGGTAAAAAGCCGCAGCAAGGCTGTGGCTGTGATTGTAGTGTACTAAAATTGTCTAATTGAACAAATAGCTCCGGTTTGCTCATTTTAAGGGATAAAGTCTTGAAACTTGGTGTGCAATACTTTCAGGGCATTAGGACTCTGGGGTAAAACATTTGTAAAAATCGGACATTGCCTTCATTGTTTTTCAATATAACAGAAATAAAGTGTGCCTGTTTATTATTTAAAGGGACAGTAACGCTTTTCTTTAAAAACGCTTTTATTGCATTATTAGCCTGCCAAATTCTGTCTAACATGTCTATACCTTCAGATGGCTTATGTTCTGTGTGTATGAAAGCCAGGGTGGTTCCCCCAATTAATGTTTGTGCAAATTGTGTCATAGCGTCCAAACAAAGTATGGACAGTACTGCCACATTGAATAAGATTGCCCAAGATGATTCTTCTAATGAAGGTAGTGGGGATAGTTCCTCATCCTCTCCTTCTGTGTCAACACCAGTTTTGCCCACGCAGGCGATACCTAGTACATCTAGCGCGCCAATGCTTGTTACTACGCAACAGTTAACAGCAGTAATGGATAATTCAATAGCAAATCTGTTATCCAAACTGCCATCCTACCCTAGAAAGCGCGACAGCTCAGTTTTAAATACAGAAGATGAGCAGGTTGGCGCTGAGGACAATTTATCAGTTATACCCTCACATCAATCTGAATTGGCAGTGAGGGAGGGCCTGTCTGAGGGGGAAATTTCTGATTCAGGAAAAGTTTCTCAGCAGGCAGACAATGATGTCGTAAAATTTAAATTTAAGTTAGAACATCTCCGCGCCCTGCTTAAGGAGGTCCTAACTACTCTTGATGACTGTGATTCTTTGGTAATTCCAGAGAAATTGTGCAAGATGGACAAATTCTTAGAGGTCCCGGTGCACGCTGATGCCTTTCCGATACCCAAGCGGGTGGCGGATATAGTGACTAAGGAGTGGGAAAAGCCAGGTATACCTTTTGTTCCACCTCCTATATTCAAGAAAATGTTCCCCATTGTTGACCCCAGAAGGGACGCATGGCAAACGGTTCCTAAGGTTGAGGGGGCAGTGTCAACGTTAGCTAAGCGCACAACTATTCCTATTGAGGACAGTTGCGCTTTTAAAGATCCTATGGATAAAAAATAGGAAGGATTGCTAAAAAAGATATTTGTTCAGCAAGGCTTCCTGCTTCAACCAATCTGGTGCATTATTCCTGTCACCTCGGCAGCGTATTTTTGGTTCGAGGAACTAGAAAATTCGCTCCAAAAAGAGACTCCATATGATGAAGTCATGGACAGAATTCACACACTAAAGTTGGCTAATTCCTTTATTTTGGATGCCGCTTTCCACTTAGCTAAGTTAGCAGCGAAAAATTCAGGGTTTGCAATAGTGGCGCGCAGAGCGCTTTGGCTAAAATCCTGGTCGGCGGATGTGTCATCCAAGAATAAATTGCTTAATATTCCTTTCAAGGGTAAGACCCTTTTCGGGCCGGAATTGAAAGAGATTATTTCAGACATTAGTGGTGGGAAGGGAGATGCCCTCCCACAGGATAGGCCTTTCAAGGCTAAGAATAAATCTAATTTTCGTTCCTTTTGCAATTTCAGGAACGGACCGAATCCTAACTCTGCGGCCTCCAGACAAGAAGGCAACTCTTCCCAGCCTAAGCCAGCATGGAAACCATTGCAAGGCTGGAACAAGGGTAAACAGGCCAAGAAGCCTGCTGCTGCTACCAAGACAGCATGAAAGGGTAGCCCCCGATCCGGGACTGGATCTAGTAGGGGGCAGACTTTCTCTCTTCGCTCAGGCTTGGGCAAGAGACGTTCAGGATCCCTGGGCACTAGAAATAGTATCTCAGGGGTATCTTCTAGAGTTCAAGGAACTTCCTCCAAGGGGAAGGTTCCACATGTCTCGCTTATCTTCAGACGAGCTAAAGAGACAGGCATTCTTACATTGCGTAGGAGACCTATTAAAAATGGGAGTGATAAACCCAGTTCCAACAGCGGAACAAGGTCTGGGTTTTTACTCAAACCTGTTTGTAGTTCCCAAAAAAGAGGGAACTTTCAGGCCAATTCTGGATCTAAAAATTCTAAACAAATTCCTCAGAGTTCCATCATTCAAAATGGAAACCATTCGGACAATTTTACCAACAATCCAGGAGGGTCAATATATGACTACCGTGGACTTAAAGGATGCCTACCTGCATATTCCTATCCACAAAGATCATCATCAGTTCCTGAGGTTCGCCTTCATGGACAAACATTACCAGTTTGTGGCTCTTCCGTTCGGTTTAGCCACTGCTCCCAGAATCTTCACAAAGGTGCTAGGGTCCCTTCTAGCGGTTCTACGACCGAGGGGCATTGCTGTAGTACCTTACCTAGACAACATTCTAATCCAAGCGTCGTCTCTTTCCAAAGCAAAGGCTCATACAGACATTGTTCTAGCCTTTCTCAGATCTCACGGGTGGAAGGTGAACGTAGAAAAGAGTTCCCTGTCTCCGTCAACAAGAGTTCCCTTTTTGGGAACAATAATAGATTCTTTAGAAATGAAGATCTTCCTGACAGAGGTCAGAAAGTCAAAGCTTCTAAACGCTTGTCAAGTTCTTCACTCTGTTCTTCAGCCTTCCATAGCTCAGTGCATGGAAGTAGTAGGATTGATGGTTGCAGCAATGGACATAGTTCCTTTTGCTCAAATTCATCTAAGACCATTACAACTGTGCATGCTCAATCAGTGGAATGGGGACTATTCAGACTTGTCTCCCCAGATTCAAGTAGACCAGGTAACCAGGGATTCTCTCCGCTGGTGGTTGTCTCACCATCACCTGTCTCAGGGAATGAGTTTCCGCAGACCAGAATGGGTCATTGTCACGACCGACGCCAGTCTCTTAGGCTGGGGTGCGGTCTGGGACTCTCTGAAAGCTCAAGGTCTATGGTCTCGAGAAGAGTCTCTTCTCCCGATAAACATTTTAGAACTGAGAGTGATATTCAATGCGCTCCTGGCGTGGCCTCACCTAGCAAAGGCCAAATTCATAAGGTTCCAGTCGGACAACATGACGACTGTAGCGTACATCAATCATCAGGGGGGAACAAAGAGTTCCTTAGCGATGAGAGAGGTATCCAAGATCATCAAATGGGCGGAGGATCACTCCTGCCACCTATCTGCAATTCACATCCCAGGAGTGGACAACTGGGAGGCGGATTATTTAAGTCGTCAGACTTTTCATCCGGGGGAGTGGGAACTCCACCCGGAGGTTTTTGCCCAGTTAACTCAACTATGGGGCATTCCAGATATGGATCTGATGGCGTCTCGCCAGAACGCAAAGGTTCTTCGATACGGGTCCAGATCCAGGGATCCCAAGGCGACACTGGTGGATTCTTTAGTGGCGCCTTGGTCGTTCAACCTAGCTTATGTATTTCCACCGTTTCCTCTCCTTCCCAGACTTGTAGCCAGGATCAAGCAGGAGCAGGCCTCGGTGATTCTAATAGCCCCTGCGTGGCCACGCAGGACTTGGTATGCAGACCTGGTGAATATGTCATCGGCTCCACCATGGAAGCTACCTTTGAGGCAGGATCTTCTAGTACAAGGTCCGTTCGAACATCCAAATCTAGTCTCTCTCCAACTGACTGCTTGGAAATTGAACGCTTGATTCTATCTAAGCGTGGGTTTTCAGATACAGTCATAGATACTCTGGTTCAGGCCAGAAAACCTGTAACTAGGAAGATTTACCATAAGATATGGCAAAAATATATCCGTTGGTGTGAATCCAAGGGATTCCCTTGGAGTAAAATTAAAATTCCTAGGATACTTTCCTTTCTCCAAGAAGGTCTGGATAAAGGTTTGTCAGCTAGTTCCTTAAAAGGACAGATATCTGCTCTGTCTGTTTTGTTACACAAACGTCTGGCAGCAGTGCCAGATGTACAGGTGTTTGTACAGGCGTTAGTTAGAATCAAGCCTGTTTACAGACCCATGACTCCTCCTTGGAGTCTAAATTTAGTTCTTTCAGTTCTTCAGGGGGTTCCGTTTGAACCCATGCATTCCATAGATATTAAGTTACTATCTTGGAAAGTTCTGTTTTTGGTTGCTATTTCTTCTGCTAGAAGAGTTTCTGAATTATCTGCTTTGCAGTGTACTTCTCCCTATCTGGTATTCCATACAGATAAGGTAGTTTTACGTACCAAGCCTGGTTTTCTTCCAAAGGTCGTTTCCAACAAGAATATTAACAGGAAATTGTTGTTCCTTCTCTGTGTCCGAATCCAGTTTCAAAGAAGGAACGCTTGTTACACAATCTAGATGTGGTTCGTGCTTTAAAGTTCTATTTAGAAGCAACAAAGGATTTCAGACAGACATCATCTTTGTTTGTTGTGTATTCTGGTAAGAGGAGAGGGCAGAAAGCTACTGCTACCTCTTTCTTTTTGGCTGAAAAGCATCATCCGATTGGCTTATGAGACTGCCGGACGGCAGCCTCCTGAACGAATTACAGCTCATTCTACTAGAGCTGTGGCTTCCACATGGGCTTTCAAGAACGAGGCTTCTGTTGATCAGATCTGTAAGGCAGCGACTTGGTCTTCTCTGCATACTTTTGCCAAATTTTACAAATTCGATACTTTTGCTTCTTCGGAGGCTATTTTTGGGAGAAAGGTTTTGCAAGCCGTGGTGCCTTCCGTTTAGGAAACCTGGTTTGCTCCCTCCCTTCATCCGTGTCCTAAAGCTTTGGTATTGGTTCCCACAAGTAAGGATGAAGCCGTGGACCGGACACACCGGAGAAAACAGAATTTATGTTTACCTGATAAATTTCTTTCTCCAACGGTTTTTAACCAGGTTTGAAAAATTTCTTTCTTTATACACTATAGTCACCACGGCACCCTATGGTTTCTCCTTTTTCTCCTAACCGTCGGTCGAATGACTGGGGGGCAGAGCCAGAGGGCGAGCTATATGGACAGCTCTTGCTGGGTGCTCTCTTTGCCATTTCCTGTAGGGGAAGAGAATATCCCACAAGTAAGGATGAAGCCGTGGACCGGACACACCGTTGGAGAAAGAAATTTATCAGGTAAACATAAATTCTGTTTCTTTACATCCTCGCATGGCTATCATTGTGTCCCCAAGCCCTGTACCTAGTTATGTCCCTCACTCCAACTGACTGGTCCAATAGTATCGCTAGATTACAAGTGGCGCACTATTTAGCTCCCCCACTCGAGGGTAACCTACGTACTTCGCAATATTGCGACCGTGTTTACGTATTCTCGAGCTCTAACCCAACAGGAGTTATTCATATTTCACATTCCAATATTCTTTACATACAAAACAACTTAATTTTTATTGTAAATACATATTTCTATGTATATCTATATAAACTTGTATATCTGTTAATTTATGCATAGATTACGAGTTTTGCGCTATAGAGGGTGTGAAACTAACGCAACAAAAGTTGCGTTATTTCACCCTCCATAGCGCTGCCATTAGTTTCTGAAAAGTCACCTTGTGCGTGCGATATGGTGGAGATAAGCACCATACCGCACAAAAGCCAAGCGCTGTTTTGACGTGCTCGTGCACGCTTTCCCCATAGACATCAAAGGGGAGAGCGTGTTAGAAGGAAAACCTAAAACCTGAAGCGCGGAATGAAAAGCTCCGTAACGCTCCCGACATTGCCGCCACTAATAAAATGTATTAACCCCTATTCCGCCGCTCCCCGACACTATAAAAATTATTAACCCCTATTCCCCCCACACCCCAACATCACCGCCACTAAATAAACCTATTAACCCCTAAAATGCCAAACCCCCACATCGCAAAAAACTAAATAAAACTATTAACCCCTAAACCTAACAACCCCCTAACTTTAAATTAAAATTACAATATCCCTATCTGAAAATAAATAAAAACTTATCTGTGAAATAAAAAAAAAACTAAGTTTAAACTAACAATTAACCTAACATAACTATTATACTAAAATTAAAATAACTACCAATTAAAAAAACTAAATTACACTTTAAAAAAATCTAACACTACTAAAAAAATTAAGTCTAAAATTACAAAAAATAACAAACACTAAATTACGAAAAATGACAAATGAAATTATCCAAAATAAAAACAGTAACACCTAATTTAATAGCAATAAAAAAATAAAAAAGCCCCCCAAAAATAAAAAAAACTCTAGCCTACAATAAACTACCAATAGCCCTTAAAAGGGCCTTTTGTAGGTCATTGCCCTAAATAAATCAGCTCTTTTACCTGTAAAAAAATACAAAGACCCCCCCCAACAGTAAAACCCACCACCCAACCAACCCCCCAAAATAAAAATCCTCTAACAAACTCTAACAAAAACCTAAGCTACTCATTGCCCTAAAAAGGGCATTTGTATGGGCATTGCCCTTAAAAGGGCATTCAGATCTTTTACATTGCCCTTAAAAGGGCATTCAGCTCTTTTTTTTAAAAAAGCCCATACTCTAATCTAAAAAAAAGAAACCCAACCTAAAAAAGTAAAAAAAAACAACTAACACTAACCCCCGACGATCCACTTAGTTTCTGAAGTCCGGACATCCAGACGGCGAGGTCTTCATCCATCCAGGCAGCGTCTTCTATCTTCATCCAGGCGGCATCTTCTTCTTCATCCCAGCAGCGCGGAGCGGGTCCATCCTTGAAGACATCCGGCGCAGAGCGTCAAATCAGCCAATAGGATGAGAGCTACTGAAATTCTATTGGCTATTCAAATCAGTAACACAAAACTCGTAATCTAGGTGATAGACATTTAGGTATAGATATCTATTGTACATTAACATTATCAGATATATATTTATATAGATATCTTTAGATATCTTTCTCTCTCTCTCTTTCTATCTCTCTTTTAAAAGCTTTGCAGTCAAACTCCTTGTCATATGCCATATACCTTTTGAGCCCTTAACTTTTTTTTTATATGAATAATATTTATAGATATTGTTTATATGAGTGTAACTGTAATTTTAAATGTATTTATGTTGTGTTTGGTGCAACTTTTTATTAATGCACAACCCTTTATGCAATGTTTTCAGACATGCTAAAACAAGAAATTTATTTTCAACTTGTGATATAAACGCTCAAAAAGCAGGGTATAAAATATATCGCTCGCACGCAAATTTTAGAACGCCACAATCTAGCCCTATATCTTTTCAAGCCCTCCTCCCTCTGACTCTACGTCCTGTACCTAGTCATATCCTTCTTTTCACTTCCTGATGATGCCCCTCACTCCAACTATGCCTAGTCAAGACCTCCTCCCTCTGATTCCTGTACCTAATCATGTCCTTCACTTCCTGATGATGCACCTCACTCCAACTCATGTGTCTGACCCAATACCAACTATGCCTAGACAAGCCCTCCTCCCTGTGACTCCTGTACCTAATCATGTCCTTCACTTCCTGATGATGCCCCTCACTCCAACTCATGTGTCTGGTCCAATACCAACTATGCCTAGACAAGCCCTCCTCCCTCTGACTTCTGTACCTAATCATGTCCTTCACTTCCTGATGATGCACCTCACTCCATCTCATGTGTCTGGTCCAATACCAACCTCTGACTCCTGTACCTAATCATGTCTTTCACTTCCTGATGATGCCCCTCACTCCAACTCATGTGTCTGGTCCAATACCAACTATGCCTAGTCAAGCCCTCCTCCCTGTGACTCCTGTACCTAATCATGTCCTTCACTTCCACAGGTTTATTAATGCTCGGCGCCGTATCCTTCAGCCTATGCTGGATTCCAGTAGTAATGACATCCCTAAGACAAAGAAGAAGAGCGGGCAGAGCCGTCCAGTGCAGAGGTTCTGGCCAGACTCCATTGCAGGGGTGTCACAGCATGCAGATGATGTCGGCATGTCTGAGGGTAAATATTGTCATGTGCATTATACAGAATACATTGTCACTCACTGCACAGTATCTAGACATTTCTGATGTCATATAAGAGTGTATATTTCTAAATGATTCTGTCACTGGTATTAAAAAAAACATGAGACTGTGATGTATTTCATAAGGTTGTGAGAGTCCACAAGCCATTACATCTAAAATTCAATTACTGGTCATTAGGAGGAGGCTAAGATACCCAGCACAACTCTCACCTCTCTAATCACCTTGATCTTATCGTTGCCTCCAAGAATTGAGGTGCTCCAGATTCTTTGTTGACAGGGACTCTGAGACTGACTTCAAACCCATTTTTCCATTCGGGGAATAGGAGAATATGGAGTATTGGTTAGTGACATTATTTCTTCCTATGGGAGTTAGTCACAAGCCTGCCACGGGTGTTATGAGGAACTGTCCCTTAGCCTCCTCCTGTTGGATCACTGTTATACTCCACTGCTATATCCTTTTCTGTTACTTGCACAGCACTGGATGGGCACTCTACTGGGCGCAGTCATTTCTGCAGCTGGGTAAGCACAATAGATTGGATGCGCATCAGGTAAGTACTTTTCCGCACTCACATTAGCAGGTACATACACGTATGTATATCTTAGGACTCTTATATAGTCGTGCACTCAATGTATGTCGTTGTGTGCACAGGGATAGCGCTGCAGTTTTGTATTGTTAGGGTTAACCCCCTTTCCCGCCACACTATTCCCTTCCTTCTCTGCCTTTTCTCAGTGGCGGACATTGAATCCTCATTTCTCTTGTTAAGTGTATCCAGTCCACGGATCATCCATTACTTATGGGATATATTCCCTTCCCAACAGGAAGTTGCAAGAGGATCACCCACAGCAGAGCTGCTATATAGCTCCTCCCCTCACATGTCATACCCAGTCATTCTCTTGCAACCCTCAACATAGATAGGAGGTCGTGAGAGGACTGTGGTGTTTTATACTTAGTTTATTTCTTAGTTTGTTATTTTTAAATGGCACCGGAGTGTGCTGTTTTTTCTCAGGCAGTATTTGGAAGAAGAATCTGCCTGCGTTTTCTATGTTCTTAGCAGACGTAACTAAGATCCACTTGCTGTTCTCACACATTCTGAGGAGTGAGGTATCTTCAGAAAGGGAATGGCGTGCAGGTTTCCTGCAACTAAGGTATGTGCAGTAAAATATTTTTCTAAGGAATGGAATTGACTAAGAAAATGCTGCTGATACCGAAGTAATGTAAGTAAAGCCTTAAATGCAGTGATAGCGACTGGTATCAGGCTTATTAATAGAGATATATACTCTTCAAAAAATGTGTTTTAAAACGTTTGCTGGCATGTTTAATCGTTTTTTAACGTACATTTGGTGATAAAACTTAATGGGGCATAATTTTTTCCACATGGCTGGCTAATTTCTGCATAGAATGTGTACTAAATGTATTGATTTCACTTTAAATAATAAAGATCAGTCTTTATCTATAAAAGAATTATCACCAGACGACGAGGGGGAAGTTATGCCGACTAACTCTCCTCACGTGTCAGTACCTTCGCCTCCCGCTCAGGGGGCGCACGCTAATATGGCTCCAAGTACATCAGGGACGCCCATAGCAATTACTTTACAGGACATGGCTACAATCATGAATAATACCCTGTCAGAAGTATTATCTAGATTGCCAGAATTGAGAGGCAAGAGCGATAGCTCTGGGATTAGGAGAGATGCAGAGCGCGCAGGTGCTGTAAGAGCCATGTCTGATACTGCGTCACAGTTTGCAGAACATGAGGACGGAGAGCTTCATTCTGTGGGTGACGGATCTGATCCGGGGAAACCTGATTCAGAGATCTCTAATTTTAAATTTAAGTTTGAGAACCTCTGTGTATTGCTTGGGGAGGTTTTAGCTGCTCTGAACGACTGTAACACAGTTGCAATTCCAGAGAAATTGTGTAGGCTGGATAGATACTATGCGGTACCGGTGTGTACTGATGTTTTCCCATCATTGTGCCCTAATCCTTCTTCAAAGAAGGAACGTCTTTTACATAATCTGGACGTAGTCCGTGCCTTGAAGTTCTACTTACAGGCAACTAAAGATTTTCGTCAAACATCTGCCCTGTTTGTCGTTTACTCTGGGCAGAGGAGAGGTCAAAAGGCTTCGGCAACTTCTCTCTCCTTTTGGCTTAGAAGCATAATACGCTTAGCCTATGAGACTGCTGGACAGCAGCCCCCTGAAAGGATTACAGCTCATTCTACTAGAGCTGTGGCTTCCACCTGGGCCTTTAAAAATGAGGCCTCTGTTGAACAGATTTGCAAGGCTGCGACTTGGGCTTCGCTTCACACTTTTTCAAAATTTTACAAATTTGACACTTTTGCTTCTTCGGAGGCTGTTTTTGGGAGAAAGGTTCTACAGGCAGTGGTTCCTTCCGTTTAAGTTCCTGCCTTGTCCCTCCCATCATCCGTGTACTTAAGCTTTGGTATTGGTATCCCACAAGTAATGGATGATCCGTGGACTGGATACACTTAACAAGAGAAAACATATTTTATGCTTACCTGATAAATTTATTTTTCTTGTAGTGTATCCAGTCCACGGCCCGCCCTGTCCTTTTAAGGCAGGTTTAAATTTTTAATTAAACTACAGTCACCACTGCACCCTATGGTTTCTCCTTTCTAGTCTTGTTTCGGTCGAATGACTGGATATGACATGTGAGGGGAGGAGCTATATAGCAGCTCTGCTGTGGGTGATCCTCTTGCAACTTCCTGTTGGGAAGGGAATATATCCCACAAGTAATGTAGTGTATCCAGTCCACGGATCATCCAAGAGAAATAAATTTATCAGGTAAGCATAAATTATGTTTTCTCAAGCAGGATTTTAGTACAGAGGGATTTCATTATGCATACTCTGGGGTAGGATCTCATTATATCCCCAGCCTATATATGTTTATTGTATGGAGGCTATGATGATTTGTATCTTCACAGAAGGGTCTGTGTGCGTTTTTACCACATATGTATATTTTATCCCACACTTGTTAGTTTACAGCTTGTTGTTATACATATTTCTGTATCTCTACTCTTCATTTATATTCACACCTAATGATTGATACTAAGGATTGTCACTATACATTTCTTTGTATTTTATGTTGGTGCAAATTTTCAACTTGGTATTTGTTATTGTTCTATTTATCTGTGTAAATTTTAACAATGGGGCAAACTGAAGCTGTCCCCACTCTGTACACACAGAGCCATTGGAAGGGTGATCCACAGTTCAGTTATATGTCCAATCAAATTATTTTTCAATCAGCAGGTTTTAATTTTCAGAATATTGGTCTCTGCAGTACTATCCTTTAAAATGAATAGTTGTACATTGAGATAAAATAGAATCTACCTTATCTACTTTTGGAAATGATTCCCAAAGTTCAACTATAGAAACAGCAGTGGAACCTTCTATGTTTAAACCAGCTATAGAAATTGCCTGTATAGCAAAAGCTGCTTTTCTTTGGTGTGAAGAGTAGTCCACCAAATGTTGGATGAGTTTTTTTTTTTATTTCGCCTTCTGTTGGCAGTTTTCCATATCTTCCTGGAAACTGAGTTTCATCTAGTTCAAGACCAAGCAGGCCAAGATGCCATCTTCCTCTTCATAATCTGTATGAAGGTGTGGCCCCTGGATCCAGATTCACTTCTGGTAGGAGATACGTTTTTTTTTTTTTGTTTGTTTGTTTTTCTTTGTTTTTTTTTTTGTTTTTTTTTTCCTTTTAAATCTTTTTATTGAGGAATATGCATCACAACAAATATTACAACATAAATGTCCAGGAACTATACATGTATACATACAATACTTTTGTTGTAGCAACATCGTGAGTATATACACTATTGGTGAACTAAAACATCTGGAATGAGCATATCAGAATTAAAATATAATGACATTTACATAAACCTCATTTTCAGTTATTATGAACAAACCTAAATATAGGGACCAGGGTAAAATCCCAGTCCCATACATGAACTCAACTTTCTATAAACTTCATAGAGTCAGTTCGGAAATGCCTTTCAACACATTTCTACTAGTGACCCTAATGCGGATTCCCAGGCGGGGGAGATTTTCCTTGAGAGGGTGGAGAGGGGGGGGAGAGAGACACGGGTTAGGGCAGAGCATATTATAGGAGGGGGGGGGGGTAGAGGTGAAGGGAGCGGGAAAGGGGAGAGGAGGAGGATGGTCAGACTTTGACAATAAATTCAAAAAGGCGGGAGTCGTCAATTACCTACCACATTATAACTAGGTATGAGAGATTAAATGCGTTAAAGTGGGTGGTCGGGGATTATCTCATGTCTACATGTTTAACTATGATTTCCCTGGTGAGTAAACCAAGGCTCCCAGATCTGCCAATATAGGTCTTCTTTGTCCATATTAAAATAGAAACTTTGTTCCATTTTGGCGTACATCTGTATTATGGATGTAACAGTTGAAATGTCTGGAGGGATGGCCTGCTTCCAGGCCCTTGCTATTGCCAGTTTCATGGCTGCTAGGACAAAGATGATCAGTTTGGAAACATGGGTTGGAACGCTTCTTGGAAAGATGTGCAGAAGAGCTATTGCGGGGGTGAGTGGGATAGAGAGCCCCAGGTTGGTACATAGGTTAGCTATCTGACCCCACATGGGTGCAAGTGTTGGGCAGTCCCACCATACGTGTATATCTGAGCCTCTTTGCATGCATTCTCTCCAGCACAAAGGAGACGTTGTAGGAAACATTTGTGACAGTCTCGAGGGGGTGTAGTACCATTTCAGAAATAGCTTCATGTAGGCCTCCAAGGTGTTTGCACAGTGAACCGTCTTTTTAGTTAATGTCATAGCTGTGCGTAGGTCCTTATCTGTAATTGATCTGGATAGGTCTCCCTCCCAGGCCCTTAGATGCCAGGGTCTGTCTCTGTTAGTGGACATCTGTAGGAGGTCATAGTGAAACGATATGAGTCTAGGAGTCTTGATAGGAAGCTGCCACAGTTTTTCCCAGTTAGTCAGGGGTCTATTTAGGGTCTTGGTGAATCCCCAGGATGTCATAAAAGTGTAAAGTCTCGAGTATTCAAAAGAGACCCAAAGAGGGGGTTCTGGGATAATTGTTCCGATAGTATGTGGAGGGAGTAGAGTACCCGCGGGGTATAGGTGGGAAATCGAATGCAGGCCCCACTCACACCATTGTAGGACATGTGTGTCAGGTAGAGCTGTCAGCAAAGCTGACAGGGAATGAATGGGGGACGGATGTGGGGCAATGTCGCGTAGGTTTCTAAGGTGATGCCAAACTTTTAGAGTATCTCTAACGATGGCGTTTTTTAGTCCCAGATCATCAAGGCAGTGGCTAGGGATCCAGGGTAGGTCCGCTAGCTCTAAGCCCAAAGGAAGGGCTAGTGCTTCTATATTTTTCCATCCCTGCGGTTCTCCTTTATTCGCCCATGCCATGATATGTGATAACCTGGTTGCTTCATAGTAGCCACGTATGCTAGGCATTGCAACCCCTCCATGTTCATATTTTTTTTGTAGTATTTTCGCCGCAATCCGAGGCTTAGATTTGCCCCAAATATAGCGTTGTCCAAGAGATTGGAGCTTGTCTATTAAAGCATTGGGGACATTTAGTGGGATGCAACGAAAATAATATAGGATTTTAGGCAAGATCGTCATCTTAAAAGATGCAATACGACCCAGCCACGAAATCTCTTTAAGACTCCAGGAATAGGTGAGCTCAGTGACCACTCTGATAAGATCTGTGTAGTTAACATTGATCACCATTTTCGGATCCGGACCAAGTTGTACCCCCAGGTGTCGAATAGTGGTTTGTGACCATCGGAAGGAGTATGATGTTTGTAATACATCCAATTCAAAGGTTGGAATGCATACCGGCAGAGCCTCCGTTTTGGAGACGTTAACTTTGTAGGAGCTGTGAGCTCCAAACTCGGCGACAATATCAAAAAGTGCCGGCAAGGAGCCTATTGGGTTCGTTAGGAATAGTGTCACATCATCCGCGTATAATGCTATCTTCACAGCCTCACTGCCAAGTTGGACACCTCTGATTGCGCGTGATTGCCTAATAGCCTGAGCCAAAGGTTCAATGGCCATGGAGAAAATTGCCTAGTGCCATTAGTGATATGAATGGTCGGAGAAGCAAATCCCAGACCTCTAACCGTTGCAGAGGGGTAAGAGTATAGGGCTTTTATTGCCGTGATCACTACGTCAGGTATGCCAAATTGGGCGAGCGTGTGCCACAAGTATTCCCATCTGACCCTGTCAAACGCTTTCTCTGCGTCTAGTGACATGGCCAGCATGGGTAACCTCAGCCGGGATGACTCTGTAAGTATGTTCAACATTTTCCGAGAGTTGTCTGGGCCTTCCCTACCGAACGTGAACCCGACCTGGTCCGTGTGGATCACCTTTGGGAGTAAGCTATTAAGGCGGTTAGCCCATAGTTTCGCATAAAGTTTAACATCACCATTTATTAATGAGATTGGTCTATAACTCGTACATAACGAGGGGTCTTTGTCCGGTTTAGGGATGGGCAGGATCACTGCCTGTAAAAATTCTTTATGAAATGAACCTGCCTCTCGGGCTTCACAGAAGACCCTCAGGAGGATCTTGTTTAGTTCTGTTTTGAACAGTTTGTAAAAGGCTGCCGGGAAGCCATCAGGACCTGGAGCTTTGTTATTCTGAGTATGTTTAATGGCTAGGTTAAGTTCCGTGAGGGAGAATGGGGCTTTAAGTGCCTCTCTATCATCCTCTGGGAGAGTTGGCAAACCTAGGCCCTGTAGAAAGTCTATAACCTCCTGTGCGGAGGATTCCTTGTTAGCCATTGAAGGCTTAAGATGATATAGGTCAGAGTAGTAGGACGCAAACGTCTTTCTTTGGGTGAGGAGACCGAGGTAGTGTCTCTTTTGAGTGACAGAATTCTAGCTGCCGCTGTTCTGCCTTTTAATTTGTGAGCAAGAAGGGTCGAGGCCTTGTTGCTTTGACAGTACATCAACTGTCGGAATCGGGCATAGGAGTCTTTAACTCTCTGCAGTTCCCTATCCGCCAGTTGTGCTCTTAGTTCCCCAATTTTATCAGCTAGATCTGTAGTTGGAGAATTTTTATTCTCTTGTTCTGCAGAGCGTAGCTCAACCATGAGGAGACCCAGAGGTAGACCGGCTTGGCGTCGTAATATTGCCTTTCTTCTAATACATATCCCTCTTATGTATGCTTTCAAAGCAGCCCACACTGTTTGAGGGGACATATCTGGGGTCTCATTTATTCTCAAGAACTCTATAATAGAGGCTTGAAGTGAGGCTCTAAAGGTTTTATCTTGGAGCATTTGTTTCGGGAGTTTCCAACTAGGTCTAGATTCTGTGGTGAAGTCTGTAGAGAGAGTAAACGTAAGAATGTCATGGTCCGACCAAGGGCAAACCCTAATATGTGACGTTAAGACTCTATTCAAGGTCCACGAGTCAGTGAAGAAATGATCAAGTCTTGAGTATGAATTATGGGGTCTGGAGAAGTATGTATAGTCTCTGTCATCGTGGTGGAGCGCCCTCCATATGTCGTATAGATTATGCTGGATAATGTATTGTCGAAATTTATTAGCAGTGGTTATAGAGTATGCGTCAATTTTTTTCCCTTTCTGAACTTTCTTATCCAGTAGGGGATCCCAAATCATATTGAAGTCGCCCCCTAGGATTGTCGTTCCCGTCCTGTGTTTCTCAATTTTGACCAGTATCCCTTTCAAGAATTTAGATTGTAATTGGTTTGGGGCGTATATATTGGCAAGAGTAAACAGGATACCATTTAACTTGCAGTTAAGCAATATGAATCGTCCCTGGTTATCTTTCTCTGCATGGATATGTTCGAAATGTAGGGATTTATGTATGGCAATTGCTACACCTCTTGTTTTCTCAGTATGGGAGGCTAGGACCACTATAGGATATTCAGGGGTTCTGTATGGGTTCTGGGTTGTCGCAAGCCAATGAGTCTCTTGGAGAAATACAACTTGTACCTTCAGAGACCTCATGATATTGGTAAGCATGCTTCTCTTTTCTTGTGAATTAAGTCCTTTGACATTTAAGGTTGCAAAGGAAATACTATTAGAAGTCGCCGCCATCTTTAAGTTTAGGAAGGGTAAGGGGGGGGGATAGGCAATAAGGGACAAGGAAAAGGAGAGTAATTAGGTATGTAACTCACCCCGCCTGGGTCTGCGCACCTGAATATGGCACTTGGTGAGCCCTAAGTTCAGCGTTCGTATTAGTGGACAATAACAACACCTGGGGTGCAATGAGGAAAAAGTAAAAGAGAGAACGTGAAAATGTTGAACAAAAGAACTGGACAAACAACTGTTGAACACAGACAGTACAAAGTAAGACTATAGGTTTGAGCCAATCGTAATTGTATGAATTAGGTGAGATTTAAAAACTGTAGCCAGTATGGTGAACCACTGGATCACCAAGAGGAGAAGTGTGTCTGAATACAAAACTGACTTCTCCAGTCCCCGTACAAGGGGATAGCACAAATAAATTTGCGTATATGGAGGGGGGGGGTAGTACAAGTATGTGACTTGTAGATGTAGATTGACTGTCATTGGGGGAGTATGAACAAAAAGAACAAACCATTGTCTTTACAACAGACTGAATAGCATATTACCTTTCTACTAGCATAGTGATAGATATCATTAGTGTTATGAAATGCACCATGGTTTCTACTATCCCTAGGAATAATTCAATTTAGCAACAAGTAAATGTTCAAGGGAGGTCTAGCTACCTGGATAGTATAATGGGGCAGGGAGCACCCTTGAGTCCCAACCGCGAGGAGATAATTACTTAGGAAATCAGGTATCTCTGGGCAAACAGCCCCTCCTTCACGGGGAATCCCGGGTCGCCCTACACCATTTAAATAATGAACAATTAACACATGATAAATATATTCAACAATATATACATTTTGCTCAATTTCAGATGTAGAAACATTATGGTAACAGGAGCTGTTAGGTGTAAAGACCAGAGCTATCTGTCTCTCATTTAGTAGGCTTTTGGAGTCCAGGAGTGAAATCTAGGGCACTAGCTCGGATTCTTGTGACCTGCGGGGTGTCGGTACGACTAGGTTTCTGCGATGATTGAGCCGTGCTCGTGGTTTCAGAGCAGTCTCTAGAGGTCAAAAAATCTGCTTCTGATCGGGGTTTAGTCGAAGGTAGGCCCCAGCTTTGTAGCAGGTCAAACCCTTCTTTAGGGGTAAAAATTGTGTGAGTCTCACCATTCTTAGAAACTATGAGCCTTGTTGGGTATCCCCATCTATATCTGACATTATCCGCTCTTAGGATTTGAGTAATATTCCTGAAGGATCTCCTTTTCTGCAAGGTGTAACTGGAGATGTCCGGGAATACAGTAATTTGGAGGAATTTATCCGGGAGTTGAGGTTTGTTAACCAGCTCTCTCAGTATCTTCTCTTTATGGGTGAAGAAATGGATCCTAGCTAGGACATCCCTGGGCTTGTCTTGGGAAACGGATCTAGGCCGTGCTACTCTGTGGACTCTGTCTAACAAGAGACCAGGCGGATCCAAAGAAGGTAGTAAGATATTGCAGAACTCCAAAACATAAGACTCCAGTTCTTGGGGGCCGATTTCCTCTGATATTCCACGAAATCTCAGATTATTTCGTCTGGAGCGGTCCTCCATATCGGCTAGTTTTAACTCCAGATCAGATATCTGTATCGCTAGGTTTTGAGAGTAAGCTTGTAGGTGGGCATGATCCACAGCTAGGTCTTCTTGTTTGCACTCTAAGGTTTCAGTGCGCTCTCCTAATGCACCAATTTCTCTACGAAGCTCAGCTGTAGAACCTTTAATTTCTTTTGTTAGCGTGTCTTGAAGGAGGTTCATACGCCTGGTTAGGACATCAACAATGTTGGCAGACAGAGCATCTGGCATAGGGGATTGGGAGTCCATGCTGCCCTCAGATTCGCTACCCTCCAGTGCAGAAGCAGATTCCCTATACATTTGGGATTTCCCAGCGTGGTGATTTTTAAAATGATCTGCAACTGTTTTCCGGGGTGGGTGGGACGGTTTTGATTTTCTCTTAGAAGCCTGGGACATATTTTAGAGCCTGTTTTCCGTGACAGACCAGTGTGGTTGGGCCTTTGCTCTATAGTATAGAGAATAGTAAGTAGGACAATGGTGAGGAGTGTCTAACTAAAGTCCCCCTGACGTCAATCTTGATTTAGGCGGCCATTTCCAGCAGGTTGTTTACTGCCAGAGTGGATTTTGTGGGTATGCCCTTGAGTATGAGTAGATCCCAATCAGTCCACTGCTGAGGTCGGCAGAGCGAAATTCTCAATGTACACCCTCTCCAGGGGAAATTACCCACACTGGGTCAAGACGGAGAAAGGAATGGGGGTATGACCTACTGTGACTGCGCACAGCAGGAAAGGGGTGGAGAGAGTGCTCAAATTGTTATAGTGGTGAGCTTCTGGTCTTTAACACCTAGTGAAAAATAACATCTCTAGACCTGTAAAACAGTGATACATTTGAGAGGACAAGATACCACCTTATACTATATATCTGTGGAAAGGTAACCCCTTACAGTAATAGGTCTGTAATGAGAGAACCAAGGTTAGGTTAAACATTAAACATTATAAACCAGATATGTAACCTAAAACATAAAAAATAGATGTTAATAGGCAAACACTTTACTGAAATGTTGCACCACTCAAGGTCTAGTACAATTAAACTAGTTCTTTTCCTGCAGAAGGAAGAGAGAGAAAAAAAAAAAGGGCATGGGTTAAGACACTCCACTCTGAGTTTAAACTGCAGAGATACACATGCTGACGCAGCAGCCTAAATTTTGTAGCAGTAATGTTACCCAAGTTCTGAATAGTGCACTAAGCAGGATGTGCCACAAAATGGATCTGAGGCTTATTAGTGCTCAAATATTACAGTTCCTTAATGTAGCTCGGTTGCAGTTCTGCTGCCTATGGTGTTAAAGTTTATGTATTCCAGCAGGGCCTAGCTTGTCAGAAGTATTGTGTGCAGGCAAACCATAAAGAATTTAGATAGAGCACCAACAGTTTAAGATGTTAAATCCCTGTTTGGAGGTATTGGGTGTTGGGTCACAGGTGACAGAGAGGCAGACGCTATCTTAGTCTCACACAGTGTAGGTGTTAACAAGTATAGCAGGGTTCAGACAAAGGCCTGTGTCTTGATATGCGCTCTAGAGCACTTGAGGTATAGTACAAGCAACACAGTTCTTATAGGAGAGCTCCCAATAATGTGTCTCTATAGTTCAGGGTTATATGAGGAATCAGGGACTGACAGATTGAGATGATAGCCCAGGATGTTAGGCGTGGGGCAGTGTGACGTACTTAATATATATAAGGCCTCAGTAGACCCTGTTTATGCTGTGCGTAGTGTGGATGGAAAACTTTCCAGTCTTACCCCTCAGAATATTTCAGCAGTCGGGTGAGTAGTGCCGAGTGTGCACACCGTGTGAGCCGTAGGTCTGCAGCAGCAGTGGGCTGTTTGCTCACAGGAGGTCCGGTGTGTAAGGTTCCACTCTCAAGATGGCGGCAATGTGCGGTGCGCGGCTCCCAGGAAGCACGCAGGGCTGCCTTCAACGACACTCTCCACAGGTATTAGGCCCCGGCTTCAACAGCCCAGGAGCCCGTTGCAGTCCCAGGTTAGTCTTGTGTCGGCCCCTCCGTAGTGGATCCGACGTGTGTATGCGCTGCCGTGTTCACCCGCCACGTGGGCTCGATAGTACCTCAGACGGCAGCAACGCTAATGCCCCCTTCTCAGGGACCGATTAGAGCTTCTATGTAGGTGGCAGCTCCGGAGCGGATCCCCGACCCTCCGGAGCTTAGGCAGGAGAGAGAGAGCTCAGATGCGATGATAGGCCTAGGTCTAAAGGCGCCTGGCTTAGCTCTTGAGTTCTTGCACAGTTAACTCCTCAGTCCGGCCGGACCAAGGTGAGGTTTGTTCAGTAAGGTGACCGTAACACCAGGGATGTTTTTTGATGCAAATAAGGCTCTTTCACAGGCTGTAGTAAAAGTTTAACTTTAGAAATCACACAGAGCTCCACACTGATGCGACTGTCCTCTTTCTTTGTTTTTTTAATGGTTTGTTTTTAGTCAATTTAGAATCCTTGAGTATAAAATATAGTGGCTCAGGGTTACCGAAAAAGCTCTAAGTACAGATCTCCTCAAGGAAGGTTTCTTCTGGAATTAGAATGAGGTCAAGTGTTTTATTTCAGTGGTATGGGTATTTCTATCAATTGTCTCAAAGGATCTCTTTGGATTGCAAGGTGAAGCACAGTCTTTCTTAGTAGATAAATCACCAAGCTATTCTTTTAGGAGCTTCCTTCCTACATTTATCTTGGGTAATCCTTACCACAGATTCCAGCCTTTGGTTGGGGCACTGTCTGGGAGTCTCAAAGAGCACATGTAGTTTGGTCTCCTCAGGAGGTGAGGTTATCAATCCAATATTCTGGAGATCCATGCAATTTTTAAGGCTCTTCAGAGTTGACCCCTTCTCAAAAGACAGCATTATCTGTCTTTTTATTCAGACAATATCATGACGGTGGCATATATCTGTCAAGGGGGAACTAAAACCCTAAAAAGCGCTATACGTTTATTATTATTAATTGGGAAGCAGTTTACAATAGCTGATAATCTCTTCTCTCGGGGTGATGCTCTCTTCATCCCAGATTTTGAGGAGCTGGGACCTTCCAGAGAGGTAGGCCTTTTGTCTAAATTACAAGCCTCCAAGGTACTGTGCCAGATCCACAGATCTTTAAGTGGAATTTACAGAGCCTTTATTAATATCTTGTATGCAAAAGAACGGGCACTGCACAGGGATACCATTAATATAAAAAGTCCAAGTTTAATGGGTATAAATGTTAAAAAAAAAAAGTCACAGCAAAAAAAAAAGCTGTAAGCACATAGAAAAAGCCAAGTGTGGGCAGGCAGACAAACAAACACAGATGTTTATTAATATCTTGGTTGTTTCAAATACCTTATATTTTTTCACAATTGCTGTTCTTCCCAGAATAATAGCTCGAATTAAAGGGACGGTCTAGTCAAAATTAATTTTTCATGATTCAGATAGGGAATGCAATTTTAAACAACTTTCCAATTCACTTTTATTATCAAATTTGCTTTGTTTCTTTGGTATTCTTTGTTGAAAGCTAAACCTAGGTAGGCTCATATGCTAATTTCTAAGCCCTTGAAGGCCACCCCTTAATTTATTGCATTTGGCAGTTTTTCACAGCTAATGGGCATTAGTTCATGTGTACCATACAGTTATCATTGTGACCACGCCCATGGAGTTACAAATGAGAGGGCACTGATTGACTAAAATGCAAATCTGTCAAACGAACTGAGATAAGGGGGCAGTGTGCAGAGGCTTAGATATAAGGTAATCACAGAGGTAAAAAGTGTATTATTATAGAAGTGTTGGTTATGCAAAACTGGGGAATGGGTAATAAAGGGATTATCTATCTTTTTTAACAATAACAATTCTGGAGTAGACTGTCCCTTTAAGCAGGAGCGCTCATTAGTAATTCTGATTGGTCCAGCAGGCCTTGCAGAACTTGGTATTGTGGATCTAGTACTGGTGTCCAGCGTTCCTACTTAAGCTTTTCCCTGTTTAGGTTAAGGAAATAGAGTAATGGGTTAGCAGCATTCTCTTTCATTATATTAGCCAAGAGTTGGAATCCATGGAAGATTTACATGTATATAATTTGTGTATTCCTTATAGGTTGTAAAAAGGATTTTTCTTTCTAATGACACGGTGAGTCCACGGATCATCATCATCAATTACTGTTGGGAATATTACTCCTGACCAGCAGGAGGAGGCAAAGAGCACCACAGCAAAGCTGTTAAGTATCACTTCCCTACCCACAATCCCCAGTCATTCTCTTTGCCTCTAGTGCACAGAGGAGGTGAAGTAATTAGGTGTCTGATAAAGATTCTTCTATCAAGATTTTTTTGTTTTGAAGTCAGAGCAGGCTTGCTCTGATCTTCCATCAGTCTGGGTCTAGCTGTACTCCACGTCAGTCTCTTTAGTAGGGCAGTGGTGGCTTTAAAGCAGTTAGGAACTTGTGAGGTGGGCCTGGCTGAGTTTTCCCAACATGTTGCTGCCCAGGTATAGAAAGCCTGAGTACGTTTACTCTGTCTTTCTTAGTTTCACAGGTCTCTGTGAGGAGCGGCATCCTCTCAAGCCGGGTGTGCTGTCCTCCTGCTGGACGGCTAGATGCAGGTAAGTGTTTGATCTTCTATGTTCGGGGGCCATGCACTTCTGAAATTATACTGCATCATCATGGGACATGTATATCCTGAGGCAGGATATCTTAGGCAGGACGCAGGCACTTATTGTGACTTTAAGAGACTAGGGGTTAATACTTTTTGGAAGTATCCCTGACTGGTTATTTCTTCGTTAGCTCATTATTTATTAGTAATGTGCAGGTTTACATGGATATGCTTAGTTAGAACAGACTCATACGAGTCCTAGAGGTTCTGACTAATGTACATGACATTTAAGGGAAAATAGAAGCGCTAGACTCAGAGCATAGACATCCAAGTCCTAGAGGTTCTGAGATGAACGACACATGTTTGTTTCCCTAGAGGTACTGATCTAATGTTCATACATTTGAGTGAAGGGAAGAAGCTCTTAAGCTTTTATTTGTTAGCGAGTGTTACTGACAGTGTGAGATGCGCAGTTAATTTTAGTTGCTCGCTCTTTCTATGGGCTTTGTTTGCTCCCGCCCTCTTCTCCCCTCAGGGTGGCAGATAAGCGCCATTTGCTTCCAATGTCGACAGGACATGTGTGTGTGTGTGTTTATTATTGGGCTTCTGTGTGCTGAATGACACAGTATTTCAATAATTGGTGGGTTTTTTATAAGACATTATAAATATCAACTGTCGTTCAACCTCTACTACTTAGTTGTTACTAAACCTTGTATAGGCTCAATCCTGAGGTCTTAACCACTAATGTTAGTGGTAATATGCTTTTAACTGTAGGTCTGTTTTCTTCATACCTATGTTTTGGGGATTTTTTATTTTTTTTACCATATGTCAAAATATGTTTCCCCTGATGTATTTCATTCCCTCCCCTCTGTTATATAATTATTAAGTACCAGGATGTGGGTGCTTCAGGATTGTTTTAGACTGTTATGCCCTGTAGCATTTTGTAGCTTGTCATAATTGGGCTACATGGCTATTTGGTGAGTTAATGTCTCTTAGGATGATACTGTTTCTGACTATACAACAGTTTTTCTCCTTTTATGACCCAAGCCTTAATGGTGTCACATGAAGTGCCCTGCGGTTCCTTTCAATCTCCAGGAGGAGTGTTTTGCATACAGAATTGAGCCCAGGTATCCTCTTTGGTATCTGGGGACTGGTCTGTTTTTCCTTTATTATTTTTTTATTTATTTTTTTCCTTCGTCAAGGAAAGTGCAAGAGGACTTTTATTATTTCAGAATTTGAGGGTTTCTGTTACACTTTGGCTACTCTGTGGTCCCTCCCCTAGGCTGGCGAGGAGGATTTGGTAGTTTCTGAGTTGAAATCTCAGACCTGGACAGTATAATTCCTTTATCTGAGTTTAAAGTTGTACACTTTTGATTAAGCTTGAACACCTTCGTGATGTTAAAGGAGGTTTTAGCTACCTTGATGCGACTCTGACACGTTTTGTCGTTGTTAATCTTAAGGAATCTTTTACATTTTATGATTCTGGGATTCCTCTGTGGAGTGTTTTCCTGTCCCTGCCCGCGCTAGGAGGCATAGGAGTAGTCAAGGATTCCTTGTCCTACTTTTTCTGTCTTGAGGAGATGTCTCCATTAAAGTGTCAAGGCCTAAGTAGGTCACGGTGCCTAAGTAGTAGGAACCATTTCTCCTCTGGTTCAGAGAACTGTGATCCCTAGAGAGGATCACTGCTCTTTCAGGTTTAATGGACTTACAGGGAAGTTTGGGTTGCCTCTGTGTCACGTGCGACATCTTAAAGAAGTCACGCCTTGTCTGATTTCAATTGGTAGGGACTCCCTTTGAGGAATTCCAGAACAGAATAAGGTTCTTAAACTAGTCATTCTTTTATTTCTGATGCTACCATGCAAGTCTTTCAGCCGAGAGTCAGGATCTGGCTTTGCTGGGCTTGCCCGCGGGGCGTTGTGGCCGTATTTTGGTCAGTGAATTTTTCCTCGAGTCCAAGCTTCTGGCGCTTTCTGTTCAAGAGTAAGACCTTGTTTGCTCCTGATCTTTCAGGTATTTTTTCTGATTTTCGGGTGGAAAAGGGTCTTTTCTACCTCAAGATGAATAGTCTTAGAGGAGTTTGAACCCATTCAGTAAATCGGTCAAGTGGGCCTACGGCCACACCACCCTGAATGTGCCCGATCTTGTCTGATCTCGGAAGCTAAGCAGGGTCGGGCCTGGTTAGTACTTTGATGGGAGACCGCCTGGGAATACCAGGTTCTGAAGGTTTGGGGACTGTATCTCTCAGTTTGTCTCTAAGAAGAGGATACAAGAGGTCCTTGATAGGCTATGGACTTAGTATCTCAGGTTTCCTACATAGTTTTCATTCCTTCCTTTCAGAGGCAGGTTCCTGAGTTTTTGCCTTTCTTTCAATCACCTTTAGTTTGTGGCTCTTTTCTTTGGCCTTACTGTGACAAAACCAATCTCGCCACTGTACATTGGAGGGCCTGTTATGGAACATTCTTTGGGCTGGAGGTACATGGGCTTAAGGATACCCAGAGACTGCATGGAAATATGGAATGTTATATGCTGGACACCCCATGTACTTTCATAACTCTGTCTTATGTCTATGTCACCCTGTATCCATAAATACAGGATGGGTACAGGGTGTGAGTGCCCCTTGTGGGAGCAATTGTGACTCTATAAGCCAAGTGGGCATAAAAGACTTTATAGCTAATAAGAACTGTTCCTATATTCTGTAATAAGATGTATTCTATGTATGTTTCAGATCTGATTGTGTCTCAGGAGTCTGTCTGGGTAAACTGATTGTGTCCTTGTGTGATTATGTTAACTAGACTGCCCAACATCAGATTGTCTGAGTAAACGTTCTTCCCTAGTTAATTAACTTAATATGTTAATCTGTTTTACCTGTCAATAGACAGTTGTTAGAGGTTTGATGCATTGTTCATATGTCTGCTTTACTGTTAAACCAATGCCCTTTGTAACCTGAAGCCAGGGTGTATAAATCTGTGTGCTGCCTTCAAATAAAGTAGTCATTCTGTTTTAAACCTGAAACTGGCTGGGTTGTGAATTGCTGATTCCCTATGCAGGACATTGTTCATCTGGTATTAACCCTTGGTACACAGTTGGTACTGTAACATTGGTGGCAGCGACGGAATGAACCTTATCGCCCAGAAGAGCAACTACACAAGCCAGTAACCTCAGGAAGAGGGGGATTATTACAATACTGACTAAGATGGAAAAGAGAAAAGTAAATTTTGCAGCTTTTAAAAACTTCCTGGAAACAGAAGGAGAGATTGATGGGTACCTTGCAGATTTTGAGAGGCAATGTGCACTACACAAGGTACCCGCAGAGGACTGGGTCACGATATTATCTGGAAAATTATCCGGCCGGGCCAGAGAGGCTTTTCGGGCCATTCCAGATGAGGAAGTCAGGGATTATAATACTGTAAAAGAGGCTCTGCTCTCCAGGTATGCGGTTACACCGGAGGCATACCGGAGGCGGTTCAGAGACACTGTTAAATTAGCTGGAGATTCCTACCTTGAGTGGGCATGTAAGGTGCACCGCACAGCAGCTCACTGGATAGCGGGGTGCCAAGCCATATCTGGGGAAGAGGTGCTGCAGCTATTCCTGTTGGAACATTGCTTCGACAAGTTACCCGCAGGAGTTCGAGAGTGGGTTCGGGACCGTAAACCCTCCACCCTGCAGGAAGCGGCTCGCTTGGCAGATGAGTATACGGATGCCCGCAAACTGGACACTGCTACCACTAAGCCCCCTGCTAGAGTGGAGTACAGACCCCCAGTCACCCTAGCAGCTGCCAGTTACCAAACCCCGGCGCACCGCTATACCACACGGCCTCCGGCCACGAACTACCCTCAGAGAGCCCTGTTCAATTTGCGGTGCTACTCACAACCTATTCGGTGCTTTAGATGTAAGCAACTAGGGCACAAAAGACCAGAGTGTCCCCTAAACGCAGCGAACCAAGCGCAGTCCTGGAGAAGACCCGCCGGCGGAATCCCACGTAATCCTCAGCCTGCGGCCCGCTACGTAGAGGCGCAAGAATGCTGGAGCATCCTACATGAGGCAGACCTTGTGCAAGCTGCCCACCGGAATAACCGGCAACTGGTTAAAGTGAATGGGAAGAAGGTCAGTGGTCTACGGGATACTGGTGCTACCATGACCTTGCTTCAAAAGAACTTGGTGTCTGAGAAACAGTACACTGGAGACACTGTGGCTGTGAGGGTAGCAGGGGGCGATGTGTTCAGCCTACCTGTTGCCAGGGTACATTTGGATTGGGGAGTGGGCGCTAGACCTGTGAATGTGGGGGTCAAGAAGGACTTACCTGCTGATGTTCTTCTTGGAAATGACTTGGCCCCCCTTGTTTCTGCCTACGCTCCTATGGGTCCCGCTGATGTTAACTCTGTGACTACCCGTGCCCAGATCCATGCAGCAGAGACTGACCCACCTGCTGCTAAGCCCCAGGACGATGAGCTCAGTAAATCTCTATCCGCTATTGATATGTGGAGGTCCCGTTACAATGCGCTGATGAAGGAAAAGAGGAGCGCAGAGGAAAAAGCACGTTTAGAACGTGAATCTCTGCTAGACAAGCTGCACCGTCAGACTGCAGAAAACACCAGCTTGAGAGTGGGACATGAAACCTTAAAGACAAACTTAGCGACACTTGAGGAGAAGCTGACGCTGGCTCATAGTGAGGTGCAGCAACTCAAGGGCACCCTATGTCAGTATGAAGGGATTGTGGATACCTATAAAGAGCAGGTACAGAAAACTCGTAAAGAAGCTGATGGGATTTTGAAGGACTGTTTGGCCCTGGTCTGGGCACTGAGGAATTTGAACCCTTGTTTGTATGGACAGGAATTCTCTCTCATAACGGGAATCCAGATGGATTGTCCCAGCAAACTGACATGCCTACCAGGCGCTCTGGTGGTATATGGCACATTATATACCCTGGACAGCCGAGCATGACAAACCAGAGGGAGAGGAGTTTGATGGTCCTGGCTTGTTATGGGAGTCCTTTGCAGAGCCTGACTTTGGGAGCCCAGACTCCATTCCCCAGCGGCAGGCTGCGTTAAAAGGGGTAGGGACAGTTGGTCCTGTCCCCCAGCAACACGGCTGTTTAGCCAAAGGGAAGACGATTGGTCTCCCCCTCCAGCAGCACAGCTATGTATCCAAAGGGGAGACAGTCGGTCTCCCCCTCCAGCAACCAGGCTCCCACCAGGCTACTTCCATGGTAGTGCTGGCACCCGGGCAGAGTACAGCTGGTCTCTGCCCACCTCGCAACCCACCAATTCAGCGTACCAGTCCCCCACACAGCTGTGGTGAGGTACCTGGACATGGACAAGTTTTCCCCGTACTCAGGTGTAGTAACCATTTATTGTGGGTGGGCTGTACTACTAATTGTGTTTTATGGGTGGGTTGCTGGACTAACCAGGGCACTGACCGGCAGGAGGTCAGATACCCTGTTAGTCTGTTTGGAAAAGGGGAGAGATGTGACAAAACCAATCTCGCCACTGTACATTGGAGGGCCTGTTATGGAACATTCTTTGGGCTGGAGGTACATGGGCTTAAGGATACCCAGAGACTGCATGGAAATATGGAATGTTATATGCTGGACACCCCATGTACTTTCATAACTCTGTCTTATGTCTATGTCACCCTGTATCCATAAATACAGGATGGGTACAGGGTGTGAGTGCCCCTTGTGGGAGCAATTGTGACTCTATAAGCCAAGTGGGCATAAAAGACTTTATAGCTAATAAGAACTGTTCCTATATTCTGTAATAAGATGTATTCTATGTATGTTTCAGATCTGATTGTGTCTCAGGAGTCTGTCTGGGTAAACTGATTGTGTCCTTGTGTGATTATGTTAACTAGACTGCCCAACATCAGATTGTCTGAGTAAACGTTCTTCCCTAGTTAATTAACTTAATATGTTAATCTGTTTTACCTGTCAATAGACAGTTGTTAGAGGTTTGATGCATTGTTCATATGTCTGCTTTACTGTTAAACCAATGCCCTTTGTAACCTGAAGCCAGGGTGTATAAATCTGTGTGCTGCCTTCAAATAAAGTAGTCATTCTGTTTTAAACCTGAAACTGGCTGGGTTGTGAATTGCTGATTCCCTATGCAGGACATTGTTCATCTGGTATTAACCCTTGGTACACAGTTGGTACCGTAACACTTACCATAGCTCTCAGTGGAGGCTATGTTGCCAGTGCTCTGGTTTCAGAAAATTGCTGTGATGCCTTTCCTGGACGTCATAGGGTTCAAACACCATATTTTTAGTTAGAAGATTCTCTTACAGAAATCTTGTTGATTGCTTCATTCCACGAAGAATCTGAAGATGAGTTTCCCTGTTCCAGCCTCAGGGATAGTTCTTAGGGACCATATTAAGTTCACTATCTCTGAAAAAAAATTTGACAGAGGTCAGAGGGCTCGATGTAGGTAGGTATTTGGTCTAATGGTTGCTTCATTGGACATCATTCCTTGACTTGATTCCATCTGAGTGTCTTCATGTTCAGATAGTGGACCAGGGGATCCTGTGGATCTGTCTTGGAGGATCTGTCTCGAGACACATGCTCCAGAGACTTTCCTGAGTAATAGTGACCACGGTCGCTAGCCTGTTGGATATGGACTTGGGAGGAGTCTGCTCTTCCCATATCCGCTTTGGAGTGGAAAGCGATCTTCATTGATTGGTCTCGGTTGTCTTGACATTTTTTTCTGATTCTGATTGTACATTAACCATCTGAAAGGAACCTGGAGTTCCTTTGCCATGTTTGGCGCGGATGTTCGGTGGGCGGACGCTCACATTAGTTGTTTTTCCGATATCTCTTTTCAGGAGTGAATACCGGGAGCGGTCCTTTGAGCAGTCAAATTTTTCTCCCCGGGGAGTTTTTTCCCGGAGGTGTTCTCCAGGTTAACCCTCACTGGGGGGTGCCGGAGTTGGAGATGGCTGTACACAAAGGTTTTAAGTTATGTTAAAGGGCTATAGATAAGCAGGCTGCTCTGGTAAATCACCTGGCGTTTTCCTTGGGTCTTCAGTCTGACATCTCTGTTTCATTGCTCGTATCAAACAGGAGAGGCGTTGGTAATTCACATTTTCCCTGCGTGCTTCGCAGGACCTGGTATGCAGATCTAGAGGAGAGGTTATCTCTCTCTTCTTGGTGTCTGTCTCTGAGTAAGGACCTTCTGATCAGGGTTCCTTCTCTCTTCAAAATTTTGTTTTCTCTGAAGCTGCCTGTTTGGAGATTGAATGCTTAGTTCCCTCTAAGCATGGGTTTCAGATTCGGTCGTTGAGACCCTGATTCAGGCTGCTAAGCCGGTGACTTGATAGATTTTCCATATAGTATAGCGTAAATATCTGTATTGGGATGACTCCAATGGCTGCTCTTGGAGTAGGGTTAGGATTCCTTGAGTTTTGTTTTCTCTCCAGGAGGGTCTGGAGTAAGGTTTGACAGCTAGTACCCTAATGGGTCAGATTTATGCGTTGTCTCTTTTGTTGCATAAGTGTCTGGAGGCTGTGCCAGACGTGCAATCCTTTTGTCAGGCCTTCGTCAGAATCAGGCCTGTGTTTAAATCTGTTACTCCTCCCTGGAGTCTTAACCTTGTTCTGAAAGTCCTTCAGCAGGTTCCGTTTGAGCCTATGCATTCCTTAGATATTAAGATGTTATCTTGGAAGGTTTTGTTTCTTGTTACCATTTTTTCTGCTCGGAGAGTTTCTGAGCTCTCAGTGTTACAGTATGAATCCCCTTACCTTATCTTTCATTATGATAAGGTGGTTCTACGTACTAAGTTAGGTTTTCTCCCTAAGGTTGTTTTGGATAGGAATATTAATCAGGAAATTGTTGTTCCTTCCTTGTGTCCTAATCCTTCTTCTCATGAGGAGCGTTTGCTGCACAACCTAGATGTAGTGCGTGCGTTGAAATTCTACTTACAGGCGAATAAGGATTTTCGTTAGTTTTCTGCTTGTTTGTCTGTTTCTCTGGGAAACGCAAGGGTCAGAAAGCTACAGCTACTTTTCTTTCACTCTGGTTAAAGAGTATAATTCATTTGGCCTATGAGACTGCTGGTCAGCAACCTTCTGAGAAAATCACAGCTCATTCCACGAGGGCTGTTTCCTCTTCCTGGGCTTAAAAGAATGAAGCTTCTGTGGAGCAGATTTGCAAGGCTGCGACTTGGTCATCTTTGCACACTTTTTCCAAATTCTATAAGTTTGATACTTTTGCCTTGGCCGAGGCTTCCTTTGGGAGAAAGGTTCTTTAAGCAGTGCTGTCTTCTGTTTAGGTTCCCTGTCTTGTACCTCCCTTATCATCTGTGTCCTCTAGCTTGGGTATTGATTCCCAACAGTAATTGATGATGATTCGTGGACTCACCGTGTCATTAGAAAGAAAACAAAATTTATGCTTACCTGATACATTTATTTATTTCTTGACACAGTGAGTCCACGGCCCGCCCTGCTTTTCAGACAGTTTTTGTTATTTAAACCTCAGGCACCTCTGCACCTTGTGTTGCTTCCTTTCTCTCCTTTCCCTTTGGTTGAATGACTGGGGGATTGTGGGTAGAGAAGTGATACTTAAACAGCTTTGCTGTGGTGCTCTTTGCCTCCTCCTGCTGGCGAGGAGTGATATTCCCAACAGTAATTGATGATGATCCATGGACTCACCGTGTCAAGAAATAAATAAATTTATCAGGTAAGCATAAATTTAGTTTTTATATTAAGTCTTCTATATGTATGCTCTAATAATGCTTATGCAAAATACACATACAATGTTTTTAACTATTTTTAATTTTTTAATCTTTCAAAATGGAATTCTATTTCCAAATGGAACTATTTGCCTTTACACCCCGATTTGGTGCAGTGGTAAAGTAATGACCTTGAGAAAGTATTTTTCTCTATGGGTTTGAACCCAGGCTGACACTTTTGTAGTAACTTTTTAGATCGCTGTAGGACGGTGTTTAAAACTGTATTAGAGTTGTGTTAGAATATTCTGTATGTTTTAAAAAGACTAGATAATATTATATATAATAATGTTGTTTTTCAAGTGGATATTTGAAACTAATTTCCTTATTGTATCGATAGTTTTAAATATGTGAAGAGTCTGTGACTTATATTGATGACAGAAAAGACTGAACACCACTCATCTTCCATTGGGACATTTAAAAACCGGACAGTAATAAAGATATTTCGTCCTTGAAAAAGCCGACTAATCTGTGGCCAAACGATGGTTGCTTGGACTACAGACACAGGTTTCACTGTAAAGGGTGACTCTAAATAGGAAACACAGCTTAACCTGTCTGATTCTCTGTGTCTGAGCTTCTCTGCTTCGTGGTTATTGAACCCTGTGCATTCTGGTCTGTTAATTGCCCATGTGTTTTTAATAAATTTTATACCTTACCTCTGGAGTTCCACTATTTCACTAGTACAGGGTTTGGTAGCTACACGCCCTACAGCTCTTGAAAGTGTGAGTATAATCTGTCTTGTGAAATGTGTTTAACCTTCCAGACTTCACTATTATCCTTTCGGTGAACTGTGCAGATCCCATTTCAACCTGAATAAGTAGTTCCACTCCTTCACTTTGGACTATATATCCTTACTTGATTATTTGCTTTTATTCACTTATTTTCTGCATCAGGACTAGTTGCCTTAAAGTCCATGTATTTTACTTTTTTCATCAAAATCTTAAGGTTCTCATTCTGTAGTTGAAACTCTTGTCCAAGTGAGAAATCTTCTTACTAAAAAGATTTAATACAAGGGTTAGAAAGATATTTTACCCCCTGGTGTGATAACTATGGTTATTGCTGTCACTATTTCAGGATCCCGACAATACTTCTGTTTTTTCAGGACTAGATAAGGGTTTGTCACCAAGTTCTTTTTAAGGTCACTTTTCAGCTCCTTCCCTTTTATATCACAAGAAAATTGCCAATCTTTCAGACGTTCATGCCTTTGTTCTGGCTCAGAAGCAGGCCTGTTGTTAAAGGACCATTCAACTTGACGTTTTAATAATTCATAAAATGTTTCATTTTTCTTTTAAAAGATATGACGAGTCCACGGATTTCATCCTTATGGGATTACGCCTCCTGGTCAGCAGGAGGAGGCAAAGAGCACCACAGCAGAGCTGTATATATAGCTCCTCCCTTCCCTCCCACCCCAGTCATTCTCTTTGCCTGTGTTAGTGATAGGAAGAGGTAAAATGAGGTGTTAGTTTAGATTCTTCAATCAAGAAGTTTTTTGTTTTAAAATGGTGCCAGTGAGTACTATTTTTCTCGGGGAGAAATCGTCAGTCAATAACTTCCCAAGAGGAGTGGAGACATTTTATTTTCTGCCCTGATTGTTGATGATCTTAGCAAACTTGCTGGTTCCCACAGATCGGTTGAAGGTAATGTAAAGAACATCTTCAGTGTGGGGAACCGTGTCATGCTGCGCTCAGCATTGAGGTATGTTCAGTCATTTGCTTCTGGGGAGACTAGATACATCAGAACAGGCTGACATTATTCCTTGTACTGGGGAGGGATAATCGGTATGCACTATGTAAAATGAAATGGTGTGCCTGGAATTCCCTTTTTCTTTTATTACTTATCAACTGTGTGTTTGTGCAGTGACTCTATTGTGTTCACTTATACTGAGTATGCTGTGTGTGTGCTGACGCTGGGAGATGCGGTTTGTTCCCCAAGGGCTGTCGTTATCGGTAGTAACTTATAAAGGAAGTGTGTGTTTAAGAGGGGCACATTGGCGTTTTTCGTTATTTGGGTTAGGTGAAAACCGACATGTTTTTCTTCCCATGCGGGTCTCAGTGTGACTCGAGTTACGCCCACGGTGGACGGGGCCTAGTTTCGCGCGCTCAGCCGCGCAGTAATCATCCGGATCGGCAGCAGGTTCCTGGGCTCCGGTGTGGCCTAAGTCAGTTTGTGCATATAAGGGTACAAAGAGACTTGGGAGCGCCGCTCACAGAAGATCAGTGTTGTCTGGGGGTAGGTAGGTGTCGCAGCAGTGCTGTGGCGAGGTGCAAGTGTCTAGAGCAGTACTTTCCAAACTGTGTGTCGGGACACACTAGTGTGTCGGCAGCAGTGTGTAGGTGTGTCCCTGCTTCAGCACAAATTTTTTAAAATGTAATTTATTTTTTTATTTTTTTTTGTTTCTGACTTTCCGCCTGCCTGCTATGCATATCACATGGTTGACACGTGATTGATACCTAGGGGGTAGTCTCCTTAATTGGCTTGTGACTGCACGTGTAGTCAGTGAGTGGTACAGCAGTGTGTTTGCAGCGTGGGCAGTAGTCAATCGGACTCACCGAGCTCTGAGGGCGGCAACTTAAACGCTGAGCTTAAGTCAGAAGTCAAAGGGTTGTTTTTTGCAGTTAGCTCCCAGTAGTGCATTGCTGCTCCTGCTCTTGATATATGGATAGGAAGGGGAAGCTTAAAAATGCTTAATGATGAAATGCGAGTGTCTTTATCTAATATACCACTAAACATTCAGAAACTGTGTTCATCCCATCAACCGTATACATCCCATTAAAATAGTAAGTAGCTATTGGAGGTATTAAACTTTTTTTTCATTCTTGCACATACATACTGTTACTTGTAAATACATTTTGTTATTATATAATTTATGTATCTGTCCATATCTCTTAAAACAAGTTAGCTTAACCTCCTGTTTGCTAGTACAACTAAACTACTGTGTCGCCAAATTTAGGTCTAAAAAGTGTGTCACCAACATTAAAAGTTTGGAAATCTCTGGTCTAGAGTTTTATTAAAATTGGTAAATAGCTGAACTGAACAAACGGAGCAGTATTTGTTAAGTCAGTTTGTGCATATAAGGACGCTTTTTGTCGCTGCAAAGTTATTATACTGCAAGCAGAAAAATTGTTGTGCTTTTATTTTTTAAAGGCACAGTAGGCTTTTTTATTTCAAATATTTTACTATAAGATTTGACTTTCAAGGTTAAATATATCAAGTAAAGAACGACTATTATTGCTATTGCTAGTCTGTTTAACATTAAAAGGCAAAAGACCCTAAAAATATAGCATAAGCTACCTCAATGAAAGTGCAACCCAAAAAACACTTCCCTATATAAAATTGAGGAGCGCTGAAAAGCAGCTAAAGAGATCAAAATTGATTGAGTATGTACCAGTATGGACAAAAAAACTATGTGAGAATATGCTTAGGCGACAATCAATAATATTTATTAAAGACAATATTTATTAAAAACAGTGTTAAAGCCTAATACCACCGGTGGTAAAATATCATTCTAATACTGCAATGACATAAAAAATGGCAATGCCAAGTTATAACATTAAAAAACAAAAGTTAAACTATCAATGGTGATAGTAAAGGACAAAATGGATAACTGATGTTACTCTGTTGCAGCTCAAATAGTCTTATATAGCCGTTGATAGGAGCTCACAATTGCGGCTGATACTTTGTATACGTTTAAAAATAAATGTCCAGCAACAGAGAGTCTCATGGAACAATCCTTGGTTAATATGCAATGAGGGAGTTATGGGAGAACAGTCAGCTGTAGTGTGAGGGTTACTCCAAACGAAACGGTATTGGTACTTAGATATATAATAATTCCCAGAATACGAAACTTGCACAATTTCTCCACTATTAAAAGAAGTTGTAGCTTACCAGGGGTCTCCGGCTATTACACTCTTTACCTCAGACTTGGCGTTTTTTTTGGATGCGATATCCTCCGAGTTTTCAGCCTTTCTCCCCTCTAGGTAGCTAGTTCCGGTCAGGTAGTAAGGTCACAAGACTCGACCAGACCAATGATGATAGCCGATTACCAGGAAAGGTGATTCTGTTCAATTCTAAGTACAGACAGTCTTTTGCAGCAAAGAGTTACAATTAGGTTATTTGTAACTGTAACTTAATTCCGCTGGGAAAAAGAGTAAACCTTTGTAAAAAGAAGTTAATCAGAGCGCTCTGAATTTCCAATTTAGACACAGCTTGTCATCTTCACAACATCGACCTTACTTTTTTTCTTGCTTTATCTCTAGCTTCAACAATTAATTTCTCATCATAACCCTTTTGTTTGAATTTTGTTTCTAATTTGTCAGCTTGTGTTTCAAAATCAGTGATTCTAGAACAATTTTTCCTTAATCTAGTAAATTGATTATTAGGTATATTGTCTATCCATCGTCTAAGATGACAACTGTTGTTATCAATATAATTATTTGAATCAACTGTTTTAAAATGGGTAGAAGTAGATAGTTCACCATTTCTTACATCAATATCTAGATCTAGGAAATTAATATGGTTTTTACTGATTTCATGAGTAAAATTTAAACCAAATTTTTTATCTTTCAGGTCTTCTAAAAAGTATTCAAATATTTCTAAGTTCCCCTTCCAAATAATGAAAATATCATCGATAAATCTGCGATAGAGCACCAAGTTTGCCTCCCAGTTGCCATTGAACACCATGGAATCTTCCAAATAACCCATCACAAGATTGGCATAACTGGGGACAAACTTGGTGCCCATCGCAGTACCCTGAATTTGGAGGTAGAATTGACCGTCAAAATTAAAATAATTATTTTTAAGAATGAATAAAATACATTTTTTAATAAAATCTATTTGTTCATAGCTCATTAGTCCACCCTTTTGGAGAAAATAATTAACAGATTCTATTCCAATATCATGGTTAATACTCGTATAAAGGGAATTTACATCACATGTTATAAGATAGTAATCCTGTTCCCATTTAATATTGGTTAAACAGTTAATCAAATCTGTTGAATCTTTAAGATAGGCCTCAAGCCTAGTTACATAATATTGAAGAAAATAATCAATGTATTGGGACAAATTTGCAGTTAACGATTGGATACCCGAAATTATTGGTCTCCCTGGTGGATTTATTAGACTCTTGTGAATCTTTGGTAAATAATAAAATTCAGGATGTCTAGGATATTTCTCATTAATAAACTCATATTCTTTACCATTAATTATTCCTTTTTTAAAAGCTTCTCTGAGCAGTACTTCTAATTTTGATTTTTGCTTATTTAATGGGTTTAATTTTATCTTTTTGTATGTACTTTCATCATTCAGTTATCTTTCACATTCCTTAAAATAATCTACTGAGTTTAAAATGACTACTCCTCCACCCTTATCCGCCTGCTTAATTATCACCTTTCTATCATTCTTAAGATTATTCAGGGGACTTAGAAATATTTGAATACTTTTTAGAAGACCTGAAAGATAAAAAATTTGGTTTAAATTTTACTCATGAAATCAGTAAAAACCATATTAATTTCCTAGATCTAGATATTGATGTAAGAAATGGTGAACTATCTACTTCTACCCATTTTAAAACAGTTGATTCAAATAATTATATTGATAACAACAGTTGTCATCTTAGACGATGGATAGACAATATACCTAATAATCAATTTACTAGATTAAGGAAAAATTGTTCTAGAATCACTGATTTTGAAACACAAGCTGACAAATTAGAAACAAAATTCAAACAAAAGGGTTATGATGAGAAATTAATTGTTGAAGCTAGAGATAAAGCAAGAAAAAAAGTAAGGTCGATGTTGTGAAGATGACAAGCTGTGTCTAAATTGGAAATTCAGAGCGCTCTGATTAACTTCTTTTTACAAAGGTTTACTCTTTTTCCCAGCGGAATTAAGTTACAGTTACAAATAACCTAATTGTAACTCTTTGCTGCAAAAGACTGTCTGTACTTAGAATTGAACAGAATCACCTTTCCTGGTAATCGGCTATCATCATTGGTCTGGTCGAGTCTTGTGACCTTACTACCTGACCGGAACTAGCTACCTAGAGGGGAGAAAGGCTGAAAACTCGGAGGATATCGCATCCAAAAAAAACGCCAAGTCTGAGGTAAAGAGTGTAATAGCCGGAGACCCCTGGTAAGCTACAACTTCTTTTAATAGTGGAGAAATTGTGCAAGTTTCGTATTCTGGGAATTATTATATATCTAAGTACCAATACCGTTTCGTTTGGAGTAACCCTCACACTACAGCTGACTGTTCTCCCATAACTCCCTCATTGCATATTAACCAAGGATTGTTCCATGAGACTCTCTGTTGCTGGACATTTATTTTTAAACGTATACAAAGTATCAGCCGCAATTGTGAGCTCCTATCAACGGCTATATAAGACTATTTGAGCTGCAACAGAGTAACATCAGTTATCCATTTTGTCCTTTACTATCACCATTGATAGTTTAACTTTTGTTTTTTAATGTTATAACTTGGCATTGCCATTTTTTATGTCATTGCAGTATTAGAATGATATTTTACCACCGGTGGTATTAGGCTTTAACACTGTTTTTAATAAATATTGTCTTTAATAAATATTATTGATTGTCGCCTAAGCATATTCTCACATAGTTTTTTTTGTCCATACTGGTACATACTCAATCAATTTTGATCTCTTTAGCTGCTTTTCAGCGCTCCTCAATTTTATTGTTTTTATAGTCTGTTTAACATGTCTGAACTAAAGGAAAGTACTTGTTCTATGTGTTTAGATGCCAATGTGGAACCTCCTCTTACTTTTTGTCCCTCATGTACTGAAAGGGCCTTACAATGTAAAGAGCAGATTTTCTTTAATGCAAGTATGTCTAAGGATGCTTCTCAGTCTGATGAGAATCGGGGTATGCCGCTACTTTCTCCCCAAGCGTCACAACCTTTAACGCCCACCTAAGCGACGCCGTGTTCCTCAACCGCGTCCACTTCATTTACTCTGCAGGATATGGCTGCAGTTATGTCATCTACCCTTACGGAGGTTTTATCCAAGTTGCCAGTGTTGCAGGGCGACTTCTGATGCTTTGATGGCTATTTCCGATGTACCCTCACAGGGATCTGATTTGGGGGGTAGGGAACTTCTGTCTGAGGGGGAACTTTCCGACTCAGGGAGTGCGTTACCTCAGACAGACTCGGACGTCATGTCCTTTAGATTTAAGCTTGAACACCTCCGCCTGTTACTTCGGGAGGTTTTAGCGACTCTGGATGACTGTAACTCTATTGTGGTGCCACCAGAGAAATTGTGTAAGATGGACAAATACTTAGAGGTTCCTGCTTACTCTGATATTTTTCCGGTTCCTAAGAGAATCTCAGAAAATTATTACGCGGGAATGGGAAAGACCGGGTATCCCGTTCTCACCTTCCCCTAATTTTAAGAAAATGTATCCTATAGCTAACACTGTTCGGGATTCTTGGCAAACAGTCCCTAAGGTGGAGGAAGCTACATCTACCCTGGCTAAGCGTACAACTATTCCTATTGAGGACAGTTGTGCTTTCAAAGACCCTATGGATAAAAAGTTGGAGGGTCTTCTAGAAAAGTTATTTATTCATCAGGGTTTTCTATTATAACCAACGGCCTGTATTGTACCAGTTACAACTGCGGCGGCCTTTTGGTTTGACGCCTTAGAAGTGTCTCTTAAGACTAAGACTCCTTTAGAGGAAATCTTTTATTACAGATGCCGCCTTTCAGATTGCCAAGCTGGCGGCTAAGAATGAGGGATTTGCCATTTTAGCGGGTAGAACGTTATGGTTAAAATCTTGGTCTGCTGATGTGTCCTCTAAATCAAAGCTTTTGGCTATCCCTTTCAAAGGAAAGACCCTATTCGGGCCTGACTTGAAAGAAATCATTTCTGACATTATGGGAGGTAAGGGTCATCTCCTACCTCAGGATAAGGCAGCTAAACTGAGGGGTAAACAGAATAATTTTCGTTCCTTTCGGAAAATGATGCTTCTGTTGAACAGATTTGCAAGGCTGCAGCTTGGTCGTCTCTTCAGACTTTTTCCAAATTTTACAAATTTGATACTTTTGCCTCGTCCGAGGCTGTTTTGGGAGAAAGGTTCTTCAAGCAGTGGTACCTTCCGTTTAGGTTCCTGTCTTGTCCCTCCCTTTCATCCGTGTCCTATAGCTTTGGTATTGTATCCCATAAGTAAGGATGAAATCCGTGGACTCGTCATATCTTGTAAAAGAAAAGGAAATTTATGCTTACCTGATAAATGTATTTCTTTTACGATATGACGAGTCCACGGCCCACCCTGTCATTTCTAAGACAGGTATTTACTTATTTTTTGTTAAACTTCAGTCACCTCTGCACCTTTGGCTTTTCCTTTCTCTTCCTAACTTCGGTCGAATGACTGGAGGGGGAGGGGAAGGGAGGAACTATATATACAGCTCTGCTGTGGTGCTCTTTGCCTCCTCCTGCTGACCAGGAGGTGTAATCCCATAAGTAAGGATGAAATCCGTGGACTCGTCATATCGTAAAAGAAATAAATTTATCAGGTAAGCATAAATTTCCTTTTTGCAAGTAAATAATGAATGTATATTGCAATAATATTTTATTTTGCAGCTTTTTGCTGTAAAATACATCTAAAACTTGTGCTTGTTTTACTTTCTCCCAGAGAGGCTTTTGTTAATACTTTTAGGCAATTTATGTGAGCTTTTCTTTACTGCCTAAGCTTCTATAGTGTCACATGCTGTTAAAAGGTAGATTATCAGTTTTGCATCAACAATCAAGACAGGCAAATCATTCTTTGCAATAGTAACTAAGCTAAATCAGTGCTAAACCTCAATACAAGAGAGCAGGCTACCCCTGCACATGGGCAAACAGAGTTTGTGCTATATCTGAATATTACTTTGTGATGGGTTGGGGTTCTTGTGTTCTGTGGGACAGGGAAACCAGTGAAAAGAATAAACATAAAACAACATGCTCATTTGTCAAACTAAAGCTGCAGTTTTCATTGTAAAATTCTTTTATATGAAGGTTCATAATCATGTAGTTCATCATTTGTATATAGTTATAATTTCCCTTCAAACCAATCTCTCCTCCTTGGAATTCAGTTTTAAGAGCTTTACAAGCGCCTACATTTGAGTAGAGATATTGAATGTGTCTTGGAAGGTGTTTTCTGTGTTCTTATGTTAGAAGTGTCCCTGAGTTCCTTGTCAATGTCCTGCTCTTATTTTCCTTCAAGATAAGGAGGTTCCTCACATCTAATAGTTTTCTACCTAAAGTATTGTCTACAGAAAATATTATTCAAGAGATTGTATTTCCTTCTTTGTGTCCTAACCCCTATAATTCTAAGGAGAGACTTTTACACAATTTAGATGTGATCAGGGCTTTAAAATTCTATTCCAGGCCACAGAAGTCATTAGACAATCTACTAGTCTATTCTCAATGTCTCAGGCCCACGTAAGGGTAAAAAAGCCACAGTTGTTACTTAGCTTCCTGTATAAAGAACTGAATATATAAAGCTTAGTCAGAGGTGGATAGATTTCCTCCAAAATGCATCACTACATTGAAATTAAGCTTCTGTGGAGCAGTTTTGCAAAGCAACTACTTGGTTTTACCTTTCGCACGATCTTTAAACTTGATAGTTTCATGTCGTTTTTTGTTTTGTTTTTTTGAGGCAGTTTTTGGCAAGAAAGTCCTACAGGCCACAGTGTCTAGTAAAAAGGTGCCTGTCTTCATTTTTTCCACTCTTTTTCTCATGAATTCCACAGCTTGGGTATTGGATCCCAGGTCTAATGGCTCGTGGACTCTCACCATCTTGTGAAAGAAAAAATGTTGTTTACCTGGTAAATTTATTTATTTCATGGTGGTCAGAGCCCACGAGACCCACCCACATTTATATATTTTATTGGCGGCAGTTCAAGATTTCACCTCATTTAACCTGTTTTGTCTTCTTGGCTATACATTAGACTGAGGTGATCAGAGAGGTGAGAGGGATCATAAGCTTTTAGTGTGTTGGGTATCTTTGCCGCCTCCTAGTGGCCAGGAGTTGGATCCCAGGTGTAATGGTTTGGTGACTCTCACCACCATGAAATAAATGAATTTATCAGGTAAGTATACATTGTGATAAGATTTGCTCTTCTCATTGTCATTTAGTATTATGGTATTGAAAGGATGTGCAACTATCTCATTGTCACTTGGTATTTCAGTGGAAAATAACAGTTGACTGTAACTTTTTGAGCTGTCATTTTATTTTGAAAAAGACATCTAAGGTGGTAATAAAACTTGTTATTCCAGTTGTGTGGTTTACTGCATGTGATTGTCATTAAAATGCCATAGAATAACAAGCAAGTCAATGTCATTTGCACTGGGACACTGAACCCAATTTTATTTTCATGAATCAGACAGAGCAGCAATTTTAAGCAAGTTTTTAATTTACTCCTATTATCATTTTTTCTTCGTTCTCTTGCTATCTTTATTTGAAAAAGGCATCTAAGCTAGGGAGCCAGCTAATTTTTGGTTCAGCACTTGTTTATTGCTGCTGTCCAATCAGCAAGGACAACCCAGTTTGTTCACCAAAAATGGGCCGGCATCTAAACTTACATTCTTGCTTTTCAAATAAACATACCAAGAGAATGAAGAAAATTTGATAATAGGAGTAAATTAGAAAGTTGCTTAAAATTGCTGCTCTATCTGAATCACGAAAGAAAAAATTTGGGTTCAGTGTCCCTTTAATACTAAAATGTCAAGTGACAATGACATTTTACAACCGATATGTGTCGGTCACATTTTCACAGTGAAATTCTAGAAAACTGACATAAATCAGTGTCCCTCTGAGTCTTTAGACGTTACTAATATGGTCACTGTACATCTTGCTATGACACATGTGCTGCTGACTTCACAGCCATCTTGATGTTCTTCCTTCATAGATGCTGTGGTGACGCTCTCAGCTTCGAGCGCTCTCGGAGCAGACAGCCTGCAGTCTCTGACTTCGGATGGAGCCACTCTTGCAGTGCAGCAAGTGATGTTAGGTGGGCAGAGTGAGGATGAGTCTCTGGAAACAGATGAGGAGGACACAGATGCAGAACTGAACACGGGAGACTTGCGAGGTCTGGTGCTGAGTAGCGGGGGGCTGCAGTGACGGACACTGTACTAATTCTGTGCCACCGGGAGTGACGGTTCCTAAAATGTGAGGTCATATGTGGTGATCCCTAAACTCTCTTCCTGCCACAAGCTGCTTCTTGCTACAAAATGTTTTGCACCTTAACACAAACTGACTCCTAAGGAGCTAATAGCGAGTGAGCAACAAACGCCTGGTGATACCCCCCATCACCCACTGACTGCACCTCTCACTGTACCCCTGAAACTAAAACTCATGCCACGTGATACCCCCAAGACTTCAAGCTTGGTGACCTTCATTTCACGTCATGTAAACTTACCAAACCTTGCATTGTGAACAGGCAACAAGGTGAACCAGTGACCCCCATACCACAGACAAGTGATCCGCAAGTCTCCCGACCTGGAAACGCAAAACCTGCTTAGCACTGATGGGGCGAAAGGAATGGGGGATGGTGTGGAACCTTCCGCGATGCACAATACAGAGCAACAGGTCACAAGGTTTAAAGATCACACAACAGAGGACAGTGCCACTACACATACGTGTCCCCTCTTGTACTGCACAGTGACATCTCTGGTGAATTGTGTGCACATGCAAGGCTGTCACACAGCGAGCTGTAACGTCTGTGGGCTACCAGTGAGGGGAAAAAGTGACGTTTTGTTTTTACTCCCAAATGATAGAACTGTATTTTTGTAGAGTTGTGAGAGAATAAATCTTGAAACAGACTCTGGTTTCTCTCATGCATCTGCTTCTTCATATGTGGTCGGTTCCCTCATACTAAGCATGCCACAAACCGTTTAATACCCACGCATGCAGCGGAAACCAAACTAGGTTATACTGATACTTAGCTAAAGTTGGTAACCCTTATGGTCTCTTGCAGATATAGTGAGTTGTGTGCAAACTGGTGAATTATAAATATGTAACATTCAGTCGGAATCACACAATACCCTGGACCCCACAGGCAGACTCTGGGCAACACCACTGGTACTGTGGTCTTTACATATTGTACTTTTTATTAATTATGTTTACAAATCTATCTAAACCGTATTTAACAATATATCATCCCCTACCTGTCTGTCTGTCTGTCCAGAAGTAACACTAACTCAGTATCTATAGATTTCCTTCATACAGGGGGTGAGAGTCCAAGATCCATTACTCCTGGGAATTACTCTTTCTTCTATAAAGGTAAGACGAGTCCACGGATTCATCCTTTACTTGTGGGATATTATCCTTCCCTACAGGAAGTGGCAAAGAGCACCACAGCAAAGCTGTCTATATAGCTCCTCCCTTAGCTCCACCCCCAGTCATTCTCTTTGCCTACTCTAAGTACTAGGAAGGGTAAAGTGAAAGAGGTGATAAAATATTAGTTTTTAATTTCTTCAAGCAAGAGTTTGTTATTTAAATGGTACCGGTTTGTACTATTTACTCTCAGGCAGCAGATGGATGAAGACTGCTGCCTGGAGGATGATGATCTTAGCATTTGTAACTAAGGTCCATTGCTGTTCCCACAGAAGCTGAGGAGTACAGGAAACTTCAGTGTGAGGAACGGTTTCATGCTATGCAGCAATGAGGTATGTTCAGTCATATTTTTTCTGGAGAGACTGTGTATTTCAGAAAGGCTGACATTATACCCAGGAGGGTAAGGGTAAGCAGTAATCCTAGAGCTAAAAGAAGGGCATTACTGAGCTTGCATATGGGGCCAATTACAAATATGGTTGACACTGAATGGCAAATGTTTGTGAGCAAACGTTTTTTGTTTTGGGAGTGCTTTAACGTTTTTGTGGGCAACTTTATTAAGGACACACATGGCTTAATTTTCGGGTCTTAGAACCCACATGGCTAGTTATAACCGCTCTGGTGCGGTTCTTTAAGGCTAAGGAAACCTCGAGTTAGATGGGCGGGGCCTATTTTCGCGCCTCAGATGCGCAGTTAGTTTTGTCGGCAAGCTCTAACTCCTGAGGGCCCTGGTGTATGTTTTGGGACAAATCAAAGCTTTTACCCCACACTTTTCGATCCCTGAGGGCAGGTAGGACCACAGCAGGGCTGTGGCAAGGTGCTGAGGGTTTTTTTTCCGGATCTGGGCCTATTTTCGATCCGGTTTGGAAATTAAGGGGTTAATTGTTAAAAAATTTTGTGGTTCAATCTTAACTACCTATAGTGGGTCTACATACAAATTTTTGAAAAATTTGGTGCATGTTTAGACTTTTGCAGAACGTGTATGCTTTTCTTTCATGTAATTAGCAAGAGTCCATGAGCTAGTGACGTATGGGATATACATTCCTACCAGGAGGGGCAAAGTTTCCCAAACCTCAAAATGCCTACAAATACACCCCTCACCACACCCACAAATCAGTTTTACAAACTTTGCCTCCTATGGAGGTGGTGAAGTAAGTTTGTGCTAGATTCTACGTTGATATGCACTCCGCAGCAGGTTGGAGCCCGGTTTTCCTCTCAGCGTGCAGTGAATGTCAGAGGGATGTGAGGAGAGTATTGCCTATTTTGAATGCAGTGATCTCCTTCTACGGGGTCTATTTCATAGGTTCTCTGTTATCGGTCGTAGAGATTCATCTCTTACCTCCCTTTTCAGATCGACGATATACTCTTATATATATACCATTACCTCTGCTGATTTTCGTTTCAGTACTGGTTTGGCTTTCTACAAACATGTAGATGAGTGTCCTGGGGTAAGTAAGTCTTATTTTCTGTGACACTCTAAGCTATGGTTGGGCACTTTTTTAATAAAGTTCTAAATATATGTAACATACATAGTAACATAGTAGATAAGGTTGAAAAAAGACTGAAGTCCATCGAGTTCAACCTATACAAATCTAAAATACTTACAAAAAGCTCCAGTTAAGCTTAAATAACCCCATTAAAATGTGACCCATTTAATACTAGCAATCATATCCATGAATTTTGTTTATATACAGAAATTTATCCAGACTATTTTTAAATGTATCTATGGTATTGGCATTCACTACCTCCTTTGGTAATGAGTTCCACAATTTTATTGCTCTTACAGTGAAAAAACGTTTCCGTTGCAGGAGATTAAATCTCCTTTCCTCCAACCTTAAATTATGACCTCTTGTCATCTCTGTATATGGGCCTTGAATATATTTATATAAAGTAATCATGTCACCTCTCAAGCGCCTTTTTTCTAAAGAGAACAGACCCAGTTTGGCTAGCCTCTCCTCATAGGTTAATTTCTCCAATCCCCTTATTAGCTTTGTGGCCCTTCTCTGAACTTTTTCTAGTTCTGCAATATCTTTTTTAGCAATCGGTCCCCAGAACTGCACTCCAAACTCAAGGTGAGGTCTTACCAGGGCTTTATATAATGACAGAATTATGCTTTCCTCCCTTGAATCAATGCCTCTTTTAATACATGCTAGTATCTTATTAGCCTTTGAAGCCGCTGCCCTGCATTGTGCACTCATATTTAGCTTGTTATCTATTACTACTCCCAAATCCCTTTCCTCCTGTGTTTGGCTAAGTCTTGTCCCATTTAAAAAATACATAGCCTGCTTATTTTTACTTCCAAAATGTAGAACCTTACATTTTTCCGTATTAAATCTCATTTTCCATTCACTTGCCCATAGTTCTAATTTTAGCAAATCCCTTTGCAAAGAGAGTTCATCCTGCTCTGACCTAATGACCTTACTTAACTTAGTATCATCTGCAAAAATAGAGATGTCGCTATTTAATCCTTGCTCCAAGTCATTTATAAAAATATTAAAAAGAACAGGGCCCAGTACTGATCCCTGGGGGACGTCACTGATTACCTTTGTCCAATCTGAGTATGATCCATTTACTGCTACTCGTTGCTCCCTATCTTTTATCCAGTTATTTATCCATGAGCTAACATTTTCAGCTATTCCCAGTCCCTTAATTTTGTGCATTAATCTCTCATGTGGCACTGTATCAAATGCCTTTGCAAAATCTAAGTATATCACATCAACTGATTCCCCTTTATCTATATTTTTACTTACTTCCTCGTAGAATCTAATTAGATTAGTTTGACATGATCTATTTCTCCTAAAGCCATGCTGATTAGAACTCATAATCTTGTTTACACAAATATGCTCATCAATATAATCCCTTATAATCCCTTCAAATATCTTCCCCACTATTGATGTCAGACTAACTGGTCTATAGCTTCCTGGATCATCCCTGCTTCCCTTTTTGAAGAGTGGCACCACATCAGCTTTACGCCAATCCTGGGGTACCATGCCTGAGGATAATGAGTCTTGAAAAATTAAGAGTAAAGGTTTGTCTATAACAGTGCTAAGTTCACTTAACACCCTTGGGTGTATTCCATCTGGGCCTGGAGTTTTATTTACCTTAATATTTTTTAGTTTTTTCCTGATATCCTCTAAACAAAACCCAGTTAGTGGTATGGACTGGCATGTTCTATTCTGTTCCAAAGTATCATTCAATGGTTCCTCTCTTGTGTATACTGAAGAAAAAAACTGGTTTAGTACCTCAGCCTTCTCCCTGTCATTGTATTCAAACATTTATTTGCCTTGACTCAGGATGTTCAACATTCCTTATTTTCAGACAGTCAGTTTCATATTTGGGATAATGCACTTGAATCAATTATTTTTCTTACCTTAAAAATTTGACTTTTTTCCCTGTGGGCTGTTAGGCTCGCGGGGGCTGAAAATGCTTCATTTTATTGCGTCATTCTTGGCGCAGACTTTTTTGGCGCAAAAAATCTTTTCTGTTTCCGGCGTCATACGTGTCGCCGGAAGTTGCGTCATTTTTGATGTTCTTTTGCGCCAAAAATGTCGGCGTTCCGGACATGGCGTCATTTTTGGCGCCAAAAGCATTTAGGCGCCAAATAATGTGGCCGTCTTATTTGGCGCTTAAAAAATATTGGCGTCGCTTTTGTCTCCACATTATTTAAGTCTCATTTTTCTTTGCTTCTGGTTGCTAGAAGCTTGTTCATTGGCATTTTTTCCCATTCCTGAAACTGTCATTTAAGGAATTTGATCAATTTTGCTTTATATGTTGTTTTTTCTCTTACATATTGCAAGATGTCTCACGTTGCATCTGAGTCAGAAGATACTTCAGGAAAATCGCTGTCTGGTGCTGGAACTACCAAAGCTAAGTGTATCTGCTGTAAACTTTTGGTAGCTGTTCCTCCAGCTGTTGTTTGTATTAATTGTCATGACAAACTTGTTAATGCAGATAATATTTCCTTTAGTAATGTACCATTACCTGTTGCAGTTCCATCAACATCTAATGTTCAGAATGTTCCTGATAACATAAGAGATTTTGTTTCTGAATCCATCAAGAAGGCTATGTCTGTTATTCCTCCTTCTAGTAAACATAAAAAATCTTTTAAAACTTCTCTTTATACAGATGAATTTTTAAATGAACATCATCATTCTGATTCTAATGACTCTTCTGGTTCAGAGGATTCTGTCTCAGAGGTTGATGCTGATAAATCTTCATATTTATTTAAAATGGAATTTATTCGTTCTTTACTTAAAGAAGTACTAATTGCTTTAGAAATTGAGGATTCTGGTCCTCTTGATACTAAATCTAAACGTTTAGATAAGGTCTTTAAATCTCCTGTGGTTATTCCAGAAGTTTTTCCTGTTCCTGGTGCTATTTCTGAAGTAATTTCCAGAGAATGGAATAATTTGGGTAATTCATTTACTCCTTCTAAACGTTTTAAGCAATTATATCCTGTGCCGTCTGACAGATTAGAATTTTGGGACAAAATCCCTAAAGTTGATGGGGCTATTTCTACCCTTGCTAAGCGTACTACTATTCCTACGTCAGATGGTACTTCCTTTAAGGATCCTTTAGATAGGAAAATTGAATCCTTTCTAAGAAAAGCTTATCTGTGTTCAGGTAATCTTGTTAGACCTGCTATATCATTGGCTGATGTTGCTGCAGCTTCAACTTTTTGGTTGGAAACTTTAGCGCAACAAGTAACAGCTCATGATTCTCATAATATTATTATTCTTCTTCAACATGCTAATAATTTTATCTGTGATGCTATTTTTGATATTATCAGAGTTGATGTCAGGTTTATGTCTCTAGCTATTTTAGCTAGAAGAGCTTTATGGCTTAAAACTTGGAATGCTGATATGTCTTCTAAATCGACTCTACTTTCCATTTCTTTCCAGGGTAACAAATTATTTGGTTCTCAGTTGGATTCTATTATCTCAACTGTTACTGGTGGGAAAGGAACTTTTTTACCACAGGATAAAAAATCTAAGGGTAAAAACAGGGCTAATAATAGTTTTCGTTCCTTTCGTTTCAACAAAGAACAAAAGCCTGATCCTTCATCCTCAGGAGCAGTTTCAGTTTGGAAACCATCTCCAGTCTGGAATAAATCCAAGCCTTCTAGAAAAGCAAAGCCAGCTTCTAAGTCCACATGAAGGTGCGGCCCTCATTCCAGCTCAGCTGGTAGGGGGCAGGTTACGTTTTTTCAAAGAAATTTGGATCAATTCTGTTCACAATCTTTGGATTCAGAACATTGTTTCAGAAGGGTACAGAATTGGTTTCAAGATAAGAACTCCTGCAAAGAGATTTTTTCTTTCCCGTGTCCCAGTAAATCCAGTGAAAGCTCAAGCATTTCTGAAATGTGTTTCAGATCTAGAGTTGGCTGGAGTAATTATGCCAGTTCCAGTTCTGGAACAGGGGCTGGGGTTTTATTCGAATCTCTTCATTGTACCAAAGAAGGAGAATTCCTTCAGACCAGTTCTGGATCTAAAAATATTGAATCGTTATGTAAGGATACCAACGTTCAAAATGGTAACTGTAAGGACTATCTTGCCTTTTGTTCAACAAGGGCATTATATGTCCACAATAGATTTACAGGATGCATATCTGCATATTCCGATTCATCCAGATCATTATCAGTTCCTGAGATTCTCTTTTCTGGACAAGCATTACCAGTTTGTGGCTCTGCCGTTTGGCCTAGCTACAGCTCCAAGAATTTTTACAAAGGTTCTCGGTGCCCTTCTGTCTGTAATCAGAGAACAGGGTATTGTGGTATTTCCTTATTTGGACGATATCTTGGTACTTGCTCAGTCTTTACATTTAGCAGAATCTCATACGAATCGACTTGTGTTGTTTCTTCAAGATCATGGTTGGAGGATCAATTCACTAAAAAGTTCATTGACTCCTCAGACAAGGGTAACCTTTCTGGGTTTCCAGATAGATTCAGTGTCCATGACTCTGTCTTTGACAGACAAGAGACGTCTAAAATTGATTTCAGCTTGTCGAAACCTTCAGTCACAATCATTCCCTTCGGTAGCCTTATGCATGGAAATTCTAGGTCTTATGACTACTGCATCGGACGCGATCCCCTTTGCTCGTTTTCACATGCGACCTCTTCAGCTCTGTATGCTGAATCAATGGTGCAGGGATTACACAAAGATATCTCAATTAATATCTTTAAAACCGATTGTACGACACTCTCTAACGTGGTGGACAGATCACCATCGTTTAATTCAGGGGGCTTCTTTTGTTCTTCCGACCTGGACTGTAATTTCAACAGATGCAAGTCTTACAGGTTGGGGAGCTGTGTGGGGATCTCTGACGGCACAAGGAGTTTGGGAATCTCAGGAGGTGAGATTACCGATCAATATTTTGGAACTCCGTGCAATTTTCAGAGCTCTTCAGTCTTGGCCTCTTCTGAAGAGAGAATCGTTCATTTGTTTTCAGACAGACAATGTCACAACTGTGGCATACATCAATCATCAAGGAGGGACTCACAGTCCTCTGGCTATGAAAGAAGTATCTTGAATTCTGGTTTGGGCGGAATCCAGCTCCTGTCTAATCTCTGCGGTTCATATCCCAGGTATAGACAATTGGGAAGCGGATTATCTCAGTCGCCAAACGTTGCATCCGGGCGAATGGTCTCTTCACCCAGAGGTATTTCTTCAGATTGTTCAAATGTGGGAGCTTCCAGAAATAGATCTGATGGCGTCTCATCTAAACAAGAAACTTCCCAGGTATCTGTCCAGATCCCGGGATCCTCAGGCGGAAGCAGTGGATGCATTATCACTTCCTTGGAAGTATCATCCTGCCTATATCTTTCCGCCTCTAGTTCTTGTTCCAGGAGTAATCTCCAAGATTCTGAAGGAATGCTCGTTTGTTCTGCTGGTAGCTCCGGCATGGCCTCACAGGTTTTGGTATGCGGATCTTGTCCGGATGGCCTCTTGCCATCCGTGGACTCTTCCGCTAAGACCAGACCTTCTGTCGCAAGGTCCTTTTTTCCATCAGGATCTCAAATCCTTAAATTTAAAGGTATGGAGATTGAACGCTTGACTCTTGGTCAAAGAGGTTTCTCTGACTCTGTGATTAATACTATGTTACAGGCTCGTAAATCTGTATCTAGAGAGATATATTATAGAGTCTGGAAGACTTATATTTCTTGGTGTCTTTCTCATCATTTTTCTTGGCATTCTTTTAGAATTCCGAGAATTTTACAGTTTCTTCAGGATGGTTTAGATAAAGGTTTATCCGCAAGTTCTTTGAAAGGACAAATCTCTGCTCTTTCTGTTCTTTTTCACAGAAAGATTGCTAATCTTCCTGATATTTATTGTTTTGTACAAGCTTTGGTTCGTATAAAACCTGTCATTAAGTCAATTTCTCCTCCTTGGAGTTTGAATTTGGTTCTGGGGGCTCTTCAAGCTCCTCCTTTTGAACCCATGCATTCATTGCACATTAAATTACTTTCTTGGAAAGTTTTGTTCCTTTTGGCGATCTCTTCTGCCAGAAGAGTCTCTGAATTATCTGCTCTTTCTTGTGAGTCTCCTTTTCTGATTTTTCATCAGGATAAGGCGGTGTTGCGAACTTCTTTTGAATTTTTACCTAAGGTTGTGAATTCCAACAACATTAGTAGAGAAATTGTGGTTCCCTCATGTCCTAATCCTAAGAATTCTAAGGAGAAATCGTTGCATTCTTTGGATGTTGTTAGAGCTTTGAAATATTATGTTGAAGCTACTAAGTCTTTCCGAAAGACTTCTAGTCTATTTGTTATGTTTTCCGGTTCTAGAAAAGGCCAGAAAGCTGACGTTTCTTTGGCATCTTGGTTGAAATCTTTAATTCATCATGCCTATGTCGAGTCGGGTAAAACTCCGCCTCAAAGGATTACAGCTCATTCTACTAGGTCAGTTTCTACTTCCTGGGCGTTTAAGAATGAAGCTTCGGTTGATCAGATTTGCAAAGCAGCAACTTGGTCCTCTTTGCATACTTTTACTAAATTCTACCATTTTGATGTATTTTATTCTTCTGAAGCAGTTTTTGGTAGAAAAGTACTTCAGGCAGCGGTTTCAGTTTGAATCTTCTGTTTATGTTTTTCATTAAACTTTATTTTGGGTGTGGATTATTTTCAGCAGGAATTGGCTGTCTTTATTTTATCCCTCCCTCTCTAGTGACTCTTGCGTGGAAAGATCCACATCTTGGGTAGTCATTATCCCATACGTCACTAGCTCATGGACTCTTGCTAATTACATGAAAGAAAACATAATTTATGTAAGAACTTACCTGATAAATTCATTTCTTTCATATTAGCAAGAGTCCATGAGGCCCGCCCTTTTTTGTGGTGGTTATGATTTTTTTGTATAAAGCACAATTATTCCAATTCCTTATTTTATATGCTTTCGCACTTTTTTCTTATCACCCCACTTCTTGGCTATTCGTTAAACTGATTTGTGGGTGTGGTGAGGGGTGTATTTATAGGCATTTTAAGGTTTGGGAAACTTTGCCCCTCCTGGTAGGAATGTATATCCCATACGTCACTAGCTCATGGACTCTTGCTAATATGAAAGAAATGAATTTATCAGGTAAGTTCTTACATAAATTGTTTTTTTCTCTTAAAGGTGCAGTACCGTTATTAAGATTGTTATTTTTTTCACTAAATAAAGTGTTTTCATGCTTGTTTGTAGTCATTACTAGCCTGTTCAACATGTCTGACATTGAGGAAAGTCAATGATCAATATGTTTAGAAGCCATTGTGGAACCTCCACTTAGAATGTGTCCCTCATGCACTGAAAGGTCAATAAATTGTAAAGAACATATTTTAGCTACTAAAAGTATGTCGCAGGATGATTCTCAGTCAGAAGAGAATCAGGTTATGCCATCTAATTCTCCCCAAGTGTCACAACCATTAACGCCCGCACAAGCAATGCCAAGTACTTCTAGTGCGTCTAATTCTTTCACCCTGCAAGATATGGCCGCAGTTATGAATACTACCCTCACAGAGGTTTTATCTAAGCTGCCTGGGTTGCAGGGGAAGCGCAGCAGGTCTGGTGTGAGAACAAACGCTGAGCCCTCTGACGCTTTATTAGCTATATCCGATGTACCCTCACAATGTTCTGATGTGAGGGATTTGCTGGCTGAGGGATAGATTTCTGATTTAGGAAATATGTTCCCTCAAACAGATTCAGATATGACGGCTTTTAAATTTAAACTAGAACACCTCCGCTTATTGCTCAGGGAGGTTTTAGCAACTCTGGATGATTGTGACCCTATTGTAGTTCCAGAGAAATTGTGTAAAATGGACAAATTCCTAGAGGTTCCTGCTTACACTGATATTTTTCCGGTCCCTAAGAGGATTTCGGAAATTGTTACTAAGGAGTGGGATAGATCAGGTATTCCGTTCGCTACCCCTCCTACTTTTAAGAAAATGTTTCCCATATCAGACGTCGTGCGGGACTCGTGGCAGACGGTCCCTAAGGTGGAGGGAGCTATTTCTACCCTGGCTAAGCGTACAACTATACCTATTGAGGACAGTTGTGCTTTCAAAGATCCTATGGATAAAAAATTAGAGGGTCTCCTGAAGAAAATATTTGTTCATCAAGGTTTTCTTCTCCAACCTATAGCGTGCATCGTTCCTGTAACTACTGCAGCGTCCTTTTGGTTCGAGGCTCTGGAAGAGGCTCGTCAGGTTGAGACTCCATTAGAGGATATTCTGGATAGAATTAGGGCTCTCAAGCTTGCTAATTCTTTCATTACAGATGCCGCTTTTCAATTGGCTAAATTAGCGGCGAAGAATTCAGGTTTTGCCATTTTAGCGCGTAGAGCGTTATGGCTTAAGTCCTGGTCTGCTGATGTATCATCAAAAGCTAAGCTTTTAGCCATCCCTTTCAAGGGTAAGACCCTATTCGGGCCTGAACTGAAAGAGATCATTTCAGACATCACTGGAGGGAAAGGCCATGCCCTTCCTCAAGATAAGACGAATAAGATGAGGACCAAACAAAATTATTTTCGTTCCTTTCGAAACTTCAAAGGTGGTCATTCTTCCCCTTCTGCAAAGCAAGAGGGGAATCTTGCTCAATCCAAGTCAGTCTGGAGACCTAACCAGACTTGGAACAAGGGTAAACAGGCCAAGAAGCCCGCTGCTGCCACCAAGACAGCATGAAGGGGTAGCCCCCGATCCGGGACCGGATCTAGTAGGAGGCAGACTTTCTCTCTTCGCTCAGGCTTGGGTAAGAGACGTTCAGGACTCCTGGGCTTTAGAAATAGTAACCCAGGGGTATCTTCTAGATTTCAATGATTCTCCCCCAAGGGGGAGATTCCATCTTTCTCAATTGTCTGTAAACCAGACAAAAAGAGAGGCGTTCTTACGCTGTGTAGAAGACCTATATTCCATGGGAGTGATCTACCCAGTTCCGGAAACAGAACAGGGGCAAGGGTTCTACTCCAATCTGTTTGTGGGTCCCAAAAAAGAGGGAACTTTCAGACCAATTTTGGATCTCAAGATCCTAAACAAATTCCTCAGAGTCCCATCCTTCAAGATGGAGACCATTCGGACTATTTTGCCAATGATCCAGGAGGGTCAATATATGACCACCGTGGACTTAAAGGATGCGTATCTACACATTCATATCCACAAAGATCATCACCAGTTCCTCAGGTTTGCCTTTCTGGACAAGCATTACCAGTTTGTGTCTCTTCCCTTCGGGTTGGCCACAGCTCCCAGAATTTTCACAAAGGTGCTAGGGTCCCTTCTGGCGGTTCTAAGGCCATGGGGCATAGCAGTGGTGCCTTATCTGTACGATATCTTAATTCAGGCTTCGACTTACCAACTAGCCAAGTCTCACACGGACATCTCACGGGTGGAAGGTGAACGTAAAAAAGAGTTCACTTATCCCTCTCACAAGAGTTCCATTCCTGGGAACTCTGATAGATTCGGTGGACATGAAAATTTTTCTGACGGAAGTCAGGAAATCAAAGATTTTAACCACCTGCCGAGCTCTTCATTCCATTCCTCGGCCGTCAGTGGCTCAGTGTATGGAGGTAATCGGACTAATGGTAGCGGCAATGGACATAGTTCCGTTTGCTCGCTTGCATCTCAGACCACTGCAACTATGCATGCTCAAACAGTGGAATGGGGATTATGCAGATTTATCTCCTCAGATAAATCTGGATCAAGAGACCAGAGACTCTCTTCTTTGGTTGTCACAGGCTCATCTCTCCCAGGGAATGTGTTTCCGCAGGCCAGCGTGGGTCATAGTGACGACGGACGCCAGCCTATTGGGCTGGGGTGCAGTCTGGAATTCCCTGAAAGCACAGGGTTTGTGGACTCAAGAGGATGCTCTCCTCCCGATAAATATTCTAGAACTGAGAGCGATATTCAACACGATTCAGGCGTGGCCTCAGCTGGCTTCGGCCAGATTCATAAGATTCCAGTCTAATATATGCTACAGTCGTGATATTGTCCATCATCAGGGGGGAACAAAGAGTTATCTAGCGATGATAGAGGTTACCAAAATAATTTGATGGGCAGAGGCTCACTCTTGCCATCTATCAGCAATCTATATCCCAGGAGTGGAGAACTGGGAAGCAGATTTTCTAAGTCGCCAGACTTTTCATCCGGGGGAGTGGAAACTCCCTCCGGAGGTGTTTGCACAGTTGATTCAGCAATGGGGCACACCAGAATTGGATCTGATGTTGTCTCGTCAGAACGCCAAACTTCCTTGTTACGGGTCCAGGTCAAGGGATCCTCAGGACTTGGTATGCAGACCTGGTGGACATGTCATCTCTTCCACCATGGACTCTGCCACTGAGACTAGACCTTCTGATTCAAGGTCCGTTCCAGCATCCAAATCTAGTTTTTCTGCGGCTGACTGCTTGGAGATTGTACGCTTGATTTTATCCAAGCGGGGTTTCTCTGAGTCGGTCATAGATACCTTGATTCAGGCTCGAAAGCCTGTCACCAGGAAATTTATCATAAGATATGACGTAAATATCTTTATTGGTGCGAATCCAAAGGCTACTCATGGAGTAAGATCAGGATTCCTAGGATTTTGTCCTTTCTCCAAGAAGGATTGGAGAAGGGGCTATCAGCTAGTTCCTTAAAGAGACAGATATCTGCTTTATCAATTCTACTGCACAAGCATCTGGCAGATGTTCCAGACGTTCAGTCGTTCTGTCAGGCTTTAGTTAGAATCAAGCCTGTGTTTAAAACTGTTGCTCCGCCATGGAGTTTGAATTTAGTTCTTAAAGTTCTTCAAGGGGTTCCGTTTGAACCTATGCATTCCATAGATATTAAGCTTCTATCTTGGAAAGTTCTGTTTTTAGTTGCTATCTCTTCGGCTCGAAGAGTTTCTGAACTATCTGCATAGCAATGCGACTCGCCTTATCTTGTTTTCTATGCTGATAAGGTGGTTTTGCGTACCAAACCTGGATTCCTTCCTAAGGTTGTTACTAATAGGAATATCAATCAGGAAATTGTTGTTCCTTCTATGTGTCCTAATCCTTCCTCTAAGAAGGAGCGTCTGTTGCACAATTTGGACGTGGTTCGTGCTTTGAAGTTTTACTTGCAAGCGACCAAAGATTTCTGTCAAACATCTTCTTTGTTTGTTGTCTATTCTGGAAAACGTAGAGGTCAAAAAGCTACGGCTACCTCTTTCTTTTTGGCTGAAAAGCATCATCCGTTTGGCATACGAGACTGCTGGACAGCAGCCTCCTGAAAGGATTACAGCTCACTCTACTAGAGCGGTGGCTTCCACATGGGCTTTTAAAAATGATGCTTCTGTTGAACAGATTTGTAAGGCTGCGACTTGGTCTTCGCTTCATACCTTTTCCAAATTTTACAAATTTGATACTTTTGCTTATTCTGAGGCTATTTTTGGGAGAAAAGTTCTTCAAGCAGTGGTGCCTTCTGTTTAACCATCTCTTGTCCCTCCCGTTCATCCGTGTCCTGTAGCTTTGGTATTGTATCCCACAACTAAAGGATGAATCCGTGGACTCGTCTTACCTTTATAGAAGAAAACTAAATTTATGCTTACCTGATAAATTGATTTCTTCTATGGTAAGACGAGTCCATGGCCCGCCCTGTCATTTTAAGACAGATTATATTTTTTTGATTTAAACTCAGTCACCTCTGCACTTTGTAGTTTCTCCTTTTTCTTTCTGTACCTTCGGTCGAATGACTGGGGGGTGGAGCTAAGGGAGGAGCTATATAGACAGCTCTGCTGTGGTGCTCTTTGCCACTTCCTGTTAGCAGGAGGACTATATCCCACAAGTAAAGGATGAATCCGTGGACTTATCTTACCATAGAAGAAATCAATTTATCAGGTAAGCATAAATTTAGTTTTCTTACTACTAGGAGGAGGCAAAAATTCCCAAACCCTAAGTGCCATATAAAACCCCTCCCTCCTCACACATACTTCAGTCTTTACTTTGCCTCCTGTGCATTTGATTCTTCAGAGAGAGGGGTTTTCAGTCTATATTGAGGCCCATTTTTTCCCCTCAGGGATTATATGGGGGTATGGTTTGTGAATCTTTTTTTCACCTCATCGTACATTTTTCATAAAAATCCATAATCAGTCACAGGGACTTGTCTTTTGCCTCCCTTCATGGATCTACAATATACTCTACCATAACTCTGCATGTATGTTTCAGTACTGGATTGGCTGTCTGCTGCTTATTTGCTGGTGTCTATTGGTAAGTATGAGTTATTAAGCTATGTTCTGGGCACATTTTAGTTTGTATTTACCGGTATATTTGCTAATGTATTTGCCCTGGGACAGAATCCTTTTTTTTATGGCCCTTACTATTTCACGTGCGCTTCGTTTGAATTTTGTGCATCAGCTTTTAACATTAAGTGCACCGGGGTTGCACATGTCGGGTTAGCGCTCGTCCTTTTAGTTTCACTTGTCGGGTTAGTGCACGTTTGTCTTTGGCTATGCACATGTAGAGTTTTAGCGCACTAAAAGCTTGATTGCGAGTGGAGCGCAAACATTTGTGCCTGAGCGATAAGTGTTATATCACAAAGGTTTGTACTCGTGCTTATTGTATTATGAGTTGAAAGTAAACGCAATTGCGTGAGCATAATCGCAATTTACGTTGGAATGATAACCGCTCTGGTTACAAAGTACAGTTACACTCATAATAGCACTGTCTAATAAAAAATATTCTAAAATATATTGCATTAAAAAGTTATAAGGGCTCAAAAGATATGAGGTCTCAGGTGTTAGAAAAAGAAGGTAGGCAAAAGGCTTAAACATTCAGATACATATATATACATGTCTAAAGATGTTTGTTTATGTGTGTGTGTGTGTGTATATATATATATATATATATATATATATGTGCATTGGAGCCCTTTGCAGTTAAATACATGAATACATATAAAAGCATATTTATGCAATATTTTAATTAATAAAGGTTCTAACTGTGGGGGAATACGTGAACGCGCACGTGATATTCTAACTGCATTTTTGCAGTGACAACTTGTCACTCATCTATATGCCAGAGCACTCGTACTAAGGGCTAGTACTAGAGGTTGGGGTGTGTCTGACAGTTCGTTTGGATCTCCACCTTGGAAATCAGCCCAGCTGTGCCGTTGATGAGTCTACCGAGCGACTCCTTGGTCTCGGTTTGCCGTTTATAGCACTAAGTGTGCTCTTCCAAATGGTGAGTTGCCATCTGCATTCCTATGTACATCTGGTGTTAGATGTTGTTATACCATGAAGCGCCTCTCCTTTGTCTTCTAGGACTATCTGCTATTATGACTTAATGATCGACTGGAATCGCACTGTACCCTGGACCCCACTGGCAGATTCAGGGCAGCGCCCCCGGTACTGTGATGTAATAGTCTTTACATATTGTACTTTTTAATAACGTTTACAAATACATCAAAACAGTATTTAACAATATATCATCCCATACCTACCTGTTTGTCTATAAGTAACACTAACTAAGTATCTATAGATTTCCTTCATACAGGTGGTGAGAGTCCACCGTCCAGGCAAAAGAGGAGGCAAAGATTCCCAAACCCCAAGAGCTCTATAAAACCCCTCACGCATACTTCAGTCTTTACTTTGCCTTAGCTGGAGGTGGTTGAAGTATGAAGATGTGCATTTGATTCTTCAGAGAGAGGGGTTTTCAGTCTATATTAAAGCCCGGTTTCTTCTCACTCGTAATCTAGCCCTAAATCCTTTTTTTCATATTGATGAGTGTTATCTGCCCTTTGAATGTAATGTTAATGTCTCCTACTTTGTTTTGCAGTTTGGCTTAGTGCACCTTGTACCTGTGAGTTTATTTAAAAAGAGATTTTAAGGGGTTATAGTGTTTATTGCATTGCTTTGTCATATGCTATAATGGAGCAGTCTGATTCTGTCCCTAAATCTACCCATGAAACTTTTCATAGAGGGGCCTTTTTACAAGCAGGGTATTTGCTCAAGCCAGCTATTTATATTAAGAGACAAAATCATAGGCTCATGATTAAGCGCCACTAGGGGGCGCGAAACGCGTCAGGCCGTTACCCTCTTGTCTGTTAGTCTGCCTATCAAATGGACTGTTTTTTTTTTTTACTGAAGCCTAATAAAGGATTGCTTTTATTTTCATCACACTGAGTAGTGCCTGCAATTTTCTGTACTTGCAGCTATTTATATTGCTGAGGTGGCTGCTGCTGTATTCTGATGACTCTGCTAGTGCTAATCTTTTTTGGGGATCTTTTATTTGTGATGCTGTATTGCAGTGATTTTCAACCTTTTTTTTGCCGTGGCACACTTTTTTACATTAAAAAATCCTGCGGCACACCACCATCCCAAAATTTTACAAAATAACACATTGTAGCTTAATACAGTGTGTATATATATATATATATATCTAAAAAAATGAGAAAGAAAGCGCACAAAGGCACCTACATAGTGCAAATCAATTTAATTTAAACAATAATACAGGGGTATATTAAAACTGCTCCCCGTAGGGTATCTACTCACAAGAGTCAACCTCAAACTTGTGAGGTATGTTTGAGCATGTAGTTTGAAAGTTCCGCTCAGAACCGCTTGCTATGAAAGTGCTTAATCAAAGAAGTCAGGACAAATCCAACCTGAATGCCGGGTGTCGCTGTCTGTAACTCGAGATCTGGACAAGTATTTCTCCCGGCCTCTTATTCCACTCACATCCCTTTTGGTAGGAGTTTTTTTGGAGTACAATCTCTCTTGAGCAAAATGGTCCGTGCAGATACAAACACAGCTGATCGCTGTTTCACAAAGACAGACGCAAGGTGGGCGTGGCCTTACGCGTTTCACGGTTGTGTCACCGCTTCGTCAGAGGAATATCCACGCCCACTGGAAGCTTCCCTTAAATACGTTCTTAGTCAATGTAGACCGCCCACCTAAGCGTCTCATTTAAAAATCGGTCATGCGAATTTGTAGTCCTGTTATATTATGCGATGGTCATATCTGCGCTCACATTTAGGAAAATGTGAACCACCACAATTATAATATTAACTAAACATACAATAATAATACAAAATTCATGAATATTATTAAATAATTTTAAAAAAGGTGAAAAGAAGATTTCCTTACTACTTTACAAAAAATGTGTTTGAACCTTAATGTTAGTTACATTTCTATATATAATTAATATAAAATTTAAAAATTATATTTAAAAATAAAGTAATAAGATTTAATTCATGATACATTATGTATCTAGGGGTTGCGTAAGTAATTTTAAATTAGTGAGAATTCTTGAATTCATAAAAATAGCGTAGGTAAAAAGACTTAGAGGTTATTAATATTTTAAAATCATAAGAAAGCCTGTATGTCTACCTCTCTATTGAGACCATATGGTTCTAAAGTTTTAAGGGTGTGTATCCAATAGGTCTCACGTTTCCGTAATTGTAACAGTCTATCGCCCCTTCTTTTATCCAGAACCACCTGTTCTATTGCTTTAAATTTCAGACCTTCAGGGTTATTCTGGTGTGCATCCCTGAAATGATCATACACGCCGTGGGGAACATCACCAGAGGTGATATTGTTCAAATGTTCATTAATTCTCCGTTTCAGGGTACGTTTTGTTCTCCCCAAATACGGTTTCCCACAGCTGCATTCAAGGATGTACACCACAAATTTGGACTGACAATTTAAAAAAGATTTAATAGGAAAACATTTATTATTTGTATTTGATTTTACTTCTTTATTATCTGGATCAGTGTATTTACATACATTACAATTTTTCCTTTTGCATTTAAAAAATCCTTTGTGTTGATCTGTTAACCAGGATTTGTTTGTTTTAATTTCTCTTAAAGTGCTGGGTGCTAATATGGTTTTTATTGATCTATTTTTTCTGAAGACAACATTTGGTTTATCTTCTAATAAATTTTTTAATACTGGATCTTCTTTTAAGACATACCAGTATCGGCGAATAATTCTTTCTATTTCAGTAGCTGAGTTATTATATTTAGTTAAGAATAAATTATTTCTCTTTTTTGACGTGGAAATTTTTCTGTTCTCATTACCTTTTAAAAGAATATTCCTATCGAGTTTTCTTGTTTTATTCAGACTCTGTTCAATTACTTCAGTAGAGTATCCTTTTGCCACAAATTTCGTTACCAATTCTTTAGCTTCTATTTCAAAGGTCTCTGCTTTCGTGCAATTCCTTTTTACCCTTTGAAACTGCCCATAGGGTATATTGTTTACCCATTTTTTGTGGTGACAACTTTTTGCATGCAGGTAACTATTGGAATCGGTCTGTTTTTTATATAATGTGGTAATAATTCTATTTTCCTCATGTTGTAAAGTTATGTCTAAAAAATCAATTTTAATTTTTTTTATTAAAATTGATTTTTTAGACATAACTTTACAACATGAGGAAAATAGAATTATTACCACATTATATAAAAAACAGACCGATTCCAATAGTTACCTGCATGCAAAAAGTTGTCACCACAAAAAATGGGTAAACAATATACCCTATGGGCAGTTTCAAAGGGTAAAAAGGAATTGCACGAAAGCAGAGACCTTTGAAATAGAAGCTAAAGAATTGGTAACGAAATTTGTGGCAAAAGGATACTCTACTGAAGTAATTGAACAGAGTCTGAATAAAACAAGAAAACTCGATAGGAATATTCTTTTAAAAGGTAATGAGAACAGAAAAATTTCCACGTCAAAAAAGAGAAATAATTTATTCTTAACTAAATATAATAACTCAGCTACTGAAATAGAAAGAATTATTCGCCGATACTGGTATGTCTTAAAAGAAGATCCAGTATTAAAAAATTTATTAGAAGATAAACCAAATGTTGTCTTCAGAAAAAATAGATCAATAAAAACCATATTAGCACCCAGCACTTTAAGAGAAATTAAAACAAACAAATCCTGGTTAACAGATCAACACAAAGGATTTTTTAAATGCAAAAGGAAAAATTGTAATGTATGTAAATACACTGATCCAGATAATAAAGAAGTAAAATCAAATACAAATAATAAATGTTTTCCTATTAAATCTTTTTTAAATTGTCAGTCCAAATTTGTGGTGTACATCCTTGAATGCAGCTGTGGGAAACAGTATTTGGGGAGAACAAAACGTACCCTGAAACGGAGAATTAATGAACATTTGAACAATATCACCTCTGGTGATGTTCCCCACGGCGTGTATGATCATTTCAGGGATGCACACCAGAATAACCCTGAAGGTCTGAAATTTAAAGCAATAGAACAGGTGGTTCTGGATAAAAGAAGGGGCGATAGACTGTTACAATTACGGAAACGTGAGACCTATTGGATACACACCCTTAAAACTTTAGAACCATATGGTCTCAATAGAGAGGTAGACATACAGGCTTTCTTATGATTTTAAAATATTAATAACCTCTAAGTCTTTTTACCTACGCTATTTTTATGAATTCAAGAATTCTCACTAATTTAAAATTACTTACGCAACCCCTAGATACATAATGTATCATGAATTAAATCTTATTACTTTATTTTTAAATATAATTTTTAAATTTTATATTAATTATATATAGAAATGTAACTAACATTAAGGTTCAAACACATTTTTTGTAAAGTAGTAAGGAAATCTTCTTTTCACCTTTTTTAAAATTATTTAATAATATTCATGAATTTTGTATTATTATTGTATGTTTAGTTAATATTATAATTGTGGTGGTTCACATTTTCCTAAATGTGAGCGCAGATATGACCATCGCATAATATAACAGGACTACAAATTCGCATGACCGATTTTTAAATGAGACGCTTAGGTGGGCGGTCTACATTGACTAAGAACGTATTTAAGGGAAGCTTCCAGTGGGCGTGGATATTCCTCTGACGAAGCGGTGACACAACCGTGAAACGCGTAAGGCCACGCCCACCTTGCGTCTGTCTTTGTGAAACAGCGATCAGCTGTGTTTGTATCTGCACGGACCATTTTGCTCAAGAGAGATTGTACTCCAAAAAAACTCCTACCAAAAGGGATGTGAGTGGAATAAGAGGCCGGGAGAAATACTTGTCCAGATCTCGAGTTACAGACAGCGACACCCGGCATTCAGGTTGGATTTGTCCTGACTTCTTTGATTAAGCACTTTCATAGCAAGCGGTTCTGAGCGGAACTTTCAAACTACATGCTCAAACATACCTCACAAGTTTGAGGTTGACTCTTGTGAGTAGATACCCTACGGGGAGCAGTTTTAATATACCCCTGTATTATTGTTTAAATTAAATTGATTTGCACTATGTAGGTGCCTTTGTGCGCTTTCTTTCTCATTTTTTTAGATTTCTACCTTACTCCGTGAGATTCCGGAGGATTAATAAGATACAGCAGCCGACACCTACAATTGATCTGCACTATTACGTGGGATCCAACCAACTTATCCTTTTTATTGTGATTTATTATCTTATCATTATATATTTTATTCTGTTATATATTTCAATGAATCAATATTATTTGATTATTTGAATGTTTTGATTTTGGCATCATCCAGATATTTATATTGTATTTTAAAAAAATAGGTTTATTTAGAGCGCAGTTCTGTGTTTTGAAAGAGAGGTTTTTTAACCCTTTGACATACACGCTTTTTTTGTTTCATATATATATATATATATATACACAAACATACATACATACACACACACTGTACTGTGCTGTCATGCCTCCTACAAACTATAGATGACATATTGACATACAAACAATCATAATGATTGTCTGTAAATGATTGTCAGTATGTCATGGTTGTAAATGATGCCTGATGAGCCTGTCACATACCTCTCAATATTTCAAAATTTGAAAGAGGGACACCCCCGCACTAGGAAAAGTCCCCCCCCATCAGTCATCATCTCACTTAAAATAAAAAAAAGGCCCAGAATAAAAAAACAAGCAAAATTTTAAAAATCTGTCACATTGTTGTCAGTCTGCCGCGGCACACCTGAGGATCTCTCACGGCACACCTGAGGATCTCTCACGGCACACCTGAGGATCTCTCACGGCACACCTGAGGATCTCTCACGGCACACCTGAGGATCTCTCACGGCACACCTGAGGATCTCTCACGGCACACTGGTTGAAAAACACTGCTGTATTGCTTGTGTTAAATGGGTCACCTTTTTAATGGGATTCATTTAAAGTGATTGTAAAGTTTAATGAATAAGTGACCAGTATCTAAAAATAATCTTAAAAACAGGGGCACTTTCATTTCTTAAACTTTACAAAGACGCTTATTTTTTAAAACATTTACCTTTGCGTTATGGAAAACATAACACCGATCCTCCGCCTGCAGGTCCTGATTTCTTTAGCAGATCGATGAGGAGTCGGGCTTCCTCCTATTGTTGTGTGCCCCTTTGGCGTCCAGCTCGCGAGGCACGCAACGATTGGAGGAAGCCGGATCGGCATTGATATACTAATGAAAGCAGGAGCTGCGGGCGGAGGATCTGCGTTATGTTTATTATAACGCAAAGCAAAGTATTTTTAAAAATAAGTTTGTAAAGTTTAATGAATGAAAGTGCCCCTGTTTTTAAGATATTTTTAGATACCGGGCACTTATTCATTAAACTTTACAATCACTTTAAACTCAACTGGAGCTTTTTCTTTCCTATGACATGGAGAGTCCACGATGTCATTCCAATTACTAGTGGGATATTCAACTCCTGGCCAGCAGGAGGAGGCAAAAAGTACACCAGCAAAGCTGTTAAGTGTAACTTCCCTTACCCATAACCCCAGTCATTCTCTTTGCCTTTGTCAAGGGAGGATGTGCGAAGATGGAGTCTGAAGATATTTAATCCTTTAATGCGTACTTTTCCCTGCAAGCAAGGATTGGGGGCTATGCTGTATCCATGTCAATCTCTTTAGTAAGAGTAATGGTGGCTTTTAGCAGTTAGAAGACGGCGAGGTAGTCTTTGCTTAACTTCTAACATATTGCTACCCCTTTGTAGAAAGCCAGGGTTGGTTACTCTGTTCTTTCTGGTCTACAGGTCCATGTCAGCTGTTGTTCTCTGTCATACCTAAGACACTTTCTTGTCCTATTCTGAAGCTCCAGGGTCACTGTCAGGAGAAAAGTTTTTCTGTCACACCGGGGGCTGCTGAGAAAGCTGCAAGACTGGTAAGTCCCTGATTCCCTTATCCCTCCATGACTTGTGGTCTCAGTGAGGGGGGCTAAACATCTAAGGGACGGACTTTTGCCTTTTTTTTATATTTTGTGGGGGCATGAATATCTGTGATCTACAGAGTTTAGAATGGCTTATTCACTTTTATGTACTCTAATGCCAGTTTGTTTATTAGAGCGGCAGAGCCTCTGTTTAAATCTTTGAGAGGCATAGCTCGCTATTGTCTATGAATTTAGACCCCTATTATCCAACATAGCTATGCTGGTATGTAAGGTACAGACCACGGTTTTGCCTCTGAGAAGAATGTCTCATGAGATTGTGCACTCTGCATGGCGGAGCCTTGTAACTAGTGTGGTCCTCATTTAAACCTTTAATGGCAATCCTAGGCCGCAGTTTATCTGTGTTCATTATGAAGCTCTATGAATATGCAATTATACTTCCTATTCCCTCGAACAGCAGACTGGTCTTTAGAATATACGGGCTTTAACCTAAGGATACGTATGTTGGGTTTTCAGAATTCTCCGGTGGATAATTGTTTAACACTGGAGATCGTGTTTATGTGTTTGGGTAGTATGCTTTAATTTATTCTTATGAGACCACGCGACCGCGGTCCTCTTTATTCTTTAAGCTTTTTCCCTCCCCTATGGTGCTCACCACTTTCACTAGCGGTTCTCTATAGCAAAGTATAGTTGGCGCCATTTTTAAGTCTGTCTTGTTATGCCGCGTCTCTTCCTGCCAATGGCGCACTTTTTTTGAGAAGGGACATATGTGCTCAGCAAAGGCTAACATGTGGTTCAGCAGTAAGACTTATGTAAGCTGAGACACTATAGCTTCTATATGTTATATGCAAAAACTTTATATGGGTCTGTTTTAGATGACAGCCGTACCTTATCCTCAGAGAGATCGGGTTCTTTCTGCATTGTTTGCCGGCACTTTATGATTATCTCTCTCTGGTGAATTAATTTGTTACTCTAGCTGTTTGAGTTCAACAGCGCAGGTGTTTTCCTTGATTGTGTCCAATTTATCACTCTTTTAATTTGTCTGGACTGTATTTATATATGATCTCCCTCCTGTTTTTTCATGCAGTCTGAGCCTGTGATATAGCTTAAATTTAGGGATTATCTCTATGCTTTGATTTATCCCTACCTTTTGAGTCTAGTATCTCTGACTTTGGTTCCAGACTTTTTTTTTTAATATCCTATATTTCTGCAGTAGAATATAGGTTTGTCTGTATCATATACACATTTATCTTTTGCCTACTATGCATATTTTAAGATGTTCTTAGGGATATACATTTTATCCCTGTTCTTTCTGCAGTACAGGTGGCCCTCGTTTTACAACGGTTCAATTTACACCATTTCAGAATAACAACCTTTTTTTCCAGTCATGTGACTGCTATTGAAAAGCATTGAGAAGCAGTGCATTTATTAAAATAGCCAGTAGGTGGAGCTGTCCGCTTGTGTTGCAGCAAAGCCAAGCAAGCTGAAATTAATCAGTTTAACCAGACCTGAGCTATCGAGCAGATTTCAAAGGAACAAGATCTTCCTGTCTATAAATCAGTCCAGATTGGAATGCATAGAAAGAACTGTTTGCAGAAAAATGCAAGTAAAGTCTGTGTTGTGTAATTATTTTATTAGGTTTATAATGCTGTTTAGCAAATGTTTTTGTTTATTTAACTTAGTTTAATTATATATTCTGTGTTGTGCGATTATTGTATTAGGTTTATAATGCTGTTTAGCATTTAAAGTCTTCATTTCAAAGCTTTAAAAATAAATGCATTAGGTGTTACTTATGACAATTTTGAGAGGGGCCTGAAACCTAACTCCCTCACTTCCCATTGACTAACATTATAAACTGGGTTTCAATTTACAACGGTTTTGATTTACAACCATTCCTTCTGGAACCTAACCCCGGCGTAAACTGAGGGCTACCTGTATTATGTTTATGGGAGATTGTTATAAGCATTATCTGATTATTTTTGATTTGTATAATTCTAAATGTATGTTTTGGAATTTTAATTTTATGGTTTATCTTTCTCTATACAATAAGCCATAGGGCCTAATTATGAACGTGTGAGCAGACATGATCCGATATTGTGGATCATGTCCGCTGCACATTGATTTATCATTGCACCAGCAGTTCTGGTTAACTGCTGGTGCAAAACCGCCCCCTACAGATTTGCGGCCAATCGGCCGCTAGCAGGGGGTGTCCGTTATCCCGATCGTATTGGATCGGGTTGATTTCTTGCAAGTTCTGTCTGCCTCCTCACAGCAGGCGGACAGGTTATGGAGCAGCGGTCATAAGACCGCGGCTTTATAACGTGTTTCTGGCGAGCCTGAAGGCTCACCAGAAACACAGGGCATCAAACTCCATATGGAGCGTGATAAATATGCCCCATAGGATAGAGATTACTATAAGCATGCTGTTTATTTTAATCCTTTTCTACCATATATTTGCAGTATTTTGCTGTGCAGGTATATTTTTAATTGTATATATATGTCCTCTTTCAATAGAAGGGACAATCTGCAATCTGGTTGCATAAGGGACTATCTTCCCTGGGAGTGGAATAGGGTCAAGAATCTATTCAAATCCTTTTGTGGTTTCCTTTTTTTTTTTTTTTTTTTTTTTTTTTTTTTTTTTTTAAAGGAAATTTTCCGTCCCATTTTAGACCTAAAGTGTCTCTACATATTCATCTGGTTTCCGTCTTTCAAGATGGAATCTATTCGTTCCATACAAGCCGGAAGGTTAGTTCATGTCTACCATAGATCTGAAGGATGCGTATCTTCATGTTCCCTTTCTCAGGGACCATCTTCTGTTTCTACATTTGAATGTTTCTGGACATACTTTTCCAGTTTGTTGCCTTTTTCGTTGGCCGGGCTATTTTTGTAGGTGGTCAGATCTCGGGAATAGCAATGGCTCCTTACCTAGACGACATCTTGGTTCAAGCGCCTTTTTTGTTTTTTCAGGCCAGCTGTAGTAGCCTGATGGTTAGCTTAGCTGCCTAGCAAGTGGAAGGTTTGTAGTTTGATACCAACTGTAGCTACTGGCACCTTGACTGTGTGCTTGCAAGCTGTTTATTAGACAATATCTCATTGAGATGTTGTTGTGTATTCTAGTTTTTCTCGGGTGGAAGGTGAATCTGGAATAGGGTTTCCTAGTTCTAGATACCAGAATTGTTTCTTGGAACTAATTGTAGATCCTCTACACATGTAGATTTTTCTGACAGATGTCGGAAAATCCAAACTTCTTGCTTATTGCTTTTCTCTCCTCTGCCCGTTCATCAGTGGGACCTCTCAGGTCTCTCATAGATAATAAATCTGGATTCTCTAACAAGAGACTTTCTTTCATGGTGGATTTTGCAAGACCTGCTGTCTCAGGGTACATTCTTTCTGAGACCTTCCAGGCTGAATGTGTAGAAAACAAGGAAAGGAGAGAGGCGGTGATACAGGGTACTCACATGCTACAAAGGCACTCTGGTGTGCCAACAGTTGCAGGCTGGTTTTCAACAGCAAACCAGCTAGCTGATACAGGCAGTCGCTGGAATCCCAAATATGGTTAGACCCAGGGAAAGGTTCAATCCAGGTATTGTATTAACCACTAGCCAGGTAAATAGTCCAGACAATGGATAGGGAGGGGATACCACCCCTTCCCCTAAGTAGCGTAGGAAGTAGCACACAGCAATAAGGAGTTAATAATTAAAAGTTGCTTTTAATAACATAAAAAGCAGAATAAAAATAACTCATGCTGTAATGTGCATATGGTGAGACCACAACCCTTTTCATTATTATTTGGCTTTTTTTTTTAGTAAACCTCAGGCACCTTTTCACCCTTGTGTTTCTTTTTTTCCATTTTCCTTTGGCTGAATGACTGGGGATCATGGATAAGGGAAGTTACACTTAACAGCTTTGCTCGGGTGCTCTTTGCCTCCTCCTGCTAGCCAGGAGTTGAATATCCCACTAGTAATTGGAATGACGTTGTGAACTCTCCATGTTCGGAAAGAAAGAAATTTATCAGGTAAGCATAAATTTTTGTTTTTTGTAAGTATATTAAGATTTGTATAGGTTGAACTTGATGGAATTCAGTCTTTCAGGTGGCGAGAGTCCATGAGCCTGTTACTGATGGGATATACAGTACATTCCTACCAGAAGGGGGGCAAAGTTTCCCAAACCTCAAATGCCTATAAATACACCTCCCGCCTCACTCATACCTCAGTTTAAAAACGTTGCCTCCTCAGGAGGTGGTGAAGGTGAAGCATGATGTGCTTGATTCTTCAGTGAACGGAGCTTCTAAGCATATTGAAGCCCAGTTCCTCTCTAAGTACAGTGTTTGAGGGATGTGAAGGGAGTTTTTCCTGATGAAACCATGTTTTCACCTATGGGAAATCTATTCATAAGGCTCTCTGTAAATTTGGTCGAGAGGGGGGAGGAAGGATAGGAGTGGGGGGAGGAAGGAGAGGAGGTTGGGGGAAGGAAGGAGAGGGGGGAGAGAAGGAGAAGAAAGATAAATAGTACTTATAGAGCCTAATTATCTATGGTCTCGCTGCTATCACATATACTTCAGTTGCACCGTAATTTGGGATTTATTTATGGTGAGTCAGGAGGCACTCTTCACACAATAGTCTCATATAAACTGGGATGGTATTAGGCCTTGAAGTGAGGTTATCTTACTCTGGGCCATGTTACCCTGGGTGATCCCTCTGATGATGTCTCCATAGTTCTCAACTCATACAATGCAAAGTAATTTCTTTTACAAGATATGAGAAGTCCACGGATTTCATCCTTACTTATGGGATTTCGCCTCCTGGTCAGCAGGAGGAGGCAAAGAGCACCACAACAGAGCTGTATATATAGCTCCTCCCACCCCAGTCACTCCCTTTGCCTGTGTTAGTGATAGGAAGAGGTAAAGTGAGGTGTTAGTTTAGATTCTTCAGTCAAGAGTTTTTTATTTTTAAATGGTGCCAAGTGTACTATTTTTCTACAGAGCAGCGTCTGTAAATAGCCTTTTAGGTTATGGGAACTAGTGGAGTTTTTAGCTTCACTGCGCCTCCCATGCTTGTGCTGCTTCTCTGTGTACGGTCTTAGAATATTAACTAAGACCCTTCTACCTTCACAGGACCTCAGGACAAAGAGTGGACCTCTTGGCACTGTAAGATTATCATGCTGTTCCTCAGCATGGAGGTAAGTGCAGTCCTTTATTTCTGGGGCTCTGCAGCATATCCCAGAACTGACTGTACTCTGCCTTTTTCTGTGAGGGTTTATGGGCTCGGGTAAGGGCTTCCCCTTGCAACAGGTGTGGGTTGTAATTTTTATTGAAAATGGGATACCGACATGTTGCACTTTTCCCAACTCATCTGGCATGAACAAATAGGCTTAGAAGCGCTGGGAGCTGTGTTAAATTCAATTGCTGACGCAACGGGCGATTCACTTATTATGTAGTGCGGAGGTCACTACATGTCCTATGTGCTTGCTAACATGGAGGAGGAACTTGTGAATATGGGGCTGACGCTGGAAGTAATGCCGGAGTCGGAGGGAGGTAAAATACTCTCTATCGGACTCCGGTGTATGGCGGTACTCAGTTTGTTTGTTCCCGGGGTGTGTTGTGTACGCCCATGAAGGACAGGTCCTAGTTTCGCCCGTTCAGCCGCGCAGTTAGTTTCTTTCATGTAATTAGCAAGAGTCCATGAGCTAGTGACGTATGGGATATACATTCCTACCAGGAGGGGCAAAGTTTCCCAAACCTCAAAATGCCTATAAATACACCCCTCACCACACCCACAAATCAGTTTTACAAACTTTGCCTCCCGTGGAGGTGGTGAAGTAAGTTTGTGCTAGATTCTACGTTGATATGCACTCCGCAGCAGGTTGGAGCCCGGTTTTCCTCTCAGCATGCAGTGAATGTCAGAGGGATGTGAGGAGAGTATTGCCTATTTGAATTCAATTATCTCCTTCTACGGGGTCAATTTCATAGGTTCTCTGTTATCGGTCGTAGAGATTCATCTCTTACCTCCCTTTTCAGATCGACGATATACTCTTATATACCATTACCTCTACTGATTCTCGTTTCAGTACTGGTTTGGCTTTCTACTACATGTAGATGAGTGTCCTGGGGTAAGTAAGTCTTATTTTTGTGAAACTCTAAGCTATGGTTGGGCACTTTTATATAAAGTTCTAAATATTTGTGTTTAAACATTTATTTGCCTTGATTCAGGATGTTCAATATTCCTTATTTCAGACAGTCAGTTTCATTATTTGGGATTATGCATTTGAATAATCAATTTCTCTTGTTAAGTGTAGTCAGTCCACGGGTCATCCATTACTTATGGAATATATCTCTTCCTAACAGGAAGCTGCAAGAGGATCACCCAAGCAGAGCTGCTATATAGCTCCTCCCCTCACATGCCATATTTAGTCATTCTCTTGCAGCCTAACTAAAGATAGGTCGCTGTGAGAGGTCTGTGGTGTTTTTTAACTTAGTTTGTTTCTTCAATCAAAAGTTTGTTATTTTAAATGGCACCGGAGTGTGCTGTTTGTTCTCAGGCAGCATTAGAAGAAGAATCTGCCTGCGTTTTCTATGATCTTAGCAGACGTAACTAAGATCCACTGGCTGTTCTCATCTGAGGAGTGAGGTAACTTCAGAAAAGGGGAATAGCATGCAGGGCCCCCCTGCAAATGAGGTATGTGCAGTAAATTATTTTTCTGAGGAATGGAATTGACTGAGAAAATACTGCTGATACCAATGTAACGTAAGTTCAGCCTTAAATGCAGTGATAGCGACTGGTATTAGGCTGATGAGTGTGTGTACACTGAATGTATTTTTCTAAGGAATGGAATTGAAAATACTGTTAATACTGAAATAATGTATGAGCCTTAACTGCAGTAAAAGCGACTGGTAGCAGGCTTATTAATAACACTTCATAACTTTTCAAATGTATGTTTAAAACGTTTACTGGCATGTTAATCGTTTTTTGTGAGGTACTTGGTGATAAAACTTATTGGGGCATGATTTTTACCACATGGCCATCTTTGTTTTCTGCATAGAAACAGTTATCTGAGCTTCCCCACTGTTGTAATATGAGTGGGAGGGGCCTATTTTAGCGCTTTTTTGCGCAGTAAAAATTCAGTCACAATCTGTCTACTTCATCCTCCATGATCCAGATCCTCTCTAGAGAGCTCAGGGGTCTTCAAAATTCATTTTGAGGGAGGTAATCAGTCACAGCAGACCTGTGACAGTGTGTTTTGACTGTGATAAAAACGTTAATTATTAAATTGTTATCCGTTTTTGGGTATTAAGGGGTTAATCATCCATTTGCTGGTGGGTGCAATCCTTTGCTAACTTAATACATTTACTGTGAAAAATTGGTTGCTATAACTATTTTGGTTCATTGTTATTTCAACTGTGACAGCTTTTTGTGCTTCTTAAAGGCACAGTAGCGTTTTTTATATTGCTTGTAAATTTATTTAGAAAAGTATTTCCAAGCTTGCTAGTCTCATTGCTAGTCTGTTTAAACATGTCTGACACAGATGAATCTCTTTGTTCACTATGTTTAAAGGCCAATGTGGAGCCCAATAGAAATTTGTGTACTAATTGCATTGATGTTACTTTAAATAAAAGTCAATCTTTACATGTAAAGAAATTATCACCAGACAACGAGGGGGAAGTTATGCCGACTAACTCTCCTCACGTGTCAGTACCTTCGCCTCCTGCTCAGGAGGTGCGTGATTTTGTGGCGCCAAGTACATCAGGGAGGCCCTTACAAATCACTTTGCAAGACATGGCTACTGTTATGACAGAAGTATTATCTAAATTGCCAGAATTAAGAGGCAAGCGCGATAGCTCTGGGTTAAGGACAGAGCGCGCGGATGAGGTGAGAGCCATGTCAGATACTGCGTCACCGTTTGCAGAACATGAAGACGGAGAGCTTCATTCTGTGGGTGACGGATCTGATCCAGGGAGACTGGATTCAGAGATTTCTAATTTTAAATTTAAGCTTGAGAACCTCCGCATATTGCTAGGGGAGGTATTAGCGGCTCTGAATGATTGTAACACGGTTGCAATTCCAGAAAAATTATGTAGGTTGGATAGATACTATGCGGTACCGGTGTGTACTGACGTGTTTCCTATACCTAAAAGGCTTACAGAGATTATTAACAAGGAGTGGGATAGACCTGGTGTGCCTTTTTCCCCTCCTCCCATATTTAGGAAAATGTTTCCTATAGACGCCACCACACGAGACTTATGGCAGACGGTCCCTAAGGTGGAGGGAGCAGTTTCTACTTTAGCTAAGCGTACCACTATCCCGGTAGAGGATAGTTGTGCCTTTTCAGATCCAATGGATAAGAAATTAGAGGGTTACCTTAAGAAAATGTTTGTTCAACAAGGTTTTATCTTACAGCCCCTTGCATGCATTGCGCCTGTCACTGCTGTGGCGGCATTCTGGTTTGAGTCTCTGGAAGAGGCCATTCGCACAGCTCCATTGGATGAAATTATGAACAAGCTTAAAGCACTTAAGTTAGCTAACGCATTTGTTTCTGATGCCGTCGTACATTTAACCAAACTTACGGCTAAGAACTCCGGATTCGCCATCCAAGCGCGCAGAGCGCTATGGCTTAAATCCTGGTCAGCTGACGTGACTTCTAAATCTAAATTGCTTAATATTCCTTTCAAAGGGCAGACCTTATTCGGGCCCGGCTTGAAAGAAATTATAGCTGACATTACGGGAGGTAAGGGCCATGCTCTACCTCAGGACAGGGCCAAATCAAAGGCCAAACAGTCTAATTTTTGTGCCTTTCGTAACTTCAAGGCAGGAGCAGCATCAACTTCCTCCGCTCCAAAACAGGAAGGAGCTGTTGCTCGTTACAGGCAGGGCTGGAAAGTTAACCAGTCCTGGAACAAGGGCAAGCAGGCCAAGAAACCTGCTGCTGCCCCTAAGACAGCATGAAGAGAGGGCCCCCTATCCGGAAACGGATCTAGTGGGGGGCAGACTTTCTCTCTTCGTCCAGGCTTGGGCAAGAGATGTCCAGGATCCCTGGGCGTTGGAGATCATATCTCAGGGATATCTCCTGGACTTCAAAACTTCTCCTCCACGAGGGAGATTTCATATTTCAAGGTTATCAGCAAACCAAATAAAGAAAGAGGCGTTTCTACGCTGTGTACAAGACCTCTTACTAATGGGGGTGATCCACCCAGTTCCGCGGACGGAACACGGGCAAGGATTCTATTCAAATCTATTTGTGGTTCCCAAGAAAGAGGGAACCTTCAGACCAATCTTGGACTTAAAAATCCTAAACAAATTCCTAAGAGTTCCATCATTCAAAATGGAAACTATTCGAACCATCCTTCCCATGATCCAAGAGGGTCAGTACATGACCACAGTGGACTTAAAGGATGCCTACCTTCACATACCGATTCACAAGGATCATTATCGGTACCTAAGATTTGCTTTCCTAGACAGGCATTACCAGTTTGTAGCTCTTCCCTTCGGATTAGCTACGGCTCCAAGAATCTTTACAAAAGTTCTGGGCTCACTTCTGGCGGTACTAAGACCGCGAGGCATAGCGGTGACTCCGTACCTAGATGACATTCTGATACAAGCGTCAAGTTTTCAAACTGCCAAGTCTCATACAGAGATAGTTCTGGCATTTCTGAGGTCGCATGGGTGGAAGGTGAACGTGGAAAAGAGTTCTCTATTACCACTTACAAGGGTTCCCTTTCTAGGGACTCTTATAGATTCTGTAGAGATGAAAATTTACCTGACAGAGGCCAGGTTATCAAAACTTCTAAATGCTTGCCGTGTCCTTCATTCCATTCCACACCCGTCAGTAGCTCAGTGCATGGAAGTAATCGGCTTAATGGTAGCGGCAATGGACATAGTACCATTTGCGCGCCTACATCTCAGACCGCTGCAATTGTGCATGCTAAGTCAGTGGAACGGGGATTACTCAGATTTGTCCCCCCTACTAAATCTGGATCAAGAGACCAGAGATTCTCTTCTATGGTGGCTTTCTCGGCCACATCTGTCCAAGGGGATGACCTTTCGCAGGCCAGATTGGACGATTGTAACAACAGACGCCAGCCTTCTAGGCTGGGGCGCAGTCTGGAACTCCCTGAAGGCTCAGGGATTATGGACTCAGGAGGAGAAACTCCTCCCAATAAATATTCTGGAATTAAGAGCAATATTCAATGCTCTCCTAGCTTGGCCTCAGTTAGCAACTCTGAGGTTCATCAGATTTCAGTCGGACAACATCACGACTGTGGCTTACATCAACCATCAAGGGGGAACCAGAAGTTCCCTAGCGATGTTGGAAGTCTCAAAGATAATTCGCTGGGCAGAGTCTCACTCTTGCCACCTGTCAGCGATTTACATCCCAGGCGTGGAGAACTGGGAGGCGGATTTTCTAAGTCGCCAGACTTTTCATCCGGGGGAGTGGGAACTTCATCCGGAGGTCTTTGCTCAACTGATTCATCGTTGGGGCAAACCAGATCTGGATCTCATGGCGTCTCGCCAGAACACCAAGCTTCCTTGTTACGGATCCAGGTCCAGGGACCCGGGAGCGGTGCTGATAGATGCTCTGACAGCCCCTTGGGTCTTCAACATGGCTTATGTGTTTCCACCATTTCCGATGCTTCCTCGTTTGATTGCCAAGATCAAACAGGAGAGAGCTTCGGTGATTCTGATAGCGCCTGCGTGGCCACGCAGGACCTGGTATGCAGACCTAGTGGACATGTCGTCCTGTCCACCGTGGTCTCTGCCTCTGAGACAGGACCTTCTAATTCAGGGTCCTTTCAACCATCCAAATCTAATTTCTCTGAGGCTGACTGCATGGAGATTGAACGCTTGATTCTATCAAAGCGTGGCTTCTCGGAGTCGGTTATTGATACCTTAATACAGGCTAGGAAGCCTGTTACCAGAAAAATTTACCATAAGATATGGCGTAAATATTTATATTGGTGCGAATCCAAGTGTTACTCATGGATTAAGGTTAGGATTCCTAGGATATTGTCCTTTCTACAAGAGGGTTTAGAAAAGGGCTTATCTGCTAGTTCGTTAAAGGGACAGATTTCTGCTCTGTCTATTCTTCTACACAAACGTCTGGCTGAAGTTCCAGACGTTCAGGCTTTTTGTCAGGCTTTAGCTAGGATTAAGCCTGTGTTTAAGACTGTTGCTCCGCCGTGGAGCTTAAACTTAGTTCTTAACGTTCTTCAAGGCGTTCCATTTGAACCCCTTCATTCCATTGATATCAAGCTGTTATCCTGGAAGGTTCTGTTTTTGATGGCTATTTCCTCGGCTCGAAGAGTCTCTGAGTTATCTGCCTTACATTGTGATTCTCCTTATCTGATTTTTCATTCAGACAAGGTAGTTCTGCGTACTAAACCTGGGTTCTTACCTAAGGTAGTTACTAACAGGAATATCAATCAAGAGATTGTTGTTCCATCACTGTGTCCTAACCCTTCTTCAAAGAAGGAACGACTTTTGCATAATCTGGACGTAGTCCGTGCCCTGAAGTTCTATTTGCAGGCAACTAAAGATTTTCGTCAAACTTCTTCCCTGTTTGTCGTTTACTCTGGACAGAGAAGAGGTCAAAAGGCTTCGGCTACCTCTCTCTCTTTTTGGCTTCGTAGCATAATACGTTTAGCCTATGAGACTGCTGGACAGCAGCCTCCTGAAAGGATTACAGCTCATTCTACTAGAGCTGTGGCTTCCACCTGGGCCTTTAAAAATGAGGCCTCTGTTGAACAGATTTGCAAGGCTGCAACTTGGTCTTCACTTCACACTTTTTCAAAATTTTACAAATTTGACACTTTTGCTTCTTCGGAGGCTATTTTTGGGAGAAAGGTACTTCAGGCAGTGGTTCCTTCTGTTTAATGTTCCTGCCTTGTCCCTCCCTTCATCCGTGTACTTTAGCTTTGTAATTGGTATTGGTATTCCATAAGTAATGGATGACCCGTGGACTGACTACACTTAACAAGAGAAAACATAATTTATGCTTACCTGATAAATTTATTTCTCTTGTAGTGTAGTCAGTCCACAGCCCGCCCTGTCTTTAAAGCAGATCTAAATTTTAATTAAACTCCAGTCACCACTGCACCCTATGGTTTCTCCTTTCTCGTCTGGATTTGGTCGAATGACTGAATATGACATGTGAGGGGAGGAGCTATATAGCAGCTCTGCTTGGGTGATCCTCTTGCAGCTTCCGGTTAGGAAGAGATATATTCCATAAGTAATGGATGACCCGTGGACTGACTACACTACAAGAGAAATAAATTTATCAGGTAAGCATAAATTGTTTTTTTTCTTACCTTAAAATTTGACTTTTTTCCCTGTGGGCTGTTAGGCTCACGGGGGCTGAAAATGCTTCATTTTATTGCGTCTTGTCACCGGAAGTTGCATCATTTTTGACGTTTTTGCACCAAAAGTGTCGGCGTTACCGGATGTGGCGTCATTTTTGGTGCTAAAAGCATTTAGGCGCCAAATAATGTGGGCGTCTTTTTTGGCGCTAAAAAATATGGGCGTCATTATTGTCTCCACATTATTTAAGTCTCATTGTTTATTTGCTTCTGGTTGCTAGAAGCTTGTTCACTGGCATTTTTTCCCATTCCTGAAACTGCCATTTAAGGAATTTGATCAATTTTGCTTTATATGTTGTTTTTTCTATTACATATTGCAAGATGTCTCAGATTGACCCTGAATCAGAAGATACTTCTGGAAAATCGCTGCCTGATGCTGGATCTACCAAAGTTAAGTGTATTTGCTGTAAACTTGTGGTATCTGTTCCTCCAGCTGTTGTTTGTAATGAATGTCATGACAAACTTGTTAATGCAGATAATATTTCCTTTAGTAATGTTACATTACCTGTTGCTGTTCCATCAACATCTAATACTCAGAGTGTTCCTGTTAACATAAGAGATTTTGTTTCTAAATCCATTAAGAAGGCTATGTCTGTTATTCCTCCTTCTAGTAAACATAAAAGGTCTTTTAAAACTTCTAATTTTTCAGATGAATTTTTAAATGAACATCATCATTCTGATTCTGATAATGATTCCTCTGGTTCAGAGGATTCTGTTTCAGAGGTTGATGCTGATAAATCTTCATATTTATTCAAAATGGAATTTATTCGTTCTTTACTTAAAGAAGTCTTAATTGCATTAGAAATAGAGGAATCTGGTCCTCTTGATACTAAATCTAAACGTTTGAATAAGGTTTTTAAATCTCCTGTAGTTATTCCAGAAGTTTTTCCTGTCCCTGATGCTATTTCTGAAGTAATTTCCAGGGAATGGAATAATTTGGGTAATTCATTTACTCCTTCTAAACGTTTTAAGCAATTATATCCTGTGCCATCTGACAGATTAGAGTTTTGGGACAAAATCCCTAAGGTTGATGGGGCTATCTCTACTCTTGCTAAACGTACTACTATTCCTATGGCAGATAGTACTTCCTTTAAGGATCCTTTAGATAGGAAAATTGAATCCTTTCTAAGAAAAGCTTACTTATGTTCAGGTAATCTTCTTAGACCTGCTATATCTTTAGCGGATGTTGCTGCAGCTTCAACTTTTTGGTTGGAAGCTTTAGCGCAGCAAGTAACAGATCATAATTCTCATAGCATTGTTAATCTTCTTCAACATGCTAATAATTTTATTTGTGATGCCATCTTTGATATCATTAGGGTTGATGTCAGGTATATGTCTCTAGCTATTTTAGCTAGAAGAGCTTTATGGCTTAAAACTTGGAATTCTGATATGTCTTCCAAGTCAACTTTGCTTTCCCTTTCTTTCCAGGGTAATAAATTATTTGGTTCACAGTTGGATTCCATTATTTCAACTGTTACTGGGGGGAAAGGAACTTTTTTACCACAGGATAAAAAATCTAAAGGTAAATTTAGGTCTACTAATCGTTTTCGTTCTTTTCGTCACAATAAGGAACAAAAGTCTGATCCTTCCCCTACAGGAGCGGTATCAGTTTGGAAACCATCTCCAGTCTGGAATAAATCCAAGCCTTTTAGAAAGCCAAAGCCAGCTCCCAAGTCCACATGAAGGTGCAGCCCTCATTCCAGCCCAGCTGGTAGGGGGCAGATTACGATTTTTCAAAGAAATTTGGATCAATTCGATTCACAATCTTTGGATTAAGAACATTGTTTCACAAGGGTACAGAATAGGCTTCAAGATAAGGCCTCCTGCAAGAAGATTTTTTCTTTCCCGTGTCCCAGTAAATCCAGTGAAGGCTCAAGCATTTCTGAAATGTGTTTCAGATCTAGAGTTAGCTGGAGTAATTATGCCAGTTCCAGTTCTGGAACAGGGGCTGGGGTTTTACTCATATCTCTTCATTGTACCAAAGAAGGAGAATTCCTTCAGACCAGTTTTGGATTTAAAAATATTGAATCATTATGTAAGGATACCAACATTCAAAATGGTAACTATAAGGACTATTCTGCCTTTTGTTTAGCAAGGGCATTATATGTCCACAATAGATTTACAGGATGCATATCTGCATATTCCGATTCATCCAGATCACTATCAGTTTCTGAGATTCTCTTTCCTAGACAAGCATTACCAGTTTGTGGCTCTGCCGTTTGGCCTAGCAACAGCTCCAAGGATTTTTACAAAGGTTCTCGGTGCCCTTCTGTCTGTAATCAGAGAACAGGGTATTGTGGTATTTCCTTATTTGGACGATATCTTGGTACTTGCTCAGTCTTCACATTTAGCAGAATCTCATACGAATCGACTTGTATTGTTTCTTCGAGAACATGGTTGGAGGATCAATTTACCAAAAAGTTCATTGATTCCTCAGACAAGGGTAACCTTTTTAGGTTTCCAGATAGATTCAGTGTCCATGACTCTGTCTCTGACAGACAAGAGACGTCTAAAATTGGTTTCAGCTTGTCGAAACCTTCAGTCTCAATCATTCCCTTCGGTAGCCTTATGCATGGAAATTCTAGGTCTTATGACTGCTGCATCGGACGCGATCCCCTTTGCTCGTTTTCACATGCGACCTCTTCAGCTCTGTATGCTGAACCAGTGGTGCAGGGATTATACAAAGATATCGAAAATTAATATCTTTAAAACCGATTGTACGACACTCTCTGACGTGGTGGACAGACCACCATCGTTTAGTTCAGGGGGCTTCTTTTGTTCTTCCGACCTGGACTGTGATTTCAACAGATGCAAGTCTGACAGGTTGGGGAGCTGTTTGGGGGTCTCGGACAGCACAAGGGGTTTGGGAATCTCAGGAGGTGAGATTACCAATCAACATTTTGGAACTCCGTGCAATTTTCAGAGCTCTTCAGTCATGGCCTCTTCTAAAGAGTCGTTCATTTGTTTTCAGACGGACAATGTCACAACCGTGAGGCCCACCCTTTTTTGTGGTGGTTATGATTTTTTTTGTATAAAGCACAATTATTCCAATTCCTTATTTTTTTATGCTTTCGCACTTTTTTCTTATCACCCCACTTCTTGGCTATGCGTTAAACTGATTTGTGGGTGTGGTGAGGGGTGTATTTATAGGCATTTTGAGGTTTGGGAAACTTTGCCCCTCCTGGTAGGAATGTATATCCCATACGTCACTAGCTCATGGACTCTTGCTAATATGAAAGAAATGAATTTATCAGGTAAGTTCTTACATAAATTATGTTTTTTGCTGAGGTGTACGGATCGGCAGCATTCCTTACGGCTCCTTGTGGCTAGTATATACAAGCGATCTTAGGCACGCCGTTTTAGAGGAGAGTTCTTGGTCAGTGGAGTCGGGTAGGAGCCACAGCAGAGCTGCGGCGAGGTGACTGTTAATTCTGGTGTACCAGTGAATATTCTTTTATCAGATTGGGATAAAAATTTATACTGCAATTGTATTTTTATTTTAGTCAAACGCTAGGTAAAAACCAAGACAGTTTGTTTTTAAAGACACAGGGCACACTTTTTTTGGCTATACGTTTAGCTATTTATTGTTAAAGACACGACCAAGCTAGCTTTTACTTTCTGTTAACATGGATGATCTTGAACACGCTACATGCCCTATGTGTTTAGATGCCATTGTGGAACCCCCGGTTACGTTGTGTTCCTCATGCATTGAGAGGGTCTTACAGTGTAAGGAGCAGATTTTCTTTAATAAAGATATGTCTAAGGATTGCTCTCAGAATGATGAGATTCAGGGTATGCCGCAACTTTCTCCCCAAGCGTCACAGCCTTAAACGCCCGCTCAAGCGACGCCGTGTTCTTCAACAGCGTCTGTTTCATTTACTCTGCAGGATATGGCTGCAGTTATGTCATCCACCCTTTCAGACCTAGGGTGGATGGAGATAGCCATACTTTGATGGCTATCTCCAATGTACCCTCCCAGGGCTCTGAATTGGGGGGTAGGAAGGCCCTGTCTGAGGGGGAACTGTCTGACTCAGGAAGTGCATTACCCCAGACAGATTCAGAAGTGATGTCTTTTAGGTTAAAGCTTGAACACCTCCGTCTGTTACTACGGGAGGTTTTGATGACTGGACGACTAAATTGAGTAAGATGGACAGATACTTGGAGGTCCCTTCTTATTCTGATGTTTTTCCGGTTCCTAAGAGAATTTCGGAAATTATTGCTAGGGAATGGGAAAGACCGGGTATCCCGTTCTCCCCTTCCCCTATTTTTAAGAAAATGTACCATATAGCTGACACCGTGCGGGATTCTTGGCAGACGATCCCTAAGGTGGAGGGAGCTATCTCTACCCTGGCTAAGCGTATGACTATTCCTATAGAGGACAGTTGTGCTTTCAAAGACCCCATGGATAAGAAGTTGGAGGGTCTCAAAAAACTTTATGTTCATCAAGGGTTTCTTTTATAAGAGTCCCTTAGGACTGAGACTTCTTTAGAGGAAATACAGGATAGAATCAAGGGCCTTAAGCTGGCTAATTCTTTTATTACGGATGCTTCTTTTCAGATCGCAGGATTCGCCATCTTAGCACGAAGAGCCTTATGGTTAAAGTCTTGGTCTGCGGATGTATCCTCTAAGCTCTTGGCTATTCCTTTCAAGGGAAAGACTATTTTCGGGTCTGACTTGAAGGAGATCATTTCTGATATTACGGGAGGTAAAGATCATCTTCTCCCTCAAGATAAAACATATAAGCAAAGGGGACGACAGAGTAATTTTCGTTCCTTTCGAAACTTCAAGGCAATACCCTCTTCCTCTAAACAGGAAGGGAATTTTCCTCAAGCCAAGTCCACCTGGAGACCCAACCGGTCTTGGAACAAGGGTAAACAACCCAAGATGCCTGCTGCCGCTACCAAGACAGCATGAAGGGGCGGCCCCCGATCCGGGACCGGATCTAGTAGGGGGCAAACTTTCTTTCTTTGTCCGATCCGAGACATTCAGGATCCCTGGACACTAGAAATCGTGTCTCAGGGGTATCAGTTGGAGTTCAAAAATTCTTTCCCCAAAGGAAGGTTCCTTCTTTTATGATTGTCTGTCGACCAGATAAAAAGAGAGGCATTTTTACGCTGTGTAGGAGATCTATCCCTCATGGGAGTTATATGCCCCGTTCCAATTCAGGAACAGGGGCAGGGGTTTTATTCAAATCTATTTGTAGTTCCCAAGAAAGAGGGAACGTTTCGGCCCATTTTAGATCTCAAAAGTCTAAACAAGTTTCTCAGAGTTCCATCCTTCAAGATGGAAACTATTCGGACCATTCTTCCGTTGATCCAGGAGGGACAATATATGACTACCCTGGATCTGAAGGATGCATATCTGCATATCCCTATACACAGGGATCATCACAAGTTTCTAAGGTTTGCCTTCCTGGACAAACATTTTCAATTTGTGGCTCTTCCTTTTGGTCTGGCCACAGCACCCAGAATTTTCACAAAGGTTCTGGGGTCTCTACTAGCGGTTCTCAGGCCGCGGGGCATTGCAGTGGCGCCTTATCTGGACGACATTCTGATCCAGGCGTCGTCTTATCAACTAACAAAGTCTCATACCGACATTGTCCTGTCCTTTCTGAGGACTCACGGGTGGAATGTGAATCTAGAAAAGAGTTCACTAATTCCACAGACAAGGGTTCCTTTTCTGGAAACTCTAATCGACTCTCTATCCATGAGAATCTTTTTGATGGAAGTCAGAAAGTTAAAGATTTTGAATACATGCCGTTCCCTTCAGTCCAATCCTCGGCCGTCAGTGGCTCAGTGCATGGAGGAGGCAATTGGATTGATGGTGGCAGCAATGGACATCATTCCGTTCGCTCGTTTTCATCTCAGACCTCTACAACTGAGCATGCTCAGACAATGGAATGGAGATTATGCAAATTTGTCTCCTCAAATAGATCTGGATCAGGAGACAAGGAATTCTCTTCTTTGATGGTTGTCGCCGGATCATCTGTCCCAAGGGACGTGCTTCCGCAGGCCCTCATGGGTGATAGTGACAACGGACGCCAGCCTGATAGGATGGGGTGCAGTCTGGAACTCCCTGAAGGCTCAGGGTGTGTGAACTTGGTCGGAGTCTCTACTTCCCATCAATATTCTGGAGCTGAGGGCAATATTCAATGCGCTTCAGGCTTGGCCTCAGTTGGCTTCGGCCAAATTCATCAGATTCCAGTCGGACAACATCACGACTGTGGCTTACATCAATCATCAGGGAGGAAAAAGGAGTTCCTTAGCAATGACAGAAGTATCCAAGATAATTCAGTGGGTGGAAGTTCACTCTTATTATCTGTCAGCAATCTACATCCCAGGAGTGGACAACTGGGAGACGGATTTTTTGAGCAGACAGACGTTTCATCTGGGGGAATGGGAACTCCATCCGGAGGTCTTTGCCAGCCTGATTCTCAGATGGGGCAGGCCGGAGCTGGATCTTATGGCGTCTCGTCAGAATGCCAAGCTCCCGAGGTACGGATCCAGGTCCAGGGATCCTCAGGCCGAACTGATAGATGCCTTGGCAGTGCCTTGGTCGTTCAATCTAGCTTATGTGTTCCCTCCGTTTGCTCTCCTTCCCCGGGTGATTGCTCGAGTCAAACAGGAGAGGGCTTCGGTGATTCTCATAGCTCCTGCGTGGCCTTGCAGGACTTGGTATGCCGATCTGGTGGACATGTCATCTCTGCCACCGTGGAAGCTTCCATTGAGGCAAGATCTTCTCATTCAGGGACCCTTCCATCACCCGAATCTAATTTCTCTGCAACTGACTGCTTGGAGATTGAACGCCTGATTTTATCTAATTGAGGGTTCTCTGATTCGGTCATTGATACCTTGATTCAGGCACGCAAGCCTGCTACAAGAAAGATTTACCATAAGATATGGCATAAATATCTTTATTGGTGCGAATCCAAGGGCTACTCAGAGTAAGGTTAGTACTCCTAGGATTTTCTTTTCTCCAAGAAGGATTGGAGAAAGGGTTGTCAGCAAGTTCCTTAAAGGGACAGATTTCTGCTTTATCTATATTGTTACACAAGCGTCTGGCAGACGTCCCAGATGTTCAATCTTTTTGTCAGGCTCTGACTAGAATCAGGCCTGTGTTTAGACCAATTGCTCCTCCTTGGAGTTTGAATTTAGTTCTTAATGTTCTTCAAGGGGTTCCGTTTGAACCTATGCATTCCATAGATATTAAGTTTTATTTTTGGTTGCTATTTCTTCTGCTCGCAGAGTTTCAGAGCTTTCGGCATTGCAATGTGATTCTCCTTATCTTATTTTTTATTCTGATAAGATAGTGTTGCGTATCAAACCTGGTTTTCTTCCTAAGGTTGTTTCCAACAAAAATATTAATCAGGAAATTATTGTTCGTTCTTTGTGTCCTAATCCTTCTTCTAAGAAGGAGCGTCTGTTACATAACTTGGACATGGTCCGTGCCCTGAAGTTTTACTTGCAGGCGACTAAAGAATTTCATCAATCATCTTCATTATTTGTTGTCTTTTCCGGGAAACGTTGGGGTCAGAGAGCTATGGCTACCTCTCTTTCTTTCTGGCTGAAGGGTATCATCCGTTTTGCATATGAGACCGCTGGACAACAGCCTCCTGAACGAATTACGGCCCATTCTACTAGGGCGGTGGCTTCCTCATGGGCATTTAAAAATGATGCTTCTGTTGAACAGATTTGCAAGGCTGCAGCTTGGTCGTCTCTTCACACTTTTTCCAAATTTTACAATTTTGATACTTTTGCCTCGTCCAAGGCTGTTTTTGGGAGAAAGCTTCTTCAAGCAGTGGTGCCTTCTGTTTAGGTTCCTGTCTTGTCCCTCCCTTTTCATCTGTGTCCTATAGCTTTGGTATTGTATCCCATAAGTAAGGATGAAATCCGTGGACTCGTCATATCTTGTAAAAGAAAAGGAAATTTAGGCTTACCTGATAAATTTTGTTTCTTTTACAATATGACGAGTCCACGGCCCACCCTGTCATTTTCTAAGACGGGTCTTTATTTTGTTAAACTTACGTCACCTCTGCACCTTGGCTTTTCCTTTCTCTTCCTAACTTCGGTCGAATGACTGGAGTGGGAGGGAAGGGAGGAGCTATATATACAGCTCTGCTGTGGTGCTCTTTGCCTCCTCCTGCTGACCAGGAGGCGATATCCCATAAGTAAGGATGAAATCCGTGGACTCGTCATATCGTAAAAGAAACAAATTTATCAGGTAAGCATAAATTTCCTTTTTATTATGGATATGGGAAGCAAAAATAGGGCTTTCCATTTTTTTAATGTGTGACATTATGTTCAATACTTGGCTCCATCTAGGGCCCATAGGTCGGCGCCAAGCTCTAGCTATAGCCAGTTTAACTGCCATAAACAAGTAAATGCATAAGTTGAGGATATGACGTCGGGTGTTGCTAGGAAACAGATGAGAGTCATTGGCTCCATCTACGCCAAAATGTCTACTAAGCCAAAAAGCTCTATTCCAGATCCGTTGGATTTTTGGGTATTCCCACCACATATGTGTAGGGGACCCCAGTTTCCTGCAGCCTCTTCAACACAACGGGGAGTTTAAGTGCGTAATCTGAAAGAGTCTATAAGGAGTCAAATGACATTGAGTAAGTACCTTGAAGTGCAATTCTAAGAATGAGACACTATGTATAGCAGTTTTTGTGAGTAACACTGCTGTCGACCAAGATTGTTCAGAAGCATCAAACCTCAGTGAACGCTGCCATTGTTTAATGTATAGGGATTTACTAAAAATAGGGGACCCAAGAATATCCCCATATGAGATGGAGAAAAATTTTTGGATTCGCTTATCTGAGGCCCATCTCTTTTCCCAATCTGTGGGTTGCCTCAAGGGCGCATTTAAGAAGCCCCAGGACCGCAAGAAGCTTTTTTATCGCAGAAACTCAGTAGCTGTGATTGGGGAAAATTAGTTTGGAATTTTAACATAGATAAAAGGGAACCATTAGAAAAAAGATCTGCAACAGAGGTTATCCCCAAGTCAGACCACAGGTCTGGATGTGAGTCTGTTAATGCTACCAATAAGCCCGATATCGAGTGTATTGGGGAAGGATGGGGTGCGATCTTGGTGGAGTGGCGAATCATATGCCAAAAGTTTAGATTAGAGACTACTATAAAATTACCCGTAATGTTCATTTTTCTCGCATATCTAGGTATCCAAACAAGATCATGTAACTTAATTCCACTTTGTTTTTAATCTACCATGTATAAGGGTAAAATAACTATCTTATTCTTAGGAGTAGCTTTTTCAATCTGTATGTATATTATGTAGTATCTCCATAATTAGACTGATATAAATGTAAGTACAGCCTGGGCAGTAATAACTTAAAGCCTAAGTAATGTTCTAAAGTTTTTTGTTATATCTGTATACCTTTTAGAACTGGCTAAAGTTAAGATGATGCTTCTGATTCTTATAAGCTTTGAGATTGGATATTAGGGGTTTATAGCATTTCAAGTTTTCCCCCTATCTTTCTAAAGTAGATATTTTTATAAGTTTTATGTCTACTTATTTATCTTTTGTCTGCAGTGTATATTAAATGTATGTTAGGGATTATTACATTTTATATGTATAATCAATTTTTTTCTACAGTAGAGGGTTATAAGTGTTATGTCTGCTTATATTATCTATTCTCTGCTGTGCATATTAATATATGTTTTGAGGGATTATTAACATTTGTATGATTATCCCTATTTTTCTGCAGTGATAAAGGGTCATATATTTGTACTAATGTCTGTGACATGTATGTTCTCCTATCTTATGTATAGGGGCTTACATTTCGGTTATATGGTTTGTTTTCATGTATCATACTCAATGTCTTAGTGTTTTTAGGACACTAATATATTTATTTCTATATTTTTATTTTAAGAATACTATCTGTAATCTACCTTATATTGAGGTGATATTTGTTAGCGTCTGTGACATGGATTGTTGCATGTCTTATTCTCAATTTCGTAGTATTTTAGGACATTAATATATGTATGCTATGTTTTATTTATAGGAATGCAATATTATAATCTCTCTCATATTGAAGTGATCTTTGCTCAGGTATGTGCCATTCATTGCCCCCTATGACACACATAATTTTTTGTGTTCTTACGGAAGAATGGTCACTTTTTATGCATTTTTTTCTTTTTAGGTCATTTATTGATCTTAGGTTTCTAAGATGATACTTCTCTGGTTGAGGAGATTTTATCTTACACCCGTGTCATTTTGTATGGTCCTAGGTCATTCTTTTTCTTAATGAACGTTGGACCCTATCTGAACTGTAGTAGTCTGATAGTTAACTTGGCTGCCTAGAAAGCGGGTGGTTAGCAGCAATCCAGCTACAGCTAATTGTTCCTTGAATGTGTATTCACATTTTTTTCTTCTTATCTATGTTATAGGATTCTGTGATTTTTCTCATACGAATGAAAGGAATGTCTCATCTTGTCCTATTTTTCCTTCCTTTTATTCAGTAGCTTGCATTTCTCTTCTGTGAATTTCTGCTAGTAGTATTGGTGATTTAATCCTATTTGTGATTGATACAAGAGGAGAAGAATTTAGATTTGAAGGGCCTCAAAGTTCTGGAAAAGAGTTCCTTGGTTCCAAATACCAGGATATGTTTTTTAGACTCGTTCTCCTTAAAGATTTTCTTGACGGCGGTCAGGAAATCCAAACTTCTTGCGGCCTGTCTTTCTCATCAGTCCTTTGTCCATCCATCAGTGGTATGGTGTAGGAAGTTATTGGTCTAATGGTGGCTTCCATGACATTATTCCTTTTCCTCTTCTCCAGCTGAAACAACTACAGTTATTCATGCTCAGATAATGGAGCGGAGACCACTCAGACTTCTTTGAGGATAGTCTTAGATATCTGAAGAGAGATGTTTGGTTTTACTGAGTTTGGTCCGGTTTATCTTATTTCAATCGGACAACATTTTTCCGGTGGCGTATATCAACCACCAGGGAGGAACACAGAGTTCCTTAGCTATGCAGGAGGTGTCTCGCTTTTTTCAGTGAGCGGAGTCTCCCTATTGTCACTTTTCTGGCATCCTCATCCCAGGGGCGGACTCTGGGAAGCGGATTATCTGAGAAGACAGACTTTTCTTCCAAATGAGCTCTTCATCCGGAAGTATTCTCTAGAATGACCCTCAGGTGGGGAGTTCCGGAGTTGGATCTACTGGCATCTCGTCTAAACGCCAAGCTTCCAATAGTACGGATCAAGATCAAAGGATCCCCATGCAGCTCTGGTCGACGCTCTGACGGTTCCGTGGGACTTCGGTCTCGTGTACCTGATTCCTCCATTTTCCCTTCTTCCTCGGGTGATAGCTCGTATCAGACAGGAGTGAGCGTCAGTGATTTTAATCAACTCTGCCTGGCCTTGCAGAATCTGCTTTGCGTATCTGGTGAGAATGTTGTCCCTTCCCTCTTGGAAGTTGCCTCTGAGGGTCCTCCTAAGGGTCCCTTCCTCAATCCAAACCTAGATTCTCTGAAGCTGACTGCTTGGAGATTGAATTCTTAGTCTTGTCCAGACAAGGGTTTTCAGTGAAAGTTATTGATACTATGATTCAGGCTTGTAAGTGTAAGGTTTTTTTTCCTGCTTTGTTTGCCATGTGCTGCTGGAAGCCATTTTACTCACCTCTTACTGAATATGGTGCAGAGTGTCTGATGCTGCTCATTTCCTGCACACCCTCTTATTGCCGGACTGGTGTACATCATCCGTGTGAGACAGGTTGCAGTCTCAGTATTGTGATGTCATAACTTATTATTTAAAGGGCCTCTGTTCAGTATACTTTGCCCTTGCGTTGTCTCAGACCTGTTTGTGAGTTCCTGTGTATTACCTGGCTGTCTGACGTCCCTCCTGGTTCCTGATCTCTGGCTTGTTCCTGACTCTGTTGTTCTCCTTGTTCCTGATTCCAGCTCGTCTGACTACTCGCTTTGGCTCCTGACTCGGCTCGTATATTTTCTTTGGCTCCTCACTCGGCTCGTCTGACTACCAGCTCTGGCTTAGACTCCTGGCTTGATGTATGACTTGTGGACTTTTTTTTATTTTTTGTTATTAATAAAGGTGTGATTATTTTTGCACTTCTCATCACAGTCTGATTCCTGGTACCCTGACAGTAAGCCAGTAACTCGCAAGATTTACTATAAGGTATGGCGTAAATACCTTTATTGGTGCGAATCTAGGGGTTTCTCTTGGAGTCAGGTGAAAGTTCCCCTCATTTTGTCTTTTCTTCAGGAGGGCCTGGAGAAGGGCTTGTCAGTCAGTACTCTGAAGGGTCAGACCTCGGCTCTGTCGATTCTTTTGCATAAACGACTAGCAGTCTTGCCAGATGTTCAATCCTTTGTTCAGGCCTTGGTCAGAATCAGGCCTGTGTTTAAGACAATTGCTCCTCCATGGTGCCTTAGGGGTTGATTTATGAAGCAGCAAATGTTGCTTCCGATCCTCTCCGCTTCAGTTCCGCCTGAAGCGGAAGTTAAGAAGCAGCGGTCCTAAGACCGCTGCTCCTTAACTCGTCCGCCACCTCTGAGGTGGGGGACAGCAATCAACCCAATCAAATATGATCTGATTGATGGACACCCCCTGCTAGCAGCCGATTGGCCACAAAATCTGCAGGGGGCGGTATTGCACCAGCAGTTCACCAGAACTGCTGGTGCAATGGTAAATGCCGACAGCGTGCGCTGTCTGCATTTATCGATGTGCGGCGGACATGATTCGCTATAGCAGATCATGTCTGTCCGCACAATGATAAATGTACCCCTCAATCTTGTTCTTAGGTTTCTGCAGCAGGCTGTTTGAGCCTATGCACTCTGTTGATATTAAATGGTTATCTTGGAAAGTTTTGTTTCTTCTTGCTATTTCCTCTGCTCGTAAAGTCTCAGAGCTTTTGGCTCTACAGTGTGACCCTCCTTACCTTATATTTCATGAGGATAAGGTGGTCCTTCATACTAATTTGGGATTCCTTCCTAAGAATTTGTCGTTCCTTCGTTCTGCCTAATCCTTCTTCTCAGAAGGAACGTTTGTTGCACAACCTGGTTGTGCATGTTCTGAAGTTCTAGCTGCAGGTAACTAGGGTTTTTCGTCAATCTACTGCCCTCTCTGGTAAACGGAAGGGCCAGATGGCCACTTCTTCTACTCTTTCCTTTTGGCTGAGAAGTGTTATTTGGTTGGATTATGAGATTTAAGAGATACGGTTTAAAGGGACAGTCTAGTCCAAAATAAACTTTCATGATTCAGATAGAGAATGTAATTTTAAACAATTTTCCAATTTACTTTTATCACCAATTTTGCTTTGTTCTCTTGGTATTCTTAGTTGAAAGCTAAACCTAGGAGGTTCATATACAAATTTCTAAGCCCTTGAAGGCCACCTCTTCTCTTAGGGCATTTTAACAGTTTTTCACCACTAGAGGGTGTTAGTTCATGTGTGACATATAGATAACACTCATGCATGTGGAGATCCAGTGAGCCAGCTCTGATTGGCTAAAATGGATGTCTGTCAAAAGAACTGAAATAAGTGGGCAGTTTGCAGAGACTTAGATACAAGGTAATCAGAGGTAAAAAGTGTATTTAATTAATTGTGTTGGTTATGCAAAACTAGGGAATGGGTAATAAAGGGATTATCTATCTTTTTAAACAATAACAAATCTGGTGTAGACTGTCCCTTTAAGTGTGGCGCTGGTAAACACCCTTGTACTTATACAAATCAGCTCCCAAAAACAGAAAAAGTGAAAATGTTAAAGTGAATGTAGTATCTGTGCGCTAACAGCTACAGGGAGACAGGTGTGGTGATAAATAATAATTTTATGAAAAGATAATATTAAGACAATTGGTAAGTTAATAAGAGTTAATATTTATTAAACCACTATTCGACAAAGCATAAAAATGTAAAAATATTATGAATGACCGATCATCATAAAACCCTTTATATGGGCAAGTTAATCTAACACTTTATATAAGCAAGTTCATCTAACAATTCAATATTATTTAAAAACAATGTATACTCAATAGCAATTGATAAATAAGCAAGTTATATCAAATGCTCTAAAGTGCTAGTGCATAAGTAACAAATACAATTCTGGTTACGGTTCAGACGTATTCACTAGTTCCTTAAATAGCACCAATCATAAATAAACTGAGTCTCTTCAAAGATAACAGTTTAGTGACCAATGTGAAATGTTAAATCACTCGGTGGATGTTTGGAAACAAACTTCTATTATGTTTCCAAATGACTTCAACTGTTCAAGGTCTATTGCCAAATATTACAGATCGCCTCTATGGTCCTCTGATATTAAGGGGCCTATTTAAAAACGTGCGAGCGGACATGATCCGATATTGTGGATAATGTCCGCTGCACATTGATAAATGCCGACAGCATACACTGTCGGCATTTATCAGTGCACCAGCTGTTCTTGTGAACTGCTGGTGCAATACCGCCCCCTGCTAGTAGGCGGTGTCAATCAACCCGATTGTATTGGATTGGGATGATTTTCGGCCATGTCTGTCCGCCGCCTCAGAGCAGGCGGACAGGTTATGGAGCAGCGGTAACTTGTGTTTCTGTCGAGCCTGAAGGCTCACCAGAAACATAGGGCATCAAGCTCCATACGGAGCTTGCTAAATATGCCCCTATGTCTTCTGGTTTAAAGTCACTTATATGGCCGGACTGATATTGCTCTATAACACACAAGCTGTACACCTCTAAGTGCCTACCTTATATGTGGAGTGCGCTGGTTCTTATAGCCGGTAGCTTACCGCATTGGGGCTGTAGCACAGGTGTCTATACAGCTCTGTCCGTTGTTTCCTGGATGATCGCGTCACAGCCAGTGTTGAATCAGAGGCCAATCCTGGAGTAGCGATGCGTGATGAATCAGAGGACAATCTTGATTAGAACCTCCAAAACTGGCATCCAGCAATGGGTAGTACCCACCAAGTTCTGAGGTTTCATGCTTCAACATGCCCATGATGCTCCCACATCTGGTCATCGTGGTGCCAAACTCAAGTATGAAATATTGCACGATTACGCCTTTTGGCCGCATATGTTGAAGGATGTTTAAACCTACTGTCAAGGTTGTTTAATCTGTCCACAGTTCCAACCCACTGCACCAACGCATAGAGCACCATTACAGAAAAGGGGGTGGTGGTGGTAATGCCATGGCCAGATATACAAATTGATTTTATTGGTCCAGTAATTAGGTCATCAAGAGGCAACAGATACATGTTGACAGTAACATGCCTATTCACTAAATGGGTAGAGTGCATCAGTGCACCTAACAATAGTGCTGAAACATGCGCAGCATTGCTCATCAACCACGTGTTTTCTAGATTTGGTTTACCCCAGCGAATCGAATCCGATCGGGGGACCCACTTCAATAGCGAAGTGATGAACAAAATGTGGAAAATACTAGGGGTTAAAAGAAAGCTCCATATTGCATATAGAGCTGCCTCAAGTGGTGGTGTAGAGCTTTACAACAAGTCTATTGTGAAAATTCTCAAAAAGTTTGTGAGTGAAACGGGTAAAGACTGGGATGTAAAATTACCTCTAGTTCTAATTGCATTAAGAGCAACTCCAAGCAGTGCTACTAAGATGCCACCTTTTGAACTGATGACTGGTAGAAGAATGGTGTGACAGACCCTTCTGTCAGGACTGAAGGAGTTAATTGTGTTTAGCTAAGAAACTAATTTCTAAAGACAGGTTTTCTGGCCTCAGCTATTGTGTGCTATAATTACATTTAAGTAATAAACAGGCCATTGTTTAATCACCCTCAGAGAGCAGACGCTAGGTGATAAGACAAGCCAAATGTGTTTAAGTTGTTATCTGCCTAAGTAAAGTATTTAAGTAATGTAATTCTACTGTTTCATAAAAGGGTGTCTTCCCCTTTTTATCTAAATGTACAAGAGTCTTTCAACCCCCCCATCTGGGGTCAAACCTGTATAAATACTAGGCATCTAGCCTTTAATAAATGTCATTCTGTTTTAAACCTGAAACTGGCTGGGTTGTGAATTGCTGATTCCCTATGCAGGACATTGTTCATCTGGTATTAACCCTTGGTACGCTGTTGGTACCGTAACATTGGTGGCAAGCGACGGAATGAACCTTATCGCCCAGAAGAGCAACTACACAAGCCAGTAACCTCAGGAAGAGGGGGATTATTACAATACTGACTAAGATGGAAAGAGTACCAGGAACAGAAGGAACCAATGGGCCCAGCATAGCAGACAGAACCCCTGAAGAAGCAAGCTTTGATCGGGCGGTTAAAATAAGACTGGCATATTATGGCCCCAACCCATCTGCGGAAATTATCGACCGGGTCATAGCAGCTGTGGAGGCCAACCTACTTCGCCAAAGCGGCGCTGCAGCAAACCCAGTGGAAAAGAGAAAAGTAAATTTTGCAGCTTTTAAAAACTTCCTGGAAACAGAAGGAGAGATTGTTGGGTACCTTGCGGATTTTGAGAGGCAATGTGCACTACACAAGGTACCCGCAGAGGACTGGGTCACGATATTATCCGGAAAATTATCCGGCCGGGCCAGTGAGGCTTTTCGGGCCATTCCAGATGAGGAAGTCGGGGATTATAATACTGTAAAAGAGGCTCTGCTCTCCAGGTATGCGGTTACACCGGAGGCATACCGGAGGCGGTTCAGAGACACTGTTAAATTAGCTGGAGATTCCTACCTTGAGTGGGCATGTAAGGTGCACCGCACAGCAGCTCACTGGATAGCGGGGTGCCAAGCCGTATCTGGGGAAGAGGTGCTGCAGCTATTCCTGTTGGAACATTGCTTCGACAAGTTACCCGCAGGAGTTCGAGAGTGGGTTCGGGACCATAAACCCTCCACCCTGCATGAAGCGGCTCGCTTGGCAGATGAGTATACGGATGCCCGCAAACTGGACACTGCTACCACTATGCCCCCTGCTAGAGTGGAGTACAGACCCCCAGTCACCCCAGCAGCTGCCAGTTACCAACCCCCGGCGCACCGCTATACCACACGGCATCTGGCCACGAACTACCCTCAGAGAGCCCGGTTCAATTCGCGGGGCTACTCACAACCGATTCGATGCTTTGGATGTAAGCAACTAGGGCACAAAAGACCAGAGTGTCCCCTAAATGCAGTGAACCAAGCACAGTCCTGGAGAAGACATGCCGGCGGAATCACACGTAACCCTCAGCCTGCGGCCCGCTACGTAGAGGCGCAAGAATGCTGGAGCATCCTACATGAGGCAGACCTTGTGCAAGCTGCCCACCGGAATAACCGGCAACTGGTTAAAGTGAATGGGAAGAAGGTCAGTGGTCTACGGGATACTGGTGCTACCATGACCTTGCTTCAAAAGAACTTGGTGTCTGAGAAACAGTACACTGGAGACACTGTGGCTGTGAGGGTAGCAGGGGGCGATGTGTTCAGCCTACCTGTTGCCAGGGTACATTTGGATTGGGGAGTGGGCGCTAGACCTGTGAATGTGGGGGTCAAGAAGGACTTACCTGCTGATGTTCTTCTTGGAAATGACTTGGCTCCCCTTGTTTCTGCCTATGCTCCCATGGGTCCCGCTGATGTTAACCCTGTGACTACCCGTGCTCAGATCCGTGCAGCAGAGACTGACCCCCCTGCTGCTAAGCCCCAGGACGCTGAGCTCAGTAAATCTATATCCGCTATTGATACGTGGAAGTCCCGTTACAATGCGCTGATGAAGGAGAAGAGGAGCGCAGAGGAAAAAGCACGTTTAGAACGTGAATCTCTGCTAGACAAGCTGCACCGACAGACTGCAGAAAACACCAGCTTGAGAGTGGGACATGAAACATTAAAGACAAACTTAGCGACACTTGAGGAGAAGCTGACGCTGGCTCATAGTGAGGTGCAGCAACTCAAGGGCACCCTATGTCAGTATGAAGGGATTGTGGATACCTATAAAGAGCAGGTACAGAAAACTCGTAAAGAAGCTGATGGGATTTTGAAGGACTGTTTAGCCCTAGTCTGGGCACTGAGGAAGTTGAACCCTTCTTTGTATGGACAGGAATTCTCTCTCATAACGGGAATACAGATGGATTGTCCTGGCAAACTGAAATGCCTACCACCTCCTAGTCCGGTCATCCCCAGGTTGACCCGCCAAAGGGTCAAGCCGGGTCTGCCGGAGTGTTCCACAAGGGGGGAGATATGTGACAGACCCTTCTGTCAGGACTGAAGGAGTTAATTGTGTTTAGCTAAGAAACTAATTTCTAAAGACAGGTTTTCTGGCCTCAGCTATTGTGTGCTATAATTACATTTAAGTAATAAACAGGCCATTGTTTAATCACCCTCAGAGAGCAGACGCTAGGTGATAAGACAAGCCAAATGTGTTTAAGTTGTTATCTGCCTAAGTAAAGTATTTAAGTAATGTAATTCTACTGTTTCATAAAAGGGTGTCTTCCCCTTTTTATCTAAATGTACAAGAGTCTTTCAACCCCCCCATCTGGGGTCAAACCTGTATAAATACTAGGCATCTAGCCTTTAATAAATGTCATTCTGTTTTAAACCTGAAACTGGCTGGGTTGTGAATTGCTGATTCCCTATGCAGGACATTGTTCATCTGGTATTAACCCTTGGTACGCTGTTGGTACAGTAACAAATGGTTCTACCTCAGCACTTACTATATTGCACCTCAGACCAGAATTTAATAAACGCTGCCACTACACATCAGTATGTAGAGAACCTGAGGAAGCACCTGCAATATGCCTTTGCATTTGCTCAAAGAAACATAGAGAAGGCCGCAACTGCCGCTAAAACTTATGATCTTAAAACGTCCAAAAAGGAATATGAAATAAATGATAAAGTTTATCTTTATAACTTTGGAAGAGATCAGGTTAAAGGGACAGTCTAGTCCAAAATAAACTTTCATGATTCAGATAGGGCATGTAATTTTAAACAATTTTCCAATTTACTTTTATCACCAATTTTGCTTTGTTCTCTTGGTATTCTTAGTTGAAAGCTTAACCTAGGAGGTTCATATGCTAATTTCTTAGACCTTGAAGGCCGCCTCTTAAGAATGCATTTTAACAGGTTTTTCACAACACTCATGCACGTGAAGTTACCTGGGAGCTATCACTGATTGGCTAAACTGCAAGTCTGTCAAAAGAACTGAAAAAAGGGGCAGTTTGCAGAGGCTCAGATACAAGATAATCACAGAGGTAAAAAATATATAAATATAACTGTGTTGGTTATGCAAAACTGGGGAATGGGTAAAAAAGGGATTATCTATCTTTTAAAACAATAACAATTCTGGTGTAGACTGTCCCTTTAAGGAGAAGAAATTTCTTCCATCATGGAAGGGTCCTTTTGTCTTTACAGGCAAAATATCTTCAGTGGCCTATAAAATAAGGATCCCCAAAAATTATAGTTTTATAGATAAATGGGTCCACATTAATCAGTTGCGAGCGTGCCATCCTAGGTCCCAATTACAAGTCATAAAAGAGGGATTAAATGATCTGCCTGTACCACAGTAGTGAAGTGTATAAGATCCAGTAGAAATAAAGTATCTAGCTCAGTGGGTAAAGAATTTAAATTTGTGATAATATATTTAAATGGATGAATTCCTGATACTCGTCTCAGTTGTCTCTTCCTAGTAAAAACCCGATCTGACGTTGTGAGCCCAGATTGAACGGCTACCTCGTGAACACAGATGAGGACTACCCTCCAATCGAGAAATCTACAGGAAGACAACCCAGATGACTTGCAGTAATCCCACCAGATGTCGGCAGGAGCTCACCAGATGAAAGCAGAATCCCAACAGATGACAGGAGGAGCCCACCAGAGATGACCTGAGGAAGACCAGATGACAGCGGAGGTCCTGCCAGTGACCAAACTCCAGGAGGAAGGGGATACCACCCCCTAAAGAGTACACAAGGCTGAAGATGGACAAATACCACAATATTTTAAGGCATTCTGATAAACCCCAAGGGAAAGTCAACATGCTTCCAAAGGACACAATGATTGAAGGAGTGCCTTGGAATTGCATAGAAATTTACCAAACTTAAAGGGGGTTATTATAGGATTACATTTCCTGCACCAAATGCACAATGGAGTGCCACCATCAAGCCTGGAGGTGAACTGAAATCCTCAGCTCGATAGGCAGTTAATTAACCTATACCTGATAGGATCCGTTGATATAAAGACTCAATACAAGAGGGTTTTTTGTGGGTTTTTTGCTCTATCCGGATCCGATAACAGGGTGATCACATGGGATCCATCATCTTGCTGCCGGCTCCACTATGAAATTTACAAACCTGTCTAGTATTTTCAGCCGAAGATTCCTCTCCCCTGATGCTGCAGGGTGGCCAGGAAATGGAGAGGGGTTGCTGATCGAGTATACCAGACGACGAGCATACCGAGTCTGCATGTTTGCTTTCAGGATCTAAAAGCAAGACCTTAAAATCATCTGTTTGACAATAGCCTTTGCACACAAATTACGTTGAATCTAGGTCAATTCCTCCGCACGTCTCTGACATCCAGAGAATTTGAAAAGGGGGAATATGTTACATCATCTGTGGGGAGCTGTCTATATCAGAATTATTATTTTATCAAATTATATAAAAAAATAAATTTGATACAGGAAATGTATTTAATATCATCTTGGATCTGGCATTCTAATTAAGCAAGTACATTTGGCTAACATTTTACACACCTCCATGAATCAGCAGATAACAAAAGCATGTGTCCAGGAGTTACCTGAACAGGAAATCACCTGGGGGGCTTTATCAAAAGAACAGAGAGAACTGTTGTTCCAACTAAAAGAGAGTGGAGTCCCATTGTCTAAGATCTTGTTTAAAGGAAAAAAGGACGAGGATACTCGGGAACAAATAAATATAGAATATGTAGTGTACCTCATCACATGCCAGCAGTGTTCCCTCCAATACGTAGGCCTTACTACACACCCCCTCAAAGAACGTATTAGGGAGCACTTGCTGTCAATGGATGAGGAAACCCCTAGAACTCCTGTGGCCAAACATTTTCGCTATATAATTAAAGAACAAATTGAATGTAGTATTTAGAGGGCGCTTGGAGAAGCTAAAGATATCTTAATATGCTACCTAACGGCTAGATTTGGAGTTCGGCGGTAGATGGGTTGCTAACGCCACACGTGTTTTATGTCTAACGCACGTCATTGTTTGACTCCGGTATTTAGAGTTCAAAACAGACCATCTAACGATGCTCCTAACGCGTGTATGTCACACGCGTAATACTGCCCGCGTAAGACAGTCTCCCATAGAGATCAATGGGAAAGCAAAAAATAGCTTTTTTCACCTAACACTCGATCTCGCGAGAATACGCACAGCTCGGTCATATGACGCATACCACATCATGCACAACAATAACACGCCGCAAATGTCACAACAACAATCAATCAACAAAGCACACAAGCATTACACATTCACAAGCGGGGGGATTTTTAATAAAATTTAATACGGGGAATACGCATATACTTTAAGATGCGGAAATTCGCAAAATAACAACAAGGAATAAAAAAATATATACATACACTAGAAAAATAATCGCATTCAATATAACTATATATACATACATATACAACACTTCACTAATAACACACCATCGCAAATTCACATTTAAAAAGAATACTATTGGACAATGTTAGAGAAAACGACCACTATGACATCATCGCATTCTACACATTCCACAAATACTAACTCCAAATGAGCATGCGCAAATTCACACAACTAATACACATTGCACTAATATTAATTGCTAATAAAGCATACCTGAACACAATTTACAACGGAAATTGGTACATTATTAAACATTTACACAGGGTATATAAGCACCACACAAGCAGGGCTTCTTTGACTGTGTTGCTGGTGGGTCTTTCGAGATTGGAGGTTTAAGATTAGAGAGTTGGTGCATTATTGTGAGTGAGAGAGTCAGTTGTTAGTGTTATCGTGAGTGAGTTAGTGGGAGTTAGTGGGAGTGGGAGAGAGTCTGTTAGTGGGAGCGTGAGTGAGTTAGTGGGAGTTGTTAGTGAGAGTTGTTAGTGGGAGCGTAAGTTAGTGGTAGTTAGTGAGAGTGTTTGTTAGTGAGAATTAGTAGTAGTGTGTTAGTGAGAATTAGTAGTAGTGTGAGTTAGCGAGCGAGTGATTTTTCTGTACACGTAACACATTTACACGCAAACACATTCAATACATACATACACTTATCAATAACACTACATACACTCCATATCCCCTACCCCCTCATACTACACTCCATACCCCATTCCCTGTAGTCCCATTCCCTTTCATCCCATTTACTCTTATCCCATACCCCATCCCATACCCATCCCCTAGTTACATTTAGTTTACATATCCTCCTTTTAGTCTTCTTCTTCTTTTGGTTTATTTAAATACTCCTTACCCTCTTTGTTTTTTTACATCCCTCTCACACTTTCAGCACTTTTTTTTGTCTTTTTAGTTCTCTATTTTGACCCCCTTTCATTTCATCACACTCACTTTTTGTTTGCTTATTTGGGGTTTAGTTTAGGGAACAGATGGAGGCCAGGCAGGGGAGAGGTAGAGGGGGGAGGAGAGGGAGGGGGAGAGGAACAGGGCAGGAAGGGGGGTGGAAGCAGTGGGTGGACCCAGCCACTTGGTTCAAGATGAACAAGTGGCTGGGCCCAGTGGCGGACAGAGTAGGGCTTCACAGTCCGGGAAACAGAGGGCATCGTCACAGGGGAAGGCCAAGGCGACTAGGGAGGCGAGGTTTTCGATGGAAGAGAAGGAGGCCCTCATAGAGGCCTATATGGCCAGGTATAGGAGGCTGCAGCACCAGAAGACTACCCCGACTGACAAGAGGAGGCTCTGGAATGAGATAAGAAATGCAGTCAATGCAGTGGGTGGCCGGAACAGAGATCTTGATTTGATAAAACATCGCTACCAGGACTGTAAGATGGATCTCAAGAAAAAGTTAAGCCTGGAGGCCCGACATGCCGCAGGAACCGGTGGCGGACCTGCCCTGGAAATAGAGTACTGCCGATGGGAGGAAATGTTGCGGCCCAGCATCTCCGAGGTGGAAATAGTCGGTATCGGAGGAATTGATACCGGGAACCTGCCACTCTCATCTGACGGTAAGCTCATTGAACAATAATTTCACATACGAATGTATTTCAAGGGACACTATACGCAAACCTTTACTTTCATGATTGAGGTAGCGAATACAATTTGACAAAACATTCAAATGTACTTATATTACCTAATTTGAATCATTCTTGAGATATATTTTAATTAAGAAATAGCCATGCACACGGTGAAACAATCACAGGAGGCAGCTATATTCAGCTAACAATCAGCATCTTATAAGCATATTTAGATATGCTTTTCAGCAAAGAATATCCAGAGAATGAAGCTAATTAGATAAGAAAAGTACATTAGAAAGTTGATAATAAATGTATGCTTCTAAATCATGAAAGATAAAACATTGGGTTTCATGTCCCTTTAAGGATCAGATTAATGCTATAACGTTGTTTACACGCATTCAATTACTTTGCAGTTACATCAGTATCTAGGCTATAGGTTAGGTGTGCATTTAAACAGACTGAAAACAAACGCGAAAACATTCAGATTGACCAGAGATATCACAAACACGGTTTTGAAAAAGCGGAAATCGTATTGATTGTTTGTTAGATTTCAAAGTGGATTAATGATTCTGCATTTGTAATTGTATCGTAAGCCAAGTCATTTAAAGCTTGATTTGCAAATATGCTAATATATACATTTTTTTTTTTTTTTTTTAATATACAGAGTCTGGGGAGGAGGCAGCACAAGAAACACAGCCTCATCTATCTCCCCGGGATGAGAGTGGTGGGGAGGAATTTCCACTTCGGAGGGAAGAGGCCCCCCGTGACGAAGAGCGCACGGAAGCTGATGAAGAGGCCCCGGAAGCAGAGGAGGAGCCCGCGGAACCAGAGGACCCTCAAGGACCCGCACACCGCCGTGCACGGGCACCCCGCCGTGCACGGGTACCCCGCCAAGCACAACAAGAGGAAATAGCGGAGGTGCGGGTTCTACTGGACTACATAGACCAGATGCGTAACTCCCGGATACAAAATATCGAAGGCCGCACTCGAATTCTTGATGGACAAAATCAAATAATTGAAGGACAAAACCAAATAATAAACATACTCAATAGAATCGAACAAGGCCAAAACAGAATCTTTAATCTGCACCAAGAGATGTTCAATTTTTTCCGGGAGGCGCATGCTGGTCTACCTCCTGCTGCTGGGCCTCTTGCTGCTGGGCCTCCTGCTGCTGGGCCATCTCCTCCTGCCGGCCCATCTACTCCTGCCGGCCCATCTACTCCTGCCGGCCCATCTACTCCTGCCGGCCCATCTACTCCTCTTCAGCCATGTCATCCTCTTCAGCCATGTCATCCTCTTCAGCCATCTCCTCCTCTTCAGCCATCTCCTCCTCCTCAGCCATCTTCTCCTCCTCAGCCATCTTCTCCTCCTCACCTTGGTCGTCCCAGTACTCTTCCTTCCACTCTTCCCACAACATCTCCAAGGAGAACTCTTCGGAGTCGGCAGTTGCCCCTCCCAGAGCCTCAGCCCCGTGGGAAGAAGAGGGGAAGGAAGAGGAAGTAAGTATTTATTTTCATCTTTAATGTTTTTTTTATTTAATGTGTAATGGATAGGTATGTGATGATGTGGTTTTCATACACTTGTGGACCACACTCTGTATATAATCTACTTCTATGGGACCGGGTCCATGGAGGAAGATTGTTTGCAGAGTGTGGGTTATAAGTGTGTGAAAACCACATCATCACATACCTATCCTTGTTCATGATATTGATTGGTTTCTGTGATGTGATGTCCAAACTGTTTCCCGAATCGCAAACAAAATTACCATTACAATTATCCATGATGGCATATTACTGTTTGAATGCCAATAACACAGCTTAAAGGGACAGTCAGAAAATTATTGATTACAAAGAAAACACTGTATTACGCATTATCAAGTTGGAAACAACAAAACATGGAGAAATACGTGTGACTTATGTGCTTAACCTTGTATCTATGACTAGGAAAAATGACCACTTATTTGTTGTTCTGACATAACAACCTTTTAGATATCAATGATCAATACATGGTAAATAATATGCTGTATGAGCACAAGGTTTTACATATACAAATGCTATCCAAATGCCCTCTAGTGGTCAAATTGTATAATGATTACATGCACTCTTCAAGCTCGAAGAAATGAGCACACAAACCTCATAGGTTTAGCTAGCAAATTTAAATAAACCAAGACAAATGATTAATTGGTGAGAAACCTTTGATATCATTGATATTACAAAATTGACTTTTAGAATAATGCAAAACATTATTTGTTTTCTAAACTGTCCCTTTAACAAAATTACATATGCTAACACATATTTGAAGCTTGTTGGTATATCTACATGTACTTGGTCAAAAATTAAATATTGAAATCAGATTTATATTGACGTGTTAAATAAAGTATATTTTCTTAAAGAGACATTATTGTGTTAATTTTTTTTTAGAAAGACATTTGTTTGAACAATGAATATGGTTTAAAGTCCTTTTTGAAGTGGGGGGTGAAAATATGCTAACAATAATATATTTGAAGATTAAACAATGTGGAACTCATACATGATACAAAAATCAACATTTGCATTAAAGGGACAGTATACTATATTTTTAACAGAACTGTATGTAATAGACACTACTACAAACAACAAGATTAACATATACTGATATCAATATTACAAAGCTTCAAACACTTTCAAAGAAAATCGTGTTAGCTCTATTGAAAATATAGATGAACCCCCATTACAACCGTAAAACAAGACAATACCCCATCATTAACATATGAAAAGACCCTTTACACAAACAGGAGAAAGCTGCAGATGGTACTCACATGAAACTCAGAGGCTGGGCGAGGAGTCTGAAAATTAATTACATTTTCTTTGAACAGAAGCAAAATGAAACGTGTATTTGTTAAACAATGGACTATCTAACTAGAGACAAAATAAAAAGTTTTGATTTATAATGTGAGTGTCTAATGAACCTTTAATAAAATATACAACGAAATTACATTTAGAAGAAGTCGGCATCATATATTTAGCAAATGATAAAGCTAAATGCATATTGATTACTTTATTCTAACACAATAGCGCATATTTATTAATTAGATATCTTTAACATTAAAAACAACAGTCATTTTTATGAAAAAGGAACATATTGTTGACAAACATATTAAACAACATGGACTATAGAGATTTGCACTTGCCTCGAAATATCATATGCATGAAAACATTTTGCTTTCGTTCGTTTATTCAACCAGACATCCAGCAAAAGAGAATGTGGTGGTCTTTATCAGCTACGGGTCAACAATGTAACATGATGCAAATAATACATATTCGCAAGGTTTTTAAAATTGGCTGCAGTCACAAACGTATTTAACGTGCACAAACAAATATTGCGGGACTACGTAATCCAATCATACTTTTTTTACCTTTGCATGTGACGTCTTAACATGGCGCTTCCTTGATCACGTAAGAACGCCATCCAATAAAAGGCACATTCTTGATCACGTAAGAACGCCCAAACAAAAAGGTGCATCCTTGATCGCGTCAAAACGCCATCCAATAAAAGGCACATTCTTGATCACGTAAGAACGTCAGTCAATACAAGGAATCATTGGACAGCCTGGCAGGTGACGTTTTAAGCAACATGGCGCATCCGAGATAGCTGAAAAACCGCAGCCAATACAAGGACTCAGTTGACAGCTTGGCATATCACTAAAAAACGTATTTATATTTTAGGAACAAGTATGTGTCTAGATTGCTATCTAGGAATGTCACCAAATCATGAATCATCTTTTCGGACTTGACTGTCCCTTGAACTATAGCTATGGTGTATATCTTTAACATTTAAAAGATACACATGAGAAATACATATGCCATTGATGTTTTAAGATATGTTTTGATTGTTTTGGAATAACAATAATGATACATGGATTGATTAAACGTGTCATTTATTCAAGTTTAAATATGGTCAGCCTACCTATAGCCATATATGGGAGTAGAATTATTTTGTTAACATATTTTTAAAAAAATATTCATCATCTAAAATATTTGCATTACACACAGAGATTTATTTGGTTACACTTTTACAATAAGATAGAATAGAAAATGAAATACATGTGCTGTCAACATTACAATAAGATTGTTTATTAATAAGATTATATGTCCTTGTTCATGTAAAAAGGACAAAAACACTTTAGAAATGGAAATACATTCATTAACAATTGTGCTCACCATCCCTTAAAGGGACATTATTTTGTTTTTAAAAAGAGGATACACATAGACAATACTATTTCAATAAAATGAACACTTTATAGGGATTATATCATTGTATCAATCCTCAGATCATTTGTTAAAGGTGCATCAATTCATGCAGATTTTCTAAATACACACATGGATGTGAAAATTGAAATATACATATATACACAAATAACAATCTATATATACATATATAAAACAATTACTATGCTAATCATAATCATGCAATGATAAAGCTAAGAGAAAAATATATAAAGACAAATAATAAGATTACATTGGAGATGTTAATCTTAAAGTCATTTACAATTGTCTTACATATATGATTTTTTATAAAAAAATTATTTTTGGTAGGTCCCTTTAAGGATCAACAAGATAAACTAGAGCTTTAAAAAAATAACATGAAGAATGAGGACAAAGAATCGTGCAATTACATGTCTTTTATTAGTATGTAAGAAAACATCAACAACGTTTAGAAATAATCTTGTAAAAATAAGGAATATTTGAGCCATATGACAAGGTAACAGAGTGCATCACAGTCCATGAAGAGAGTTGCCAAGGGCCACCATAGCCCCATTGGAGACATATGACAAGGTAACACAGTGCATCACAGTCCATGAAGAGAGTTGCCAAGGGCCACCATAGCCCCATTGGAGACATATGACAAGGTAAAAGAGTGCATCACAGTCCATGAAGAGAGTTACCAAGGGCCACCATAGACCCATTGGAGACATATGACAAGGTAACACAGTGCATCACAGTCCATGAAGAGAGTTGCCAAGGGCCACCATAGCCCCATTGGAGACATATGACAAGGTAACACAGTGCATCACAGTCCATGAAGAGAGTTGCCAAGGGCCACCATAGCCCCATTGGAGACATATGACAAGGTAACACAGTGCATCACAGTCCATGAAGAGAGTTGCCAAGGGCCACCATAGCCCCATTGGAGACATATGACAAGGTAACACAGTGCATCACAGTCCATGAAGAGAGTTGCCAAGGGCCACCATAGCCCCATTGGAGACATATGACAAGGTAAAAGAGTGCATCACAGTCCATGAAGAGAGTTACCAAGGGCCACCATAGCCCCATTGGAGACATATGACAAGGTAACACAGTGCATCACAGTCCATGAAGAGAGTTGCCAAGGGCCACCATAGCCCCATTGGAGACATATGACAAGGTAAAAGAGTGCATCACAGTCCATGAAGAGAGTTGCCAAGGGCCACCATAGCCCCATTGGAGACATATGACAAGGTAACACAGTGCATCACAGTCCATGAAGAGAGTTGCCAATGGCCACCATAGCCCCATTGGAGACATATGACAAGGTAAAAGAGTGCATCACAGTCCATGAAGAGAGTTACCAAGGGCCACCATAGCCCCATTGGAGACATATGACAAGGTAACACAGTGCATCACAGTCCATGAAGAGAGTTGCCAAGGGCCACCATAGCCCCATTGGAGACATATGACAAGGTAAAAGAGTGCATCACAGTCCATGAAGAGAGTTACCAAGGGCCACCATAGCCCCATTGGAGACATATGACAAGGTAACACAGTGCATCACAGTCCATGAAGAGAGTTGCCAAGGGCCACCATAGCCCCATTGGAGACATATGACAAGGTAAAAGTGTGCAACAGGCACAACAATAAACTTTTAAAAAGGCCAAATGGCAACAATAAAAAAAAACATCAACATGTGGATGGAGGATTCTTATCTGCCACCTTGGAGCATCTCCAGATCCTCCACTTACTGGTCATCCTCTTCATCGTCCTGTGCATGTCCAGCTCCAGATTCAGGCCTTGAACTTAATCGCATAATTTCACGCAGAGTCAAGTCCTGAACCCGGAGCTGGGCCTGCATGGTGTCGATCATCCCTCTCAGGACAGCTGCGTTCCTCAACATGGCCTGCTCTACTCTTGCTATACCTTCTAGCATGAGCCATGCTGAGTCACAGCCTAAAATAAAGAATAAATTAAATATTAATGATAATTACACAACAGACGAAAAAAATAGAAAAGATACATTGTCATCATAAAGACAAATCATTCTTTACATCAATTAGTTTAAATTTATTCTTTACACATGAATTATGTTATTCAGACAGACCGAAATCATTAAAGGGACAGTTTACTCAAACATGTTGTCCCCTTTAATTGGTTTTAGATGATCCACTTATACAGCTTGAGTGTATAAAATCTTGTTAAAGGATTTACATTGTACTTACATTAGCAATTTAAATATTTTAATTATACTGTGGTAGGCACACCTATCCTTAAACATTTTGGCATTGAGGACAAGCTGTGTAAACATAGCAACCTGAAGAAATTACATTCCCACTGGGTTAGACAAGAGATAATGTATAAACATTTGTACATTAATTGTTGGATCCAAGTAGTGGTGATTGGTATATGTAGTGATATCCAATTAAAGGGACACTGAACCTAAATATTTAATTGACTGATTCAGATAGAGCATGACATTACAAATATTTAAAAATTACACATATTCTTTAAATGTTTGAATTCTATAGCTAGATTTTGAATGCAAGAATGTCGGTTTTTAGGGCAGGCCATATTTGTTTATCAACTTTGTTTGTCCCTGCTGGTTGATGGATACATTCATCCAACAATAAAGAAATGATGTCCACAATTATTTTATTTTTTAAAATAATTATAGGCATTTCTTTGTTTCAATAAAGATATCAAGAGAATGAAGAATAATTCATAAGAGTAGTAAATTATAAATTTGATTAACATTGCATGCTCTATTTGAATCACAATAGAAAATATTTTCCTTCAGTGTACCTTTAAGTATCTTATAATGTTGATTTTGAATGATACTTACAGCTGTGCCTGGGAAGGACAATCCGACACTCAGGACAATGAAGGTTGAGACAGGGGGAGGGATGGGATTGGGTTGGGGAGGGATGGGATTGGCTTGGGGAGGGATGAGCTGATGCTCCGGGGTAGGCCGTACAGCTGGGGAGTTGGGGTCTGGGCAGCTGTACGGGCCATAATACGGGGAGAGCGGCGAAGGGGGTTGTAGGGGCGTTTTTTGGGAGGGGCAGGAAATGATAAATGGGAAGGGCCGGCAGGGGTCTGGGTCTGGGCAGGGGTCTGGGCATGGGCATGGGTCTGTGACTGGGCAGGGGCGGAAACCAGATGACCAGAAGTGGTGGATCCATCTGAAAATTTAATAAATATATATTAACATCTCATACATCATGAAATCAAATCAACGCATTTCAAATCGATTATGTTTTCTATATACTTAGAAGTGTGTTTGAATTTGTAAACAATTATGAAATGAGGATATGGTATGCATATAGGCACTCAGATGAATATCAATTACTGTCTGTACAATTATAACATTATTATTGTGTTTTGGCCTGGAATATGCATGTGACATAATGATGGCATGAATTATACATTTTTAAAAAAAAAAAATTAATGCTGCCTGATATAGAAAGGGGGCAGTAGTGTATTTGAACAGACAAATAATATTCCTTTTTAAAGTGCAAAAGCTGTAGACTTTGAATGTCTTCAATGAAATGATTTCAAATAAAGCAACATGTTGGAAACATGATAGATATATTTCACATACCATTAGACTCCAAGGCAGCCTCTTCCTCCTCCGTCACATATGTTAAATCAATCTCTGTAAAACATAACATGTTGTGTACACTTTAAGAACAGATATTATAACATATGTTACTGTTGTTCAAAGACACACATCAATGTTGCATTAAAGATATACACACCCAAAGTTATGATTTACATCATTTTGATGGAGCATACAAATTACATTAGATTTGTTATTCTCAATGATTCATATTTTCGATGTATTGTTTGTATTAATTTAAAAATCATAAAAGCATAGTACATAGAACATTTAAGATTTCTCATGTGTGTATCACTTGATGACTGTTGTCAAAAATGAACATGGAAACAAACATATGCTATACATCTTCTGAATAACAAATGTGTAGACTAATAAAGTTTTAATTATTAATCTTTCAATATTAAAAGAAAATTAATATATAATCAGAAGAGAAAATTATGTTTGTTTCAAATGTTATGCTTCATCAGAATCATGCTCATAATATTGATTACCAATACACCTTCAATGACATATAAATGAGTCAATGGACTTACCAGGAGACCGCAAAGGCGGCTCTATGTCACTGCTGGATTCCTGTGGGCTCACCACACCAACTCTCTCTATGAATGATATAGATATATATTAGGAAACACATTTGGGATATCACTAAATCACATCTGTATCGAATTTTAAGATTAATCAACTTGAAAATGTGAAGAATAGAGCAGTCATTAAACCAGAAAATGCTTGATTGAATCAAGGGGATTCTGTTAAAAATGATGTATTGAACATATGTTTAATTTCAGACTATATTAGACATCAAACTCATCTCATACGATGCTATTGCATATCTAAATATACCCATTGATCAATGTTCTTAAAAGAATACACACAAACCACATTTTGAAGAGCAGCTGTTGACAAATCTAAACAAACACATGTGGCACATCGAGCCATTTGTGCAATGTACAGTAATCTTGTTTAGGACACAACACATATTTATCACAATACAAAACCAAATTGATTAGTACAAATATGTAATCATGGTGCTGTTAGAGTATGCTGATATCTATAAAGTAACTCCAACAGTGAATATGTGAATTATATATCAATATTGTTTAATCCAAAGAATGTAAAGATGAATGAATCTATTGTTTATTAAAGGGACACTGACATGATTAATTTAAATCATTGATTTCTCTGTTCAAACTGTTCAAAATGATTTAACATTGACTCCTATTATAATTTGAATGTTGCTACATTTTAATCTTAAAGGCAGATAAGCAATATTGTATTCAATAAATATTGTTTGTTGAAGGTATCCACCAATCATCAATAAAAACCCAGGTTGTTCAACCAAAATTGAGATGCAGATAAACGTACATTCTTGATTTTAAAATACATTTAGCAATAGAATATTTCACATATGATGATAGTATTATATTTAAATGTTTATTAATATTGCATACTCTATCTGAATGACAACATTAATAATTGTAAATCAGTATCCCTTTAATATAAAATTATATTGATTTGACAATGTTGGTGTTAATGAAATCTCTACTCCATATGTTGATGTAATGAATGGGATTGAGCATGCAATTCAAATCTAATATGTTATTTAAGGATATCCGAAGAATTATTTAATTTTCATCTATTAAAGGGACATTACATATAAATATTGAACAATGTGGATTTAGTATGTAATGTTCTGTCCATGTTTCTAAGACAAATGTCAATTAAAATGAGACATACCATATTGTGACAAGCCCTGCCTTAAGGATCCAGCAGCAACATCCATATCTGTAATATATTAAATGAGGATTGCATATCATTAATACAAATCATGCCATGTTTAAAATCTTTACATTATTAGCAAATCAATTTAAAACTATTAATCCTTTGGTAGTCCCATGAGTTAATTGTTTCCTCAATTCATGATAAATATATCCTGTACTCTTATTTTCAATCAGTTGTGTTGTTTACTGTAGCTTTAATTATTTTTTGGTGTTATTTCATTCTCATCAATTGATGTGCATCCTATATTATAAAAGACAAGAGTTTGTCTGAAGCCGTCATGCGCAGTTCAGACAAACTCTTGCAGCTGATCGCACGCGCACCCACCCGACAGCAGCGCGAGGACCCGGCAGCACAGCTGATCGCAAAAACAAAGCAGCGCGAGGACCGGCACGTGGAGGCGCACAGGAGAGAGAGAGAGAGAGAGAGAGAGAGAGGGGAGAGAGAGAGAGAGGGGAGAGAGAGAGAGAGGGGAGAGAGAGAGAGAGAGAGGGGAGAGAGAGAGAGGGGAGAGAGAGAGAGGGGAGAGAGAGAATGAATGAGAATGAATATAACACAACACGGCCCGTGTGAACGGGCTTTAGGACTAGTATGTTATAATCTATTTGGATTCTTCTTTTTTTATTATGTATAATATTGAAAATAAGAATACTGTATTCTTCACATATATAATAATTCACATTTCATTTTGACCAACATGTATAAAGCAATGCCACTTACAGCAAAGCCATGTTAACATGTATGCGCAATTCCATTTTCTCGCTAATTGCGCAATGATTCAAAGCGGAATTACGCATCCGTCATTTGACCAACATGTATAAAGCAATGCCACTTACAGCAAAGTCATGTTAACGTGTATGCGCAATTCCATTTTCGCGATCATTGCGCAATGATTCAAAGCGGAATTACGCATCCGTCATTTGACCAACATGTATAAAGCAATGCCACTTACAGCAAAGCCATGTTAACGTGTATGCGCAATTCCATTTTCGCGATCATTGCGCAATGATTCAAAGCGGAATTACGCATCCGTCATTTGACCAACATGTATAAAGCAATGCCACTTACAGCAAAGCCATGTTAACGTGTATGCGCAATTCCATTTTCGCTCTGTGACGCATATTCTGTAGAGCGCAAGACACATCATTCCTATTTCATGTGTCACTAATCTAAAATCAGATATCTAAACATCATATGTAGTGTATGTTGTGAGATCTGTATAGGTTTAGTATCTGACTATATACACATTTATGGATTAAAAAAAAAAAAATAAGATATTATATGAAGTTGTATAATTACCTGGTTTAGATTCTCCATCTCCTCCCAGGCCACCGGACGGAGAAGCAGCTGCCCTGGCCCCCGCGTCAGGACTTTCAGATCCCGCAGCTGGGAGGGAAGAAGAGGAGGCCGAGGATGGCGAGGATCTGAATCTTTTGGGGACCCGGAGATTGAGGAGCTCGCATAAAGTCACCTCATAAGGGAGTAGGTACAGTTTCCGCGGGGCCTCTCTTTTGCCACCTCTTTTACGGGCTTGTACCCAGTCCCTTATGAGGTTGACTTTTTTGGTTAACCGCAACCTCATATCTCCGAATCTCCTCATGATCTGATCCTGGGTCCTCTGGACGTCACACACCAATCTAACCGCATTGGTGATAGACTCCCAGAGGGCCTTCTTAACAGGCGCATCTGTGAACCTCCTCTTGTTCCCAAACAGCTGGGGATAAAAGTCCTTGACGGCGTGGACCAGTGCAGCGCTCTCCTCCTTGGTGAACCTGGGAGCTGACATGCCTGCTGGGTTGTCCAATAAATATATTATAATAATAATATAAACTGCCTGCAGGCATTAGAGAACTGACAAAGATGGCAACGTGTAATGGACTTTTATATGGTGAAGTAAACATGAAATGCACCATGGGACAAGTTATCTGTACATCTGATTGGATAAAAGTTTGAAATATTGTTAGAATGTCTGTGAGACCATCCTGACTCAAGTTGTGTTTGTGTGATGAACTCTGATTGGCCGTTCCTTAATGTTTCATATCTTAGTAACTTCCTTACACATACCTCATGGTGGTGCTGTAACTTCATTTTTCATGTAGACTTATTTGTAACTCATGGGCCTGTCATGCGGATATGTGTGACGCAGATTTAATATCCGTGATCCGTTAAATATTAATGATTAAATTCTATTTAACATCTAATACTGTCACATTATTAATGTTGTAGACATTTCTCGGTTTAATAACGGTCTGTTTCTTTAATACAAATACACATTTAATATTGTATGTCTTTATTGTTCATAAAATCCATTTATTGACTTATTTTGAAGTATTGATATTGCTCTATTAAATGTATTTCATAATGCACATTGATTGTGTGCTATTGCGTGACATTAGACTTTAATGTTTAAAGATGCTAATCTGGTGTTTCAAGATGCGTTTCCCACGCAATATTTCTGAATGTTCAAATTCAGGTTATAAGGTCAGTAACTTGGATAATCTGTTTATAAATGTTAAACTACAGGTTTGTTTGTTATTAGTAAATAAACCTTGAGCTTGTATTTGTCTGAAGTGCTCATATATGTTATTGTGCAATGGCGTCTTTATTTTTAAATAGACATTACAAACAAACAATTGTATCAAATGATCTGTAGAGATAGAAGATTGTTTAGACTTTAAAATGTAAATCAATTTATCTTAGTATTTAGATATCCTCAACAGAAGAAATTTAAATGCACATGGTTGAGACAATCACATAAGGCATCTATGTGCATCCACCAATCTTCATCTACTGAGCCTATCTCGATATGCTTTTCAAGCAAAGTATGTCAAGATAGGAAGAGAAGTAAATACACTCTTTAAATCTCTTAAAGGGACACTGTCCAAACAAATTTAGCGTTGGTGATTCAGATTGAGCATGAAATGTTAATCAACGTTATAATTTAATCCGATTCTCAAATGTTAACAATTATCTTGTTATCTTTCTTTGCAAATCAATAATGATATTTGAGATTACGGACAATTGTTTCAAAAAACCTGGGTTGTCCTTGATGATTGTTGGATAAATTAATCCACCACAAAAAACCAAGTTCAGTCCAGAGTACTGAAGCTAATAAATTATCTATTTAATACCTTATTTTTAAAGTAATGATAGCAACATCACAAGGAGCATTCATAATATGAGACAATTTTTAAAGTTGCTTAAAATAGAATACTCATTCAGAGGGGGGTAGTTATCAAGCCGTCAACCTCAAATACGCTGGAATTCCGCAGCGCATTTGTTGCGAGGCTGATTCGCCTTAGTTATCAAAGGCTCGAGACCGGCAAAAGTAGAATTTTGTGACGTAAGCTTCGATCCGCCGGACTCAGTCCGACACAGATCGATTCTTACGTCACTCCAGATGTTCCGCACACAAGTGCGGCACATTCTCACTACTTTTGCTAGCTATCAAAAAACTAGCAGGTACGCTCGGCACTTTTACGGCCCAGCGTACCTGGTTTTCAATCCGCCACCCCTGGAGGCGGCGGATCCCATAGGAATCAATGGGAGTCTGACCATAGCGAAAGTACAAGTTCGCTGCTGACAGACATCCCATTGATTTCTATGGGAGCTGTCTACACCTAACACCCTAACATGTACCCCGAGTCTAAACACCACTAATCTGACCCCCCCTACACCGCCGCAACTAAATAAAGTTATTACCCCCTAAACCGCCGCTCCCGGAGCCCACCGCAAGCTACTCTATACATATTAACCCCTAAACCGCCGCTCCCGGAGCCCACCGCAACTATAATAAATGTATTAACCCCTAAACCGCCGCTCCCTGAACCCGCCGCAACCTATATTAAATGTATTAACCCCTAATCTGCCCCCCCTACACCGTCGCCACCTATAATAAATTTATTAACCCCTATCCTGCCCCCCACTACGCCGCCGCCACTGTAATAAAATTATTAACCCCTAAACCTAAGTCTAACCCTAACCCTAACGCCCCCTAACTTAAATATTAATTAAATAAATCTAAATAAATTAACTCTTATTAACTAAATGAATCCTATTTAAAACTAAATACTTACCTTTAAAATAAACCCTAATATAGCTACAATATAAATAATAATTATATTCTAGCTATCTTAGGATTTATTTTTATTTTACAGGTACCTTTCAATTTATTTTAACCATGTACAATAACTATTAAATAGTTATTAACTATTTAATAGCTTACCTAGCTAAAATAAAGAGAAATGTACCTGTGAAATAAATCCTAACCTAAGTTACAATTACACCTAACACTACACTATACTTTAATAAATTATTCCTATTTAAAAATAAATACTTACCTGTAAAATAAACCCTAAGATAGCTACAATGTAATTAATACTTATATTATAGCTATCTTAGGATTTATATTTAGTTTACAGGTAACTTTGTATTTATTTTAGCTAGTTAGAATAGTTATTAAATAGTTATTAACTATTTAATAACTACCTAGCTAAAAGAAATACAAAATTACCTGTAAAATAACTCCTAACCTAAGTTACAATTAAACCTAACACTACACTATCATTAAATTAACTAAATAAACTACCTACAAATAACTACAATGAAATACAATTACATAAACTAACTAAAGTACAAAAAATAAAAAAAGCTAAGTTACAAAAAATAAAAAATTAAGTTACAAACATGTTAAAAATATTACAACAATTTTAAGCTACTTACACCTAATCTAAGCCCCCTAATAAAATAACAAACCCCCCCAAAATGAAAAAAATCCCTACCCTATTCTAAATTACATAAATTTCAAAGCTCTTTTACCTTACCAGCCCTTAAAAGGGCCATTTGTGGGGGCATGCCCCAAAAAGTTCAGCTCTTTTGCCTGTAAAAGAAAAATACAACCCCCCCCCAACATTAAAACCCACCACCCACATACCCCTAATCTAACCCAAACCCCCCTTACAAAAACCTAACACTAATCCCCTAAAGATCATCCTACCTTGAGTCGTCTTCACTCAGCCGAGCCACCGATGGAACTGAAGAGGACATCCGGAGCGGAAGAAGTTAATCCTCCAAGCGGCGCTGAAAAAATCTTCCATCCGATGAAGTCATCATCCAGGCGGCGCTGAAGAAGTCTTCGATCCGGCCGATGTCATCTTCAAAGAGGCGCTGAAGAGGTCTTCTATCCGGGCGAAGTCATCTTCCAAGCCGGGTCTTGAATCTTCCTTCCGCCAACGCGGAACCACCTTCTTCACCGACGGACTACGACGAATGACGGCTCCTTTAAGGGACGTCATCCAAGATGGCGTCCCCTCAATTCCGATTGGCTGATAGGATTCTATCAGCCAATCGGAATTAAGGTAGGAAAAATCTGATTGGCTGGTGGAATCAGCCAATCAGATTGAGCTCGCATTCTATTGGCTGTTCCGATCAGCCAATAGAATGCGAGCTCAATCTGATTGGCTGATTGGATCAGCCAATCGGATTGAACTTGAATCTGATTGGCTGATTCCATCAGCCAATCAGATTTTCCTACCTTAATTCCGATTGGCTGATAGAATCCTATCAGCCAATCGGAATTGAGGGGACGCCATCTTGGATGACGTCCCTTAAAGGAGCCGTCATTCGTCGTAGTCCGTCGGTGAAGAAGGTGGTTCCGCGTCGGCGGAAGGAAGATTCAAGACCCGGCTTGGAAGATGACTTCGCCCGGATAGAAGACCTCTTCAGCGCCTCTTTGAAGATGACATCGGCCGGATCGAAGACTTCTTCAGCGCCGCCTGGATGATGACTTCATCGGATGGAAGATTTCTTCAGCGCCGCTTGGAGGATTAACTTCTTCCGCTCCGGATGTCCTCTTCAGTTCCATCGGTGGCTCGGCTGAGTGAAGACGACTCAAGGTAGGATGATCTTCAGGGGATTAGTGTTAGGTTTTTGTAAGGGGGGTTTGGGTTAGATTAGGGGTATGTGGGTGGTGGGTTTTAATGTTGGGGGGGGGGTTGTATTTTTCTTTTACAGGCAAAAGAGCTGAACTTTTTGGGGCATGCCCCCACAAATGGCCCTTTTAAGGGCTGGTAAGGTAAAAGAGCTTTGAAATTTATGTAATTTAGAATAGGGTAGGGATTTTTTTTATTTTGGGGGGGTTTGTTATTTTATTAGGGGGCTTAGATTAGGTGTAAGTAGCTTAAAATTGTTGTAATATTTTTAACATGTTTGTAACTTACTTTTTTATTTTTTGTAACTTAGCTTTTTTTATTTTTTGTACTTTAGTTAGTTTATGTAATTGTATTTAATTGTAGTTATTTGTAGGTAGTTTATTTAATTAATTTAATGATAGTGTAGTATTAGGTTTAATTGTAACTTAGGTTAGGATTTATTTTACAGGTAATTTTGTATTTCTTTTAGCTAGGTAGTTATTAAATAGTTAATAACTATTTAATAACTATTCTAACTAGCTAAAATAAATACAAAGTTACCTGTAAACTAAATATAAATCCTAAGATAGCTATAATATAAGTATTAATTACATTGTAGCTATCTTAGGGTTTATTTTACAGGTAAGTATTTATTTTTAAATAGGAATAATTTATTAAAGTATAGTGTAGTGTTAGGTGTAATTGTAACTTAGGTTAGGATTTATTTCACAGGTACATTTCTCTTTATTTTAGCTAGGTAAGCTATTAAATAGTTAATAACTATTTAATAGTTATTGTACATGGTTAAAATAAATTGAAAGGTACCTGTAAAATAAATATAAATCCTAAGATAGCTAGAATATAATTATTATTTATATTGTAGCTATATTAGGGTTTATTTTATAAGTAAGTATTTAGTTTTAAATAGGATTCATTTAGTTAATAAGAGTTAATTTATTTAGATGTATTTAATTAATATTTAAGTTAGGGGGGCGTTATGGTTAGGGTTAGACTTAGGTTTAGGGGTTAATAATTTTATTACAGTGGCGGCGGCGTAGTGGGGGGCAGGATAGGGGTTAATAAATTTATTATAGGTTGCGGCGGGTTCATGGAGCGGCGGTTTAGGGGTTAAACTATTTATTTAGTTGCAGAGAGGTGCGGGATCAGCAGGATAGGGGTTAATAATTTTATAATAGAGGGCGACGGTATGGGGGGGCAGGATAGGGGTTACTAGGTATAATGTAGGTGGCAGCGGTGTCCGGGAGCGGCGGTTTAGGGGTTAATACATTTATAAGACTTGCGGCGGGGTCTAGGAGCGGCGGTTTAGGGGTTAATACATTTATAAGACTTGCGGCGGGGTCTAGGAGCGGCGGTTTAGGGGTTAATACATTTATAAGACTTGCGGCGGGGTCTAGGAGCTGCGGTTTAGGGGTTAGTAACTTTATTTAGTTGCGGGGGCCTCCGGGGGCGCAGGTATAGGGGGTAGAACAGTGTAGTTTAGTGTGAGTGCTTAGTGACAGGCTAGCAATAAAGCTGGGAAAAAGCCGAAGGGCAGCGAGATCGGATGAGTGATAACTGTCACAGTCCGCTGCTCATCGCCCCGCGGCTTTTTGACAGCTTTATTTGATAACTTAGGCGAACGTATTCAAGGTCCGCGGCGGCGAAGGTAGGCGAGCTTAGGCGGACGTATTGGGCCGGCGAAGCCAGAAAAGTAGACGGCTTGATAACTACCCCCCAGAATGTATAAATCATTAATTTTTTAACTGTCTCCCTTTAAGTATATTTTTAGTTCATGTCCCTTTAAATAAACATTTCACAATAATGCTTGAAATATCAGAAACCTAGGCACCTTCCTTTTGATAAATTAGTATAACATATGAGTATATAAAATTTAGATTAACTTCTGGATTGTTTTACACACTGACTGAAATATATATTGTAAAGGAGGTATTTCGGAGTCTTCAGCTTAGAGGGACATTAAGCTATATGTTATGTATGCATTTTGGATAAGATTATAATATTTGAACAACTTAATATGTTTTGGTATTCAATCATTAGATTGTAATTATATATATATTTTGGATTAAATACATATCTACATAGGCTATTTTGATGCTGATTGTTGGTTGCACATAGATACCTTATGTAATTGACTAAGATATGTGCATTGATTTTTTTTTACAAAGTATATTTAAAGACTGAATGTAATTCTATAGTACTTTCTAAATATGTTTAAATTCTTTTATGAATTATTTAAAAATCAATACACAATATACTTTGTGAATGTCCCTTTAAGGACCAAAACATTTGTAATGTTGATTTAACATTGTCAAAATAAACTAAACGGGAATGAAAATTATATATAGATATGTGATGTCTAACCCAAGAGGTAAGATTTTAAAAACTACATAATATTATTAACTATAGTTAAATGACTCCACTAGAAAATCAAATCGATTAACCTGCCATCCAATAACTAGCTTGTGAAAAATATAAAGTTAAATGACCTACCATTTATAAATGTAAAAATTAAAATAATTTAGCAAATAATGTTTTGAGATACCTAAGGAAGATACAAGATCTTATAAAATTAATTTTACATTCAACAACACTGTCACTTTAATGTAATTGAACCACTTCCCCTTCTTAAAAGTGAAAAAAATTAATTTTTGTGAAATTGACTACATATCCGAAATTATTTTAACATTTAATAATTTCAAAAGAAAAGCATCGATGGATCTCACTCCCCAATGAATGTTAAAAAAAGATAGTTTAATGTAATATTCTCTGAATCAGTGGATTTTCCACAATTAATGCATTATTTGATCTTATGCATGTGCTTGTCAAATAGACAACTACCAGTCATGGGAGTCAAATTGATTTTTATTGACAGATTATATGGATATTTATTATAATCTGTTCCAAAGAGTGTATTTAATACTAAAATGTTTATTATTATCATTTTAAAATTTAATAGTTTCTGAACCAAAAATAAAAAAATATTCCTGGAAGTCATCAGATGCCAATCTGAAATGTAAATTTTTTTTTTACAAAAGTTAATACACACGTAGTCAAAGATTCATAAAATACATTTACAATCATCTTGTGTCTATGCTCTAACTTTGTTCAACATTTTTTAAAGATATTTATTAATTATATTTAAAAAAAAACAAAAACAAATATTGTGTAATAAAATTAAAAAAAATCTGATTTTCTAATTATACATAAAAATGTATATCACATTTCAATAATATATATGTTGAACATAAATGTCATATTTTATGTCCATTCAAATACCTCTATATCAACTATAATATGTATTCCTTTTTATGATTGTGATCCCTAAATATCTAATGATGAAATATGTATGACTAATGTATGTAAGCTACCAATAATCAACATTCTTCCTGTGATTCTTAACTAGCATGCATTGGTACACCAACCTGGATAATGCATGGTCTTTGAAAGTCAATTCAGGGGTAAACAGTTGATCTTCAATAGGTGTCTTATTCATCATTTCAAAAATAGAGGACTGAAATCCCATCTAAAAATTAGAAATTCATCTAAGTGTCTGATTGTGATCCCTAAATATCTAATTAAGAACTAAATATGACTAATGTATGGAAGCTACTAATATTCAACATTCTTCCTGTGATTCTTAACTAGCATGCATTGGTACACCAACCTGGATAATGCATGGTCTTTGAAAGTCAATTCAGGGGTAAAAAGTTGATCTTCAATAGGTGTCTTATTCATCATTTCAAAAATAGAGGACTGTGAAATACCATCTAAAAATTTGAAAATCATCTAAGTGTCTCCAATAGGATGCCTCAACAGCCTTATTCTATTAAATAGTTGGCACTTACCATGTGAACATGTCTTTGTATGCTTTTCAAGGTCAGCAGATTTGAAAGATAATGCCAGACATGATCCCATTGGTATACTTCAATTTCAATCTTGGTTTTTTCCACTTTCAGTCTGGGCAATCTTCACTGTCAGGCTTCTAATTCTTCCCTTTCAGTCTTTAGATTAAGTCAGCTCCCTAATGGCATAAAAGGTTTATTCAAAATTACTACAAGTGTGTGAATCATTTCTCTAGCCCTCTCCCACCCACCATTTCATAAGAAATTTCTGTCACTAGCTTACTGTGTAGCATCTTGTGTTATGTTCTATCAAGTGTGAAGATGAGTCATATTGAGCAGAACAAACCTCTAATGTGTGACATTGAACCATAGTCATGCTAGAGGATCCCTTTCTGAGTATTTTCATTTTAAGTAATGTGTAAACTAAATACTAGTTTAGAAAATGTATGCCATATGATGTATTTGTGTACAATTCATGCCAGCAACAGTCCAGACATTTATACTTACCAGCTGATGTCCTCTTTAAAAACCAGGTGGCAAAGACTCGCTACAGGACCCAATGGCCAGAGCATCACCTATATTAATAAATGAAACACATTTTTAGCATTTGATGAACAATCCTAACATGTTTACACAATTCTCTACTTGTCATTTCCCTACAGTTCACATCTATTGATAATACTCCAGTCTAACTTCTATTCTTTACCGTCTAAAGTTGCGGTTGATGATGTCTGCTCTGACATTGAGCCCCTCGTCCCGGAATGGCCCCTCTAGAACAGGATCATCCTCCTCATCTCTGAGGAGGTTTCTGTCCGGCCGGACGGCCTGCAGCATCCCAGCCCGCTGTGCAATATTATGCAGGACGCTACAGGCTACAACGATCTTAGCCACCTTCTTTGAGTTGTACTGGAGGGCTCCTCCCGACCTGTCCAGGCACCTGAACCTCATCTTCAGGAGCCCGAACATCCGTTCAACCACCGCCCTGGTTCTCTTATGAGCCCTATTGTAGCGCTCCTCAGACACATCAGTCGGGCTACGCAAGGGGGTAATGAGCCAAGGCCGGCTCATGTACCCAGAATCACCTATAAATTATGAACAGAACATAATTCCAACAGAATCCTCAAAATAGTATTTGTAGTACAATAAAAAGTTTTGTACACGATAATCCATTAACAAATGTTTATTTTAACTTTAAAATATCTAGTTCAATATTATTCTCTATCTTCCCATTTCAGCTAAGACATGCTACATATGCGTATTTCTCCTAAATCAAGCCTTGTGTAAAATGCTAACTACATGGTTACATTACATTCTCTATCTGAGCATTTAAGGTAAGACATGCTACATATCTGCATTGAACTAAAAGACATTTGCGGAAAGAGACAATGACATGGTTAAATTGCATTAGCTAATATCTTCACATTTCATCTAAGACATGCTACATATGCGTATTTCTCCTAAATCAAGCCTTGTGTAAAATGCTAACTACATGGTTACATTACATTCTCTATCTGAGCATTTAAGGTAAGACATGCTACATAGCTGCATTGAACTAAAAGACATTTGCGGAAAGAGACAATGACATGGTTAAATTGCATTAGCTAATATCTTCACATTTCAGCTAAGACATGCTACATATGCGTATTTCTCCTAAATCAAGCCTTGTGTAAAATGCTAACTACATGGTTACATTACATTCTCTATCTGAGCATTTAAGGTAAGACATGCTACATATCTGCATTGAACTAAAAGACATTTCTCCAACATAGGTGTGTCCGGTCCACGGCGTCATCCTTACTTGTGGGATATTCTCTTCCCCAACAGGAAATGGCAAAGAGCCCAGCAAAGCTGGTCACATGATCCCTCCTAGGCTCCGCCTACCCCAGTCATTCTCTTTGCCGTTGTACAGGCAACATCTCCACGGAGATGGCTTAGAGTTTTTTAGTGTTTAACTGTAGTTTTTATTATTCAATCAAGAGTTTGTTATTTTGAAATAGTGCTGGTATGTACTATTTACTCAGAAACAGAAAAGAGATGAAGATTTCTGTTTGTATGAGGAAAATGATTTTAGCAACCGTCACTAAAATCCATGGCTGTTCCACACAGGACTGTTGAGAGCAATTAACTTCAGTTGGGGGAACAGTGAGCAGTCTCTTGCTGCTTGAGGTATGACACATTCTAACAAGACGATGTAATGCTGGAAGCTGTCATTTTCCCTCTGGGATCCGGTAAGCCATGTTTATTACGATTGTAAATAAGGGCTTCAAAAAGGGCTTATTAAGACTGTAGACTTTTTTTGGGCTAAATCGATTGATTATTAACACATATTTAGCCTTGAGGAATCATTTTATCTGGGTATTTTGATATAATAATATCGGCAGGCACTGTTTTAGACACCTTATTCTTTAGGGGCTTTCCCAAAGCATAGGCAGAGCCTCATTTTCGCGCCGGTGTTGCGCACTTGTTTTTGAGAGGCATGGCATGCAGTCGCATGTGAGAGGAGCTCTGATACTTAGAAAAGACTTCTGAAGGCGTCATTTGGTATCGTATTCCCCTTGGGGCTTGGTTGGGTCTCAGCAAAGCAGATACCAGGGACTGTAAAGGGGTTAAAGTTCAAAACGGCTCCGGTTCCGTTATTTTAAGGGTTAAAGCTTCCAAATTTGGTGTGCAATACTTTTAAGGCTTTAAGACACTGTGGTGAAAATTTGGTGAATTTTGAACAATTCCTTCATGTTTTTTCGCATTTGCAGTAATAAAGTGTGTTCAGTTTAAAATTTAAAGTGACAGTAACGGTTTTATTTTAAAACGTTTTTTGTACTTGTTATCAAGTTTATGCCTGTTTAACATGTCTGAACTACCAGATAGACTGTGTTCTGAATGTGGGGAAGCCAGAATTCCTATTCATTTAAATAAATGTGATTTATGTGACAATGACAATGATGCCCAAGATGATTCCTCAAGTGAGGGGAGTAAGCATGGTACTGCATCATTCCCTCCTTCGTCTACACGAGTCTTGCCCACTCAGGAGGCCCCTAGTACATCTAGCGCGCCAATACTCCTTACTATGCAACAATTAACGGCTGTAATGGATAATTCTGTCAAAAACATTTTAGCCAAAATGAACACTTATCAGCGTAAGCGCGACTGCTCTGTTTTAGATACTGAAGAGCATGACGACGCTGATATTAATATTTCTGAAGGGCCCCTAACTCAGTCTGATGGGGCCAGGGAGGTTTTGTCTGAGGGAGAAATTACTGATTCAGGGAACATTTCTCAACAAGCTGAACCTGATGTGATTGCATTTAAATTTAAGTTGGAACATCTCCGCATTCTGCTTAAGGAGGTATTATCCACTCTGGATGATTGTGACAAGTTGGTCATCCCAGAGAAACTATGTAAAATGGACAAGTTCCTAGAGGTGCCGGGGCTCCCAGAAGCTTTTCCTATACCCAAGCGGGTGGCGGACATTGTTAATAAAGAATAGGAAAGGCCCGGTATTCCTTTCGTCCCTCCCCCAATATTTAAAAAATTGTTTCCTATGGTCGACCCCAGAAAGGACTTATGGCAGACAGTCCCCAAGGTCGAGGGAGCGGTTTCCACTTTAAACAAACGCACCACTATACCCATAGAGGATAGTTGTGCTTTCAAAGATCCTATGGATAAAAAATTAGAAGGTTTGCTTAAAAAGATGTTTGTTCAGCAGGGTTACCTTCTACAACCAATTTCATGCATTGTCCCTGTCGCTACAGCCGCATGTTTCTGGTTCGATGAGCTGATAAAGGCGGTCGACAGTGATTCTCCTCCTTATGAGGAGATTATGGACAGAATCAATGCTCTCAAATTGGCTAATTCTTTCACCCTAGACGCCACTTTGCAATTGGCTAGGTTAGCGGCTAAGAATTCTGGGTTTGCTATTGTGGCGCGCAGAGCGCTTTGGTTGAAATCTTGGTCGGCTGATGCGTCTTCCAAGAACAAGCTACTTAACATTCCTTTCAAGGGGAAAACGCTGTTTGGCCCTGACTTGAAAGAGATTATCTCGGATATCACTGGGGGTAAGGGCCACGCCCTTCCTCAGGATCGGCCTTTCAAGGCAAAAAATAAACCTAATTTTCGTCCCTTTCGTAGAAACGGACCAGCCCAAAGTGCTACGTCCTCTAAGCAAGAGGGTAATACTTCTCAAGCCAAGCCAGCTTGGAGACCAATGCAAGGCTGGAACAAGGGAAAGCAGGCCAAGAAACCTGCCACTGCTACCAAGACAGCATGAAATGTTGGCCCCCGATCCGGGACCGGATCTGGTGGGGGGCAGACTCTCTCTCTTCGCTCAGGCTTGGGCAAGAGATGTTCTGGATCCTTGGGCGCTAGAAATAGTCTCCCAAGGTTATCTTCTGGAATTCAAGGGACTTCCCCCAAGGGGGAGGTTCCACAGGTCTCAGTTGTCTTCAGACCACATAAAAAGACAGGCATTCTTACATTGTGTAGAAGACCTGTTAAAAATGGGAGTGATTCATCCCGTTCCATTAAGAGAACAAGGGATGGGGTTCTACTCCAATCTGTTTATAGTTCCCAAAAAAGAGGGAACGTTCAGACCAATCTTAGATCTCAAGATCTTAAACAAGTTTCTCAAGGTTCCATCGTTCAAGATGGAAACCATTCGAACTATTCTTCCTTCCATCCAGGAAGGTCAATTCATGACCACGGTGGATTTAAAGGATGCGTATCTACATATTCCTATCCACAAGGAACATCATCGGTTCCTGAGGTTCGCATTCCTGGACAAACATTACCAGTTTGTGGCGCTTCCTTTCGGATTAGCCACTGCTCCAAGGATTTTCACAAAGGTACTAGGGTCCCTTCTAGCTGTGCTAAGACCAAGGGGCATTGCTGTAGTACCTTACTTGGACGACATTCTGATTCAAGCGTCGTCCCTTCCTCAAGCAAAGGCTCACACGGACATTGTCCTGGCCTTTCTCAGATCTCACGGATGGAAAGTGAACGTGGAAAAGAGTTCTCTATCTCCGTCAACAAGGGTTCCCTTCTTGGGAACAATAATAGACTCCTTAGAAATGAGGATTTTTCTGACAGAGGCCAGAAAAACAAAACTTCTAGACTCTTGTCGGATACTCCATTCCGTTCCTCTTCCTTCCATAGCTCAGTGCATGGAAGTGATCGGGTTGATGGTAGCGGCAATGGACATAGTTCCTTTTGCACGCATTCATCTAAGACCATTACAACTGTGCATGCTCAGTCAGTGGAATGGGGACTATACAGACTTGTCTCCGAAGATACAAGTAAATCAGAGGACCAGAGACTCACTCCGTTGGTGGCTGTCCCTGGACAACCTGTCACGAGGGATGACATTCCGCAGACCAGAGTGGGTCATTGTCACGACCGACGCCAGTCTGATGGGCTGGGGCGCGGTCTGGGGATCCCTGAAAGCTCAGGGTCTTTGGTCTCGGGAAGAATCTCTTCTACCGATAAATATTCTGGAACTGAGAGCGATATTCAATGCTCTCAAGGCTTGGCCTCAGCTAGCGAGGGCCAAGTTCATACGGTTTCAATCAGACAACATGACAACTGTTGCGTACATCAACCATCAGGGGGGAACAAGGAGTTCCCTGGCGATGGAAGAAGTGACCAAAATCATTCTATGGGCGGAGTCTCACTCCTGCCACCTGTCTGCTATCCACATCCCAGGAGTGGAAAATTGGGAAGCGGATTTTCTGAGTCGTCAGACATTGCATCCGGGGGAGTGGGAACTCCATCCGGAAATCTTTGCCCAAGTCACTCAGCTGTGGGGCATTCCAGACATGGATCTGATGGCCTCTCGTCAGAACTTCAAAGTTCCTTGCTACGGGTCCAGATCCAGGGATCCCAAGGCGGCTCTAGTGGATGCACTAGTAGCACCTTGGACCTTCAAACTAGCTTATGTGTTCCCGCCGTTTCCTCTCATCCCCAGGCTGGTAGCCAGGATCAATCAGGAGAGGGCGTCGGTGATCTTGATAGCTCCTGCGTGGCCACGCAGGACTTGGTACGCAGATCTGGTGAATATGTCATCGGCTCCTCCTTGGAAGCTACCTTTGAGACGAGACCTTCTTGTTCAGGGTCCGTTCGAACATCCGAATCTGGTTTCACTCCAGCTGACTGCTTGGAGATTGAACGCTTGATCTTATCGAAGCGAGGATTCTCAGATTCTGTTATCGATACTCTTGTTCAGGCCAGAAAGCCTGTAACTAGAAAGATTTACCACAAAATTTGGAAAAAATATATCTGTTGGTGTGAATCTAAAGGATTCCCTTGGGACAAGGTTAGGATTCCTAGGATTCTATCCTTCCTTCAAGAAGGATTGGAAAAAGGATTATCTGCAAGTTCCCTGAAGGGACAGATTTCTGCCTTGTCTGTGTTACTTCACAAAAAGCTGGCCGCTGTGCCAGATGTTCAAGCCTTTGTTCAGGCTCTGGTTAGAATTAAGCCTGTTTACAAACCTTTGACTCCTCCTTGGAGTCTCAATTTAGTTCTTTCAGTTCTTCAGGGGGTTCCGTTTGAACCCTTGCATTCCGTTGATATTAAGTTATTATCTTGGAAAGTTTTGTTTTTAGTTGCAATTTCTTCTGCTAGAAGAGTTTCAGAATTATCTGCTCTGCAGTGTTCTCCTCCTTATCTGGTGTTCCATGCAGATAAGGTGGTTTTACGTACTAAACCTGGTTTTCTTCCAAAAGTTGTTTCTAACAAAAACATTAACCAGGAGATTATCGTACCTTCTCTGTGTCCGAAACCAGTTTCAAAGAAGGAACGTTTGTTGCACAATTTGGATGTTGTTCGCGCTCTAAAATTCTATTTAGATGCTACAAAGGATTTTAGACAAACATCTTCCTTGTTTGTTGTTTATTCCGGTAAAAGGAGAGGTCAAAAAGCAACTTCTACCTCTCTCTCTTTTTGGATTAAAAGCATCATCAGATTGGCTTACGAGACTGCCGGACGGCAGCCTCCCGAAAGAATCACAGCTCATTCCACTAGGGCTGTGGCTTCCACATGGGCCTTCAAGAACGAGGCTTCTGTTGATCAGATATGTAGGGCAGCGACTTGGTCTTCACTGCACACTTTTACCAAATTTTACAAGTTTGATACTTTTGCTTCTTCTGAGGCTATTTTTGGGAGAAAGGTTTTGCAAGCCGTGGTGCCTTCCATTTAGGTGACCTGATTTGCTCCCTCCCTTCATCCGTGTCCTAAAGCTTTGGTATTGGTTCCCACAAGTAAGGATGACGCCGTGGACCGGACACACCTATGTTGGAGAAAACAGAATTTATGTTTACCTGATAAATTACTTTCTCCAACGGTGTGTCCGGTCCACGGCCCGCCCTGGTTTTTTTAATCAGGTCTGATGATTTATTTTCTTTAACTACAGTCACCACGGTACCATATGGTTTCTCCTATGCAAATATTCCTCCTTAACGTCGGTCGAATGACTGGGGTAGGCGGAGCCTAGGAGGGATCATGTGACCAGCTTTGCTGGGCTCTTTGCCATTTCCTGTTGGGGAAGAGAATATCCCACAAGTAAGGATGACGCCGTGGACCGGACACACCGTTGGAGAAAGTAATTTATCAGGTAAACATAAATTCTGTTTTGCGGAAAGAGACAATGACATGGTTAAATTGCATTAGCTAATATCTTCACATTTCAGCTAAGACATGCTACATATGCGTATTTCTCCTAAATCAAGCCTTGTGTAAAATGCTAACATTACATTCTCTATCTGAGCATTTAAGGTAAGACATGCTACATATCTGCATTGAACTAAAAGACATTTGCGGAAAGAGACAATGACATGGTTAAATTGCATTAGCTAATATCTTCACATTTCAGCTAAGACATGCTACATATGTGTATTTCTCCTAAATCAAGCCTTGTGTAAAATGCTAACTACATGGTTACATTACATTCTCTATCTGAGCATTTAAGGTAAGACATGCTACATATCTGCATTGAACTAAAAGACATTTGCGGAAAGAGACAATGACATGGTTAAATTGCATTAGCTAATATCTTCACATTTCAGCTAAGACATGCTACATATGCGTATTTCTCCTAAATCAAGCCTTGTGTAAAATGCTAACTACATGGTTACATTATATTCTCTATCTGAGCATTTAAGGTAAGACATGCTACATATCTGCATTGAACTAAAAGACATTTGCGGAAAGAGACAATGACATGGTTAAATTGCATTAGCTAATATCTTCACATTTCAGCTAAGACATGCTACATATGCGTATTTCTCCTAAATCAAGCCTTGTGTAAAATGCAAACTACATGGTTACATTACATTCTCTATCTGAGCATTTAAGGTAAGACATGCTACATATCTGCATTGAACTAAAAGACATTAGCGGAAAGAGACAATGACATGGTTAAATTGCATTAGCTAATATCTTCCCATTTCAGCTAAGACATGCTACATATGCGTATTTCTCCTAAATCAAGCCTTGTGTAAAATGCTAACTACATGGTTACATTACATTCTCTGAGCATTTAAGGTAAGACATGCTACATATCTGCATTGAACTAAAATACATTTGCGGAAAGAGACAATGACATGGTTAAATTGCATTAGCTAATATCTTCACATTTCAGCTAAGACATGCTACATATGCGTATTTCTCCTAAATCAAGCCTTGTGTAAAATGCTAACTACATGGTTACATTACATTCTCTATCTGAGCATTTAAGGTAAGACATGCTACATATCAGCATTGAACTAAAAGACATTTGCGGAAAGAGACAATGACATGGTTAAATTGCATTAGCTAATATCTTCCCATTTCAGCTAAGACATGCTACATATGCGTATTTCTCCTAAACCAAACCTTGTGTAAAATGCAAACTAAATGGTTACATTACATTCTCTATCTGAGCATTTAAGGTAAGACATGCTACATATCTGCATTGAACTAAAAGACATTTGCGGAAAGAGACAATGACATGGTTAAATTGCATTAGCTAATATCTTCACATTTCAGCTAAGACATGCTACATATGCGTATTTCTCCTAAATCAAGCCTTGTGTAAAATGCTAACTACATGGTTACATTACATTCTCTATCTGAGCATTTAAGGTAAGACATGCTACATATCTGCATTGAACTAAAAGTAGACATTAGCGGGGGGGAAATATATGGTTAAATTGCATCCTATAGCTGAACATTACGCTAACATTTTAAAACTACAGTGGCAATTGTCAAATTAATTAACCATGTTGTGCACAAATACTCACCAACGAGATAACCAGGGGGCATTTGTCTTTCCTCAAACGGTCTCCACAGGGACGACAGAGAGAGGATGCGGGCATCATGACTAGCCCCTCCGAAATTTGCACACACATGCATAATCCTCATCCGTGCGTCACAAACATACTGCACGTTGAGGCTATGAAAATGTTTGCGATTTCTGAAGGGCGAGTCATCAATTGGAGCACGCAGCGCAATGTGGGTACAATCTATGGCTCCCAAGACATTGGGCATTTGAGCAATATCAAAGAATTCCCGCTTCAGGCGCCTCCAATCACCATCATTCTGTGGGAATCCTATGTATTGCTTACTGATACGTACCATGGCGTCCAGAAAGTTATCAAACACCCCAGAGAATGTACCTTGAGCCAGGCCATGCATGTACAGTTGTCCGGATTGAAAACTCCCGGAGGCCAGGACGTATAGACAGCTTAGCATCCTACTCATGGCGGGAACAGCAGTCCTTATTCTTATACGTGGCTCCAAATGAGGTTTAAGAAGATCGTAAAGGCCAATGAGCTGTTCGCGATCGAGCCGATACTTATCAAAAACCTCAAAGTCGCTCATGTTTTCCAAGGTGGGTCTCACCCTGTAGACACGAAGACCTCGAACCAGATGACCCCTTCGTCTCAGTCTGAGCCGCCGAGGCTGCCTGATTTGACCAACAGCTAGTTCGCCAATAGCAGCACCAGCAGCGTCTACCATGTCATCGTCATCCATCTTTCAAAACAGCGTAACAAGGTAAGCACTTGATCTGATGTGGATCACAAGTGATGCTTTGGCCATGTTGTTTGTGGGATTTATAGTACGATTAGTCCAATGGTAGTGAGTTTGTAATGATTGCTGATTGTATTCACTTGTTTGTATGTGAGCGGCGCGAATGCTTTCACAGTGGGCGTTTATTTGTTGTTTGCTGAAATGTTATTTTCAAACAATGATTCTCAATGTGAAAGTGTCAAATATCACACATACAGTGCATGTTTGTAATGTTTGTTCATATGCGTAATCAATATTTCTTAAACGCGATCTTATAGTAAAAAGCACACGTCCAGGCTAAAATGAATGAAAGTGCATAGTTGTGTATAATGTGCATCGAATGTGATCGATCAATGTTGCTGCAATATTGTTTGTAAACAATAAATTAACATCTGCCATCTGTAGTATTGTATATATAAGTGATTGCCGAGCTGTCAATATTGTACGCGTCCCTTTAAAATCGCAATAATAATTCCGAACTTCCCGTCTGCCATCTGTAGTATTGTATATATAAGTGATTGCCGAGCTGTCAATATTGTATGCGTCCCTTTAAAATTGCACTGATGCTGAATAACTTCCGGCTGTCATCTGTAGTATTGTATATATAAGTGATTGCCGAGATGTCAATATTGTATGCGTCCCATTCAAATGGCACTAATACTGAAGAACTTCCGGCTGTCATCTGTAGTATTATATATATATATATAAGTGATTTGCGATCTGACAATATTTATTAATTGTCCCATTGAAATCGCCTTAATAATGCTGTTCCAAACTGTTATTTACGTATATGTTGTATTGTAGTATTGAGTGTTAAAGTTCCGAAAGGGGCGGTACAGTGGTGAATCTGTGATGTGTATGGTTGAATCTTGTAATGACGTCATGATATTATTAACCTGCCTATGTAGTTGTGAAATCCTCATTGTGTTGTTGTATTTGACTACATTGTTATTGTGTGCTGAATAAAATCTAAATGTGTGCTTTGTGGTTGCGTGATGGGTGATGCGTGTTATGTGCATGTACGTATATATTGTGATTGTGTCCCACATATGCTGACTTCTATATAGCGGTCTGGCATTGTTGTTCCTTCCCATAAAGTGACATCTGTAATCTGGTGTACTGATGTTCTTGTTGTACGTAATTCCTAATGGTTTCTGGTGATGGAATCATGATGTTAAAAGTACAGTAAAATCCATATGTTGTGTTTTGTGATTCCTAGAGAGAATGTAATGTGTTTTTCCCCCATCATTTGAATGCACATGTATGAGTGAATGTTAAAAGTAATGTATGTGCATCCATGACTGATCATGTGTTAAGCCTATGTAGATATGCAGCTGCTGCAAGCATATGAGTTGAATAACTGAAATGCAATAATAAATGTAAATGAGAATTGTTTCCCATTGTGTAGTGTTTGTGAATCCTGAAAAGTTGACATTATTTTTGTCTCCGTTTAAATGTAATATTTTTAAAACAAAAATGTTGTTACTAGTGATGTTGATTTGTAGTTGATGTAATATAAAAGTCTGAAAGAATTTAATGGTGTTGTGAATATTCAAACAGTAAAATCCATAAATCCACCATAGGGAAATAGTCATTTCTTGATCTATTTATCATAGCTGGGTCTAACGCATGAAATCATGTCTTTTCTAGCGCTGGTATTTGGAGTTTTTCTGTCTACGCTATTTGCGTGCGTTAGGGAAATGAGGGTTTCGCGCGCACGAGCACGTCTTCCCAATAGAAGTCAATGGAGGCTCTAAAATTTGTTCATTTTTTTTTTCTAAGACTGGTTTTCCTCGTAAAGTGAATGACGTCATGAGCTTTTGTGAAAAAGTAACTAAATCGTGTTCTTTTTGTAATAAATAAATATTTTGTGTATGTCATGTGGTGTATATTGTTTGTATGCATCGATGAGTGTATGTTTGTGATAATGTTATTAGTTAGATGTAGGTATATGAGGGTCTTTTCCCGTGTGTCAATGTAAGTCAATGGGAAAATGGATTTGTGTTGTTTTTTTTCTAACACCCGAGATCTTGCAACTTTAATCCTTTGTATTTTGATGAAAAATTATTAAATATGAAAAATAAACATAGTGTAGTGTTTGTATGACTGTAAGTGTAGTTTGTGTAATATTTTTTATTTGATTCGTGGATCTTTTTTTTGTCGGTATATGTTTACTACTGGGTCTGAGGTGTCGGTAGAAATGTGAGCGTTAGGTTTTTTTTGAGTGTCGGTAACTGAACTCTAAATACCGGAGTCCGTAAGAAAACCGCATTAGGAGCCTCTAACGCTGGTTTTTACGGCTAACGCCGAACTCCAAATCTAGGCCTAAGATAGGTGTTAAAGAGAATTAGCCTTATTGAGACTGTGATTGTCTGTACGTATATTTATATAGACTCACTAAACCACAAATTCAATACCTAAGGATTTCTAAATGATGACTTTAGATTGGTGTGAATATAGATTAGTCTTAATTTAACTGGATATGTTTATATGCAATATTATAAAATTTACCCCAAGCAGAGTAGGCAAAGATTATTACAAATTTATTTACAAAGATACTTCAGGTTTAGTATACATTCACAATAGTAAAATTTGGGACGTCTCCCATACAAATAGGACCACTCCTAAAGAATGGCATATAAAAATATAAAAACTCTCAAATTACAATAAAATGATAAAGCAAAAATAAATTCCAACTGATCAGGGGTCATATAGCAGATAAATTAAAAGTATAAACTCTTCCAAATTAACAAATCTGGATAAGTGGATACCCGATGTTAGTATAGCCAGCTATATAAATAACATATACCATTAACTGATTAAATATGTATTCAGAGGTTATGAACCGCATACCACCATAGGAAAAATGATATATTATTGAGCCATTTTAGAACTCATCCACTTCTGATTAAATATATCTTTAAGACGTACTGGTAGAAGTTAGTATTGCAGGTCATAAACACACTTATGGCGCCACTTTAAGAGCCAAGTAAAAGCAATGTCTCTTATTGAAAGTCTCTTATAGCGAGTTTCCCACTTCAGATTGTGGTAGCATACATTACTATTGCAAACATATTATTCTCAAGGTTGTAAGTGAACTGTTCCACAGGTGACACTTTGTATCAGCAGTTTTAGTTTACCTGCATGAGCTATGCTCCTAGCTCTTGTTTCTTACCGCAGTTTTTCAAGCGTGTGTTTGGCGTGTTGTGTGGCTCCTCTGTGGCGATCATGTGACTACCTCACGTCACAGCTCTGATCAGCTATGTAGCGGTTCCGGTTTAGGGCTGGATTGGATACAAAAGAACTTTTCAAAAGTAATAGCAACCTTAAAAGATTGCAACACAACGTCTCCTTGCACTTAGTGCTGATAGCACGCAAGTAGTGTTGTATAGAGCATATATTATAACCCGGGTTATTTTTAAATGTTCCACGATGTTCAAAAGATTAGACACTGGATCAGAAGTTATCCGTAGATTTGTGCCTGTGTGTTAGTAATCAGAAATGTTCAGCCTGTATACCATCAACATGTTTCACCCTATGCTGGGCTTTATCAAGATAGATTACAGGCATGAATGGGCACCCTTTTAAAGGACCTCAATTGGCCCTATTGGCTAAGAAATTCATGGCAATTTATTAAGGTGGTATGCTTCCGGTTTCTTTAGACCATTTAAGGTGGTATGTTTTTATAATAGACATTCAGGTTATTCATTAGTTATAGTTATATCCACTTGCATACTATAGGCTGGAATCATATTTTATATCATAATATTTTATAATATATTCTCATAGCTTTAACTTAGTAGGGCTAGGAAGAAAAAAATATAATAATGCAAATTTTATAGTAATTATATTGTCTTATTTTAATATTTGTCTCAGTATCTGAGCATATCTAGATATCCAGATGTTCATATTCTTATCTTCTAAAAAAATATTAGAATATGGTCTTATGTATAAGAAATAAAGAAAATTTTATATGGTTAAATATTGTGTTCCCTTTGAAATTATTTCGACAAATTAGTTATTAAGTTTGTTCCACACTTGAGCATATTTACATATCCAGAGTTTTTTTTATTTTTTAAACTAGATCTATTGGTCTTACACTCGTCTACAGTCAACTTTAGTGCTGTGATCTTTTATTTTATTCAAAAAGAAATGGTGATAAATCAGTTATTAAGTTTGTTACACAATTTAGCATATTTACATATCCAGAGGGTTTTTTTTTTTTTAAATAGATCTATTGGTCTTACACTCGTCTACAGTCAACTTTAGTGCTGTGATCTTTTATTTTATTCAAAGAGAAATGGTGATAAATCAAGTTCAGAATTTAAACCTCTAGGATACAGTGTGTCAAATCTGTAAATAAGTTCGGCTTCCTTAATAAGCAGTTTTTTTCTCGATGTCTCCCCCTCTCCAACTTTCTTTAATCTTACATATTCCCCAGTATTTTAGATCATTACTTCTCCCTTTGTGTACATCTTGAAAGTGTTTATATAAATGTGTTTTATCTATCTTGTTATCTATACAACATAAGTGTTCCCTAATTCTATCCCTTAATATCCTTTTCATTTCACCTATATATATCAAATTACACGTGCATTGTAATGCATAGATAATGTTTTTATGTGTACATCTAATCAAATCTCTAATATTAAATTCTTCATTAGTGTTGGTGATACTTTTCTTTTTTGTACTATGGTGACGTTTTGCATGTATAACATGGGTAAAAACCTGTGACTTTATTACTTTTTAGATCTAAATCTTTTTGTGATTTTTTTATTTTTGTTTTGTCTAAAATCCCTAGGGGCTAGAATGGATTTTAAATTTTGTGCTCTTCTAAATACAAACTTTGGTTTTGGGGATAGTAGATCTCCTAAGAGTTGGTCTGCTTTAAGTAAATGCCAGTGTTTTCTAACTATTTTCTTAATAATCCCATGATCTGCACTATAGTCTGTTATAAATGGAATATTGATTTCTTTGGCTTTCTCATTGTCTATAGAGACTTGCTCTTTGTCTTTGTATTCAATGAGTTTTTTTTCTGTCAATTGACTTTGTTTTCAAGACTGCTTTGTTTATTACATCTTCTTTATAGCCCCTAGAGCTAAACTTTTCTATAAGAGTAATGGCTTGATCTTCAAAATCCTCTATCCCTGAGCAATTTTTTCTTATTCTTATACATTGTCCCAAATGTATGTTCTCTTTCCATCTGCTAAGATGGCAACTTTCTGCATGGATATAATTGTTGGAATCAACATCCTTAAAGTGAGTTTTTGTCTCTATCTTATTATCTACTATCATTAGATCTAAATCTAGGAATGGTATCATTGATCTACTATAATTGTAAGTGAATATCAGTCCTTTGTTGTTATTATTTATATCATTAAATAGATGTACCAATTGTGTCTCAGGACCTTTCCAAATCAATAGGTCATCAATGTACCTTTTGTAGAGTACGAGGTTTGCCCCATAGCCATTGCCAGAGAAGAAAGATTCTTCCCAATCTCCCATGAAGAGATTGGCATAGCTTGGTGCAAACCTCGTACCCATAGCTGTTCCTTCTATTTGAAGGAAATATTTCCCTTCAAATTAAAAATAATTATTTTCCAAGATGAAGCTAATGCTTTTAAGAATAAATTTGACTTGCTCTTTGGACATTGTCTGGTCTTTTTTCAGATATTTCTCTACTGATTTGATTCCCATCTTATGGTCTATAATAGTGTATAGCGATGTGACATCACAGGTTGCTAAGATCATGTCTTGTTCCCATATTATATCTTCTATTATATTTAAGACCTGTGTGGAATCTTTTAGATATGAAGTTAAATTTTTTACATGTTTTTGAAGGAATTTGTCCACATATTGGGAGAGATTTGCAGACATGGAGTTAATACCGGATATTATGGGTCTCCCTGGCGGATTGGAGAGGTCTTTATGTATTTTAGGTAGGAAATAGAAGATGGGAATCCTAGGAAAAGAGGGCGTAAGATATTTGTATTCCCTTTCATTCAGGATTCCCATCTTCTTTCCCTCTGTTAATATTTTATTCAGCTTGGTTAGAAATCTACTAGTGGGGTTTAAATCCAGTTTCTCTTGTAAGGTGTATCCAGTCCACAGATTCATCCATTACTTGTGGGATATTCTCCTTCCCAACAGGAAGCTGCAAAAGGATCACCCACAGCAGAGCTGTCTATATAGCTCCTCCCCTAACTGCCACTACCAGTCATTCTCTTGCAGCTCTCGACAAGGGAAGTAGCTAGAAAGATGTGGTGAATTAATGTAGTTTATCTTCAATCAAAAGTTTATTATTTTCAAATGGTACCGGAGTTGTACAATTTTGGCCTCAGGCAGAAAGTTGAAGAAGAGTCTGCCTGAGGTTTTTGATGATCTTAGCGGTTTGTAACTAAGATCCACTGCTGTTCTCACACATAACTGAAGAGATGGGTAACTTCAGCTGGGGGAATAGCGTGCAGGATTACCTGCTCTGAGGTATGTGCAGTTTTAAATTTTTCTAGAGAGATGATAAGCTAGAAAATGCTGACAGTGCCTGATTTATTTAAGGTAAGCCTGATTACAGTGATTTAATAACGACTGGTATCATGCTTGCTGTAAAGGGTAATATTTGTGTTATTTACTCTCATTACTTAATAGATATAACGTTTGATTGATGTATATAAACGTTTATTGCAATTGGTGATAAAACTTTATTCTGGGGCCCAGTTTTTCCACATGGCTGACTAGATTTTGCCTAGGGATAGTTTTTTAAGGCCCTCTCACTGTGAGTACAGGTTGGGAGGGGCCGATTTTCGCGCCGTAATTGCGCAGTAGTTTTTGCAGCTTGAGACATCCAGCTTCCCTGAAGGAGTCCCCTGACATATAGGACCCCTCTAAAGGGTTTTTGTGCCTTCCAAAGTCGTTGTATGGACAGGTAGGAGCCACAGTAGAGCTGTGGCAGTTGGTTGTGACTGTTTAACGGTTATATCGTTTTTTTGATCCGGTTTTGAAACTAAGGGGTTAATCATCAATTTGCAAGTGGGTGCAATGCTATGTCAGTCTATTATATACACTGTAAAATTTCGTAGAATTTACTGCTTTTTTCACTGTTTTGCAGTATCTGTGATAGTTTTTTTTTCTTAAAGGCACAGTACCGTTTTTATTTTTTGCTTGTTCACAGTTATTAAAGTGTTTTCCAAGCTTGCTGGTCTCATTACTAGTCTGTTTAAACATGTCTGACATAGAGGAAACTCATTGTTCATTATGTTTAGAAGCCATTGTGGAACCCCCTCTTTGAATGTGTACCAAATGCACTGATTTTACTATAGATTACAAAGACCATATTCTGGCTTTAAAAAATTTATCACCAGAAGAAATTGACAAGGAGGAAGTTATGCCATCTAACTCTCCCCACGTGTCAGAACCTATAACTCTCGCTCAGGGGACGCCAAGTACATCTAGCGCACCCATTGCGTATACATTACAAGACATGGCGGCAGTTATGAATCATACCCTTACAGAGGTATTATCTAAACTGCCAGGATTGCAAGGAAAGCGAGACAGCTCTGGGACTAGAATAAATACAGAGTTCTCTGACGCTTTAGTAGCTATGTCTGATACACCCTCACATTATACTGAAGCTGAAGCAGGGGAGCTTCAATCTGTGGGTGATTTTTCTGATTCAGGGAAGATACTTCAACCTGATTCTGATATGTCTACATTTAAATTTAAGCTTGAACACCTCCGCATATTGCTCAAGGAGGTCTTAGCAACTCTGGACGACTGTGACGCTATTGTAGTCCCAGAGAAATTATGTAGATTGGATAAATACTATGCAGTACCTACTTACACTGATGTTTTTCCAATCCCTAAGAGGTTTTCTCAAATTATTACTAAGGAATGGGATAGACCAGGTGTACCGTTCTCTCCCCCTCCTGTTTTTAAAAAGATGTTTTTTATAGACGCCACTACACGGGACTTGTGGCAGACGGTCCCTAAGGTGGAGGGAGCAGTTTCTACTCTAGCTAAGCGTACCACTATCCCTGTCGAGGACAGTTGTGCTTTTCTAGATCCAATGGCCAAAAAATTAGAGGGTTACCTTAAAACATTTTTATTCAACAAGGTTTTATTCTCCAGCCTCTTGCATGCATTGCCCCAGTCACTGCTGCTGCGGCTTTCTGGTTTGGGTCTCTAGAGGAGGCTCTACAGATTGAAACCCCGTTGGAAGATATTATTGACAAGCTTAAGGCCCTTAAGCTAGCCAATTCATTTGTTTCTGACGCCGTTGTTCATTTAACCAAGCTAACGGCTAAAAATTCAGGTTTTGCTATCCAGGCGCGTAGGGCGCTATGGCTTAAATCCTGGTCAGCTGACGTGACTTCAAAGTCTAAACTTCTCAACATTCCCTTCAAAGGACAGACCCTATTCGGGCCTGGACTGAAGGAGATCATTTCTGACATCACTGGAGGAAAAGGTCATGCCCTTCCTCAAGACAGGTCCAACAAATTAAGGACCAAACATTCTAGTTTTCTGCCCTTTCGAAACTTCAAGAGTGGCGCAGCTTCAACTTCCTCTAACACAAACAAGAGGAAAATTTTGCCCAGTCTAAGCCGGTCTGGAGACCTAAACATGCTTGGAACAAGGGGAAACAGGCCAAAAAGCCTGCTGCTGCCTCTAAGACAGCATGAAGGAGCAGCCCCCGATCTGGAAACGGATCTAGTAGGGGGCAGACTCTCTCTCTTCGCCCAGGCTTGGGCAAGAGATGTCCAGGATCCCTGGGCATGGAAATTGTGTCCAAGGGTTATCTTCTGGAATTCAAAACCTCTTCCCCAAAAGGGAGATTTCATCTCTCACATTTATCTGCAAACCAGATAAAGAGAGAGGCATTCTTACATTGTGTTCAAGACCTCCTAGTTATGGGAGTGATCCACCCAGTTCCGCAGGAGGAACAGGGGCAGGGTTTCTATTCAAATCTATTTGTAGTTCCCAAGAAAGAGGGAACATTCAGACCAATCTTAGATCTCAAGATCTTAAACAAATTTCTCAGAGTCCCATCCTTCAAGATGAAGACTATTCGAACCATCCTTCCTATGATCCAGGAAGGTCAATATATGACTACCGTAGACTTAAAGGATGCTTATCTTCACATCCCGATACACAAAGATCATCATTGTTTTCTCAGGTTTGCCTTTCTAGACAGGCACTACCAGTTTGTGGCTCTTCCCTTCGGGTTGGCCACGGCACCAAGAATCTTTACAAAGGTTCTAGGGTCCCTCCTAGCGGTCCTAAGGCCGCGGGGTATAGCAGTAACCCCTTACTTAGACGACATTCCGATACAGGCGTCGACTTTTCAAATCGCCAGGTCCCATACGGACATTGTTCTGGCATTTCTGAGGTCCCATGGGTGGAAGGTGAACGAAGGAAAGAGTTCTCTATTACCTCTAACAAGAGTTTCATTCCTAGGGACTCTGATAGATTCGGTAGAAATGAAGATTTACCTAACAAAGGCCAGATTGTCAAAACTTCTAGACTCTTGCTGTGTTCTTTATTCCACTTCTCGTCCTTCAGTGGCTCAGTGTATGGAAGTAATCGGTTTAATGGTAGCGGCAATGGACATAGTACCGTTTGCCCGCCTACATCTCAGGCCGCTGCAACTTTGCATGCTCAGTCAGTGGAATGGGGATTACACAGATTTGTCCCCTCTACTAAATCTGGATCAAGAGACCAGGGATTCTCTTCTCTGGTGGCTATGTCAGGTCCATCTGTCCAAGGGGATGAGCTTCTGCAGGCCAGATTGGACTATAGTAACGACAGATGCCAGCCTTCTGGGCTGGGGTGCAGTCTGGAACTCCCTGAAGGCTCAGGGCTCATGGACTCAGGAGGAGGCACTTCTTCCGATAAACATTCTGGAACTAAGAGCGATTTTCAATGCTCTTCAGGCGTGGCCTCAGCTAGCTGGGGTCAGGTTCATCAGATTTCAGTCGGACAATATCATGACTGTAGCCTATATCAACCATCAGGGGGGTACAAGGAGCCCCCTGGCGATGTTGGAGGTTTCAAAGATAATTCTATGGGCAGAGGTTCACTCTTGCCATCTTTCAGCTATCCATATCCCAGGATTAGAGAACTGGGAGGCGGATTTTTTAAGTCGGCAGACTTTTCATCCGGGGGAGTGGGAGCTCCATCCGGAGGTATTTGCCCAGTTGATTCAACTATGGGGCAAACCAGAACTGGATCTCATGGCGTCTCGTCAGAACGCCAAGCTTCCTCGTTACGGGTCCAGGTCCAGGGATCCCAAGGCAGCGCTGATAGATGCTCTAGCAGCGCCCTGGTCCTTCAGCCTGGCTTATGTGTTTCCACCGTTTCCTCTGCTCCCTCGGCTGATTGCCAAGATCAAGCAGGAGAGAGCTTCGGTGATTTTGATAGCTCCTACGCGGCCACGCAGGACTTGGTATGCAGATCTGGTGGACATGTCATCCTTTCCACAATGGACTCTGCCGCTACGGCAGGACCTTCTACTTCAAGGTCCTTTCAAACATCCAAATCTAAATTCTCTGAGGCTAACTGCTTGGAGATTGAACGCTTGATTCTATCGGTCATTGATACCCTAATTCAGGCTCGAAAGCCTGTCACCAGGAAAATCTATCATAAGATATGGTGTAAATATCTTCATTGGTGTGAATCCAAGGGTTACTCATGGAGTAAAGTCAGGATTCCTAGAATGTTATCCTTTCTCCAAGAGGGATTGGAGAAAGGATTATCTGCTAGTTCCTTAAAGGGACAGATTTCTGCTCTGTCCTTTTGCACAAACGTCTGGCTGAGGTTCCAGACGTTCAGGCGTTTTGTCAGGCTTTAGTTAGAATCAAGCCTGTGTTTAAACCTGTTGCTCTACCATGTAGTTTAAATTTAGTTCTTAAAGTTCTTCAAGGGGTTCCGTTTGAACCTTTGCATTCCATAGATATCAAGCTGTTGTCTTGGAAAGTTCTGTTTTTGGTAGCTATCTCCTCGGCTCGACGAGTTTCGGAGTTATCGGCTTTACAATGTGATTCTCCTTATCTCATTTTCCATGCTGATAAGGTAGTGTTGCGTACCAAACCTGGGTTTCTTCCTAAGGTGGTATCTAATAAGAATATCAATCAGGAGATTGTTGTTCCTTCACTATGTCCTAATCCTTCTTCAAAGAAGGAACATCTATTACACAATCTTGATGTGGTCCGGGCTTTAAAATTCTATTTACAAGCCACTAAAGATTTTCGTCAAACATCTGCTTTGTTTGTGGTTTACTCTGGACAGAGGAGAGGCCAAAAGGCTTCTGTTGAACAGATTTGTAAGGCGGCGACTTGGTCTTCGCTTCATACCTTTTCTAAATTCTACAAATTTGATACTTTTGCTTCTTCGGAGGCTGTTTTGGGGAGAAAGGTCTTACAGGCAGTGGTGCCCTCCGTTTAAGCGCCTGCCTTGTCCCTCCCTTCATCAGTGTCCTATAGCTTTGGTATTGGTATCCCACAAGTAATGGATGAATCCGTGGACTGGATACACCTTACAAGAGAAAACAAAATTTATGCTTACCTGATAAATTTATTTCTCTTGTGGTGTATCCAGTCCATGGCCCACCCAGTCATTTTAAGGCAGGTGTTATTTATTTTTTAAACTACAGTCACCACTGCACCCTATAGTTTCTCCTTTCTCTTGCTTGTCTTCGGTCGAATGACTGGGAGTGGCAGTTAGGGGAGGAGCTATATAGACAGCTCTGCTGTGGGTGATCCTCTTGCAGCTTCCTGTTGGGAAGGAGAATATCCCACAAGTAATGGATGAAAACGTGGACTGGATACACCACAAGAGAAATAAATTTATCAGGTAAGCATAAATTTTGTTTTTTTATATGTTTTTTGATTATTGAGTAGTCTATGGGCTTCAGTAAGATATTGTTCTGTATCCATGACAACAATCCCCCCCCCCCCCCTTGTCTGCTGGTTTGATGGTCACATTCTCATTTATCTGTAGATCTGTGATTATCTTTCTATTTTGTTAATATTGTTTTCTATATATTTAGAGGGGCATCTCTTCTTAATATCTTGTAACACAAGTTTTTCAAAAGTTTCTATATTGCTTCCTTTTGCAAAAGTTGGGTTAAACCTAGACTTTGGTTTGAGGTCTGTGTGTTGGAAGTGCTTTACTTGGGTATTGTTTGTATTCATGTTTGCCACAATCTGTCTCTCCAATGGTTGTTTAATGAAAAATCTCTTTATTGCTAAGTTTCTTACAAATGTTTTTGCATGTATATGCGTATGAAATGTATTCATCCTTATGGTGGGTGCAAAGGAGAGTCCTAACAATAGAACTCTTCTTCTTCTTTTAGTGTTATTTTACTGATATTAAAATGCATTGTTTCTGTGTTTATTTTTATTTTTTATTATCTCCATCTTTTTGACTCATTTACTGATCCCTTTTGCTCTCTTACCTCTTGTGCTCTTTTTCTTTGCATAGGTTTTCTTTCTTCCTTCCACTCTTTCCTTAAAAGATCCCTGGAGGTGCCCTACCTTAGAGGGCTTTTCTCTAAAAAAAAAAAAAAACCCTCTCTTCATTTGTCAGATCTATCTGATTATCATATTCATTAAGTGGTTCAAATCTATTTCTCATTGGGATATAGTTAGTCTTTTCTCTTACATGGTGTCTCCAGTCCACGGATTCATCCTTACTTGTGGGATATTCTCATTCCCTACAGGAAGTGGCAAAGAGAGCACACAGCAGAGCTGTCCATATAGCTCCCCCTCAGGCTCCGCCCCCCCAGTCATTCTCTTTGCCGCTCTAACAAGTAGCATCTCCACGTGAGGGTAAAGTGAATGTGGTGTTAGATGTGTAGTTTTTATTTCTTCAATCAAGTTTGTTATTTTAAAATAGTGCCAGTTTGTACTATTTACTCTGTGGCAGAAAGTGATGAAGATTTCTGCTGAGAGGAAAATGATTTTAGCATGTTGTAACTAAAATCCATTGCTGTTCCCACACAGGACTGTTGAGTACCAGAAAACTTCATTTGGGGGGAACAGTTTGCAGGCTTAACTGCTTTAAGGTATGTTTCAGTCATTTTTTCTAGTCAAGACTTAGTAATGCTAGAAGACTGACAAGAATCCCCATGTGGGAAAGGTAAGCCATATTCTGAGACGTAGTATAGAAGGAAGGCTTATTTGAAAGGGCTCAAACACTGGTGGACACTGTTCAGGGGCAATCGATAATTTTTTTACAAAAATCTGATATTTATACAAGTTTATATTACATTTGAAACACTTTTTTGGGGTTTATTCCGCATGGCATCTATTTAGACACCTATTTTGGCTTGGGAAGGCCCCACATCTCCAGAGTGCAGAGGGAGGGGGCCTGAAATTTGCGCCTCAGTTGCGCAGTTGATTTTACAGACAGCTTCATGCATCTCCATGTGAAGAGTCCAGAGATTATCTGAGGACTTCAGAGAGGCTTATTTTCGATCAAAACTAATCCCCAAGGAAGGTAGGGCCACAGCAAAGGCTGTGGCATGGTGCTGTAGTTTGCTAACCGGTTGCCTGCTTTAATTTGCTCTGGTTTGGGCAGTAAGGGGTTAATTGACTTGAAATTTATTGTGCAATCATTTCAAAGCATTAGGATCATATGGTGAAAATTTCATAAAGATTGGATCATTTTTGGAGATTTAGTAAAAAAGTGTGCGCTTTTTATTATTTAAAGGCACAGTACCGTTTTTTAAAAAATTGTATTTTTTTTTTTTTTAAACTTTATTTATACCACAGGAGGGAGAAATAGGCACAAAAAACCAATGACAGCATTGAAATGCAATACATACAAAGGAAAGTAAGTATATCTCAGCATATACAGGACTCTGACCATAGCATCATATAAAGAAAGTCCATTGAGTGTGACTTAATAGTCCTGTGTCAGGGTATCGTGGAAATCAAAGGTCATGCCTCCTCTCCTCTCCTTTTTTCTCTTTTCCTTTAAATATTTACAATAAACAACAACAATTAAAAAAAAAACTATAACAAATAAGGAAAATAAAGAAAGAAGGGGGGATACACCACCAGAACCTGTGGCGTCCCCTACTTACCCAGAGCCCACCTGGACCGCCAGCCGCATCATGATATACTGGAATAATAGGTGTAAGAAGCAAGTTATGGTGGAGTGTACCTATCTATCGCGTGACTGTGTTAGAAAAACACCATTTTCCCCTGAGGTTTTCCTTCAAGATGAATTCACTGCCTCTAAATGGGTATAGGACACGTTCCCTAATAATGTCAGGCAGATGTAGTAGATAAGATTCCCATTTCTTTATGTACCTAGCTATCCTCTGTTCAATATTCCCTCTAACATCCGCTTGTTCTATGAGCATCTGTGTATGTAGCTTGGTAAGTAGTTTTTGAAAAGGTGGAGATGAACTATCTGCCCAGTGTTGTAGGATCAATTGTTTTGCAGTCAAAATAGACACAGAAACGAAAGTGTCATAGGGGCGGACATTGTGCTCTGGAAGTAAAAACAAGACTCTTTGTGCCGAAAGGGAGACCCGAGTTTTTGTGACTTTAGATAGCCAGTAGGTTAATTTACCCCAGAACCACTGTAGTTTCGGACAGTCCCAGAATAGGTGAATCCAGTCAGGATTCGCATAATTACATTTAACACATACATCTTGTGCTCCCGGGATCAATTTGGCCCTGAGAGCTGGGGTAATGTAAGCTTGTTGTAGGATTTTGATGTGTGTCTCTCTCAGGTTTGCTGATAATGTGATAGATCTAACTTCTGTTAAACTGTTTAGAAGCCGTTCGCCGTCAATCTGTATGGTTCTACATCTGGACCACCTTGATGTCAGTTTTTGAGTAGTAAGGGTGTCAAAATGTCTGAGCACTAGGTTATATGTGTTTGCTAGCTTATAAGAACCCTGTTTAGCCAATGAGCACAATGCGGTCAAATTATTATTTTCTGCGTGTAGGAGACCATTAGTTTTTAATTGTGTGACATAGTGCCTACAATGTAGGTATGCAAATCTATGTGTATTTGGGAGCGAATATGTGTTTTGTAGATCTTGAAAGGGATGGACCGTAAGAGTTAGGGGGTTAAATAGTTGCCCGATTTTTGTGAGACCCTTTTCCTGCCATGTCCGAAATACTTCAGTGGTGTATCCAGGCAAAAAAGAAAGGTTACCCTGGATTGGAAGAAATTTGCTAGCAGCAAATTGTATGCCCATTAACTTGCCCAGCTTGGCCCATGCTCTCAATGGGTCTCTAAATAAGATATGATGTTGAATTTTTGGGGGCAAAGAGTTAAGCTTGGCGTGTGGCAGGAAGGCTAGGTGCGTCGGGCATGCTATGCTTGTCTCTAAAATAGGGGCTGTAAATTGTCCATTTCCAGTCAGCCAGTCCAGTACTATCTTCGTCAGTGTCGCCCAGTTATACCAGGCAATGTTTGGAAGGCGTAATCCTCCCCTCTCATACGGCATGGCCAAAGTAGATTTATTTATTCTTTGTTTCTTACCCTGCCAGACGAATTGACCTAAAGCGGATTGGAGTGTTTTTGTGTCTTTGTGTGTCAGCAACAGGGGGAGCATTTGTAAAGGGTAAAGTATCTTGGGCAGAGCTATCATTTTAAAAAGATGTATTCTACCAGTCAATGACAGTGGAAGTCCGCTCCATCCCTGTAGTGTGTCTCTGATGTTCTGGATCATCTTGCCTATGTTTAGGGGGTATAGTTTAGAGGGGTCAGTATGTACTTGTATGCCCAGGTATTTAAACGCGCCCTCTGTTACTTGGAATCCGCTGTTTAATAGTGTGTTATGTTTAGTGTTTTTCAGCCAGGTTAACTCTGATTTATCTCTATTAATTTTATATCCGGAGAATGATCCGAAACTGTCAATGATTTCGATGAGTTTGGGTATACCGACCTCTGGGTTGCCTACAAACAAGAGAAGATCGTCAGCATAAAGCGATAGGTGCTGCCTGATTCCATTAATCTCTAGTCCCTCACTATGCTGTCAGATGTAACAGGCTAGTGGCTCTATAGCCAGGTCGAAGAGGAGGGGCGACAAGGGGCATCCCTGCCGAGTTCCCCTTTGTAAAGCAAAGGAAGTAGATAGTCCTCCATTGATGATCAATGAGGCTTTAGGAGCTGAATATAACTTTTGGATAAGGTTAAAAAAAACACCCGTGATGCCAAACTGTGTCATGGAGGAATATAGGTGGTCCCACTCAATTCTATCAAAAGCCTTTTCGGCGTCTAACGCCAAAAGGCAAGCATCTGGTAAGTTAGAGTCTGTGTCTGAGTGGGTACCATACCAATAATGGGCGGACACCGCCAGGGTCTTTCTCAGATTTACCACTGAGGAACGTCCGGTAATGAATCCCGTTTGGTCTGGGTGCGCCAACAGGGGTAGAACATTTGCCAGTCTGTTTGCTAGTATGGTCGTCAGTAATTTATAGTCGCTGTTAAGCAACGAAATAGGTCTGTAAGAAGGAGTGAGTGTGGGGTCTCTGTCCGGCTTGGGAATGATACAGATATTAGCTTCAGTAAAACGACAGTTGGGGCGGGCATCATGTAGTAGATATTCCGTGTATAGGGATGCTAATATGGGGCTAACCTCTTTCTCCAAAATCTTATAATACTCTGCTGGCAGCCCATCAGGGCCTGCCGCTTTATGCAGTTTGAGTCGCTTAATCCCCCTGGAGACGTCCTGCAGGGATATTGGGGCATTTAATTTTTCTCTTTGTTCGTCTGTGAGGGTAGGGACTACAAGATCTCTCCAGAATTCGCTTTTTTTCCCTGCATCTATGTGTTGTTGGGAGTATAGAGTTTGGTAATATTTAACAAATTCAGTCATGATCTCCTCAGTCTGTGTTGTCAGTCCCGATTCCGTCCGAATAGCAGTAATAAATGACTTAGGGTTGTGGGCTTTGACCAAATTGGCTAGTAATTTACCCGCCTTGTTGCCATGTCTATAGAAGTGTCCTTGTCTGTAGATAGTGTGTCTACTGTCCTGTTGCGCTAAAAAGGTGTCTCTAGTTCTTTTTAGATCGTAGTATGTTTGTCTCGTTGCATTGGAAGGTTTAGAAAGGTAGTTATTGTATGCCTCCGTTAATCGCGTCAAGAGATCGCTGTCTGTCTGTCTGGAAAGTTTATTGGTATGTGCCGCGAAGGCAGTAATATGACCCCTCAGGACTGCCTTAGAGGCATGCCAGAAGAGATCAAGGTTATCTAAATGTTGGTTATTATCTGATAAATAATGCGTCCATGCCTGTGTAAGGCACTGACGAAACCCTATATTATTATATAGATGGGATGGGAATCTCCAGGGTTTACTTGGTTGTTTCTGCGTTACAGGTTGCAATTTTATATGTATCGGGGCATGATCCGATATTGTGACTTGACCTATCGTAGGTGAGTGGATCTGGGGTGACAGAGCAGCCGAGGTAAAGAAGAAGTCAATGCGTGACAAGGTGCTATGTGACTTGGAGATGCAGGTATAGTCCCTCTGGTCTGGGTTTTGTGTTCTCCATACATCAGTCAGGCCTAGTGTTTCCTTGAATGTATGTATTAGTCGAGTCTCCCTTTTATATCTGGATATGTCTTTATTGGTTGTAATCCCTAGGGAGGGGTCTTTAAACCTATCCAATGGCAATGTTTGTGCTAAATTGAAATCTCCTCCAATTATTAAGAGTGAAGTGTTATGAGTAGCCAATTTCGCAAGCAAGGTGGTCCAGAATGTAGGGCAATATGCATTAGGGCCATAGACATTGCAGAGGATATAGGTGGCAGTTTAGATATGCATTGTTGTAATTAAGTATCTGCCTCCGCTGTCTACCTCCGTGTCTGTAAAGGAGATTGGTAGCCCCTTCCTAACCAGGATTGCCACTCCTCTCTTCCTACCCTCTGTTGGCGTGTAAAGAATCTGACCCACCCATCTAGATTTAAGTTTCTCATGTTCGCTGGCAGACAACCTGGTTTCCTGAATCAGAGCTATATCGGATCTAAGTGTGTTGAGATGTTGAAGTATCATGCTCCTCTTCGCTGGGGAAGTTATCCCCCCCACATTCCAAGAGGTAACCTTGTAATTCATTGCCATAATGGTATACTATAGTGAGGGGCATGCGAGCCACCAAGCGGGGGCTCCATAGTATTGTCTATAGTAAGTGATTGTGTGTACATGAGGTGGGTGTGGGTAAGACTCACTGTGGATGTTAGACCTTGCAGGTGCCAGCGGCTGACGGATCCATAGGTACCCCGGGTCCAATCTAAGAGAAAGAGGAACAACAGACATTAGCAGTGCTTTATAGAGCATACACAATGGTAACTTATCAGAGTAATACAGACTAGGTCCCCTGTGCCTTAAAGGTTGAGCAGTGGCACGAGAGATACTACATCTGGGAAACAAGGTCTTTCCCTCTCGTTGGTCAGTTTTTTCCCCTCTGCATAGGGCATATGAGGTCCAGCCGCTATAAACAGTATAAGAATAAGAAGGGGCACTTAGAGGGAGACTATCTCTCTTAAGTATCTGAACATTACTTTGAGGGGCCAAATATGGTTTAATGGACTTAAGGGAACAATTAGACACAAAACCCTCATTTCCCCAAACTAGTAATAAGTCAGATAGACTTGTAAACAGATCTGACGCTGTGCGTGCGGGTTGCCACCCAATATTGATAAAGCTATGCAGGGCCATATATGCGTTGTATACTGTTATAAGCATGCAGTCCATAGGGGACCATGCATCTGTGGTGATATTAAAGGCTGGGGGCATAGAAAGTGACTGTAGTGTAGGCAAAACATAATATAAGATGAACATAATAACAGGAAATAACAACACAATGAAAACAGTTGTGGCAAGCAGTGCAATAATAGTGAAAACAGTAATAACTTTAGAAATATAAACTTTCCAGTTCATTCCACTTTCCACCCGTAGGGGGGAAGCGGTGGGGGTCATATCCCCTTGTAATGCAGTTGCCAAGGTATGGCTCCAGGTACATGTGCACCTCCATGGTGCTTCTTCTGTTCTGGAGGTTGTCCAGGAAGCTCTCCTTCCATGGGAGAGTAATTGTATTACCAGATTTTCTATAGTAAGACAAAGGGGGGTTGAGAAATGGTTGTGCCTGGTCAGCGGACATCTCCCTGTTCCTCTGCATCCAAGTACGCTTGCAGTTCTTTAGGGGTGCGGAAGAACCTGGTTCCGGCCGGCGTTTGCAGCCTTAACTTGGCAGGGTACAGCAAGGAGGCCTGTCTCCCCTCCTTATAGTGGCGGGAGCAAAGAGGAGTGAAGTTCTTGCGCATTTTAGTTACTTCTGTAGAGAAGTCCTGAAAGATCAATAGTTTTTTACCTTCAAATATCAGGTCTCCCTTGTGGGCACGGTAGGCTCGTAGGAGCGCGAGCTTCTCCTGATAATTGAGGCACTTAAAGATTGTTTGGCGGGGCCTGGAGTTGGAGGTTTCTAGGCAGTTATCTGGGCCTATTCGGTGCGTCAAAAGGAAGGTGGTCTGGATTTATTTTGAGCATTTTAGGGAGAGTCATCGCTGTAAATTCTAGAAGATCTTTACCTTTGACAGATTCGGAGAGTCCCACTATTCTGAGGTTGTTTCTCCGACTGCGGTTTTCAAGGTCCTCCACTTTTTCTTGTAGTGCTTGGTTTTGGCGTAAGAGTTGTTGCACAGATGCGGTGGTAGATTCTTGTCTGTCCTCCACATCAGAAATACGCTGTTCTGCCTGTGTAATTCTCGTAGAGAATTGACAAACCTCACTGGTAAGGGTGTCCACACCCGCCTGAAGAGACTCCATCTTTGGCAGAAAAAAGGATTTGAGCTCCTGCAGCAAGCCCGAGGGATCTATGATAGAAGTATCTGAGGCTCTAGGTGAGGACGAGGGATCTGCATGTATTTCAGCTGTGGCCTTTCTTTTGTCTAGCTGTTTGTTTCTGGAGGACATTTTCCCAACCAATGAATTGGGGATGGAAGGAAAATACTGATCCAACTTCATGCAAAAGCTCTGTAATAAATGCTTTTTAATAACAAGGAAAGTCAGATGCAATGCTACTCAATGACCACTAGATGGTGCTGTAGGACTATGTTTGAACAGTTGTTTGCTATTTTGCAGCCAAGTAATGGTTCCTATCAAAATTCCAGGGCCTTTCTTTATTATTCGGCACGTTGTTGGAGCAACAAAATTCTTAAGTGTAGCAGGTCCCCCAGATATTAATATACAGTAGCTAGGCTGTAGTACCAGCAGTCCAGTATATGAAGGGAGATCTCCCTGCAGATGTGCAAGTCCAGCAGGTCAAAAACCGTGAACCAGGGCTTAGAATTTAAACAATAAATATCCCAGAAGAAGTCCCAGTGCCTGTCTGATGTATATAAGAGGCAGTAGTGTCCCAGATGTTAATGGGCAGGGTAGGCGTAGTTTAATTTCTTCCCCCCAGGTCCTCCCAGGAATCACCCGGTGTGTATTAGCCCTCAATAATCTTACCGGCCTCTTGCTGTGTCTGGCTCGGTCTGTGGAATACTGCAACTTCGAGGGCACAAGCAATCCCTCTGCTGGCTCCAGCTACAGAAGCGGTCCACTCTGTGGCTCCTTCAGAGCCAGGTATCAGCGGCGGGGCGAGGGGGGCTCCTCCAAGATGGCGCCCGCAGATAGAAAAGCTCTGCGCAGCGTTGCGCATTAATCAGGTCCTTCCCTGGACAAGGGCGATCTCCGGCCCTTCACAGTACTCGGTCGGCTGGGAGGTTACAGGGGTAAGTTGCCCAGCAAGGCTGGATCGTGGGAAAACGGCTGGCAGCAAGTAATATGGATTTTACACAATCTGGATTGTGGAGCTCTTCTCCACTGCTGCCAGCCGTTAGTTCCGCCCACCGGAAGTCCCAAAAATTGTATTTTACTGTATTTGAGTGCTGTCTAAGTCTGTTTAACATGTCTGAGCCTACAGATAGACCTTGTTCTATGTGTTTAATAGCCATGGCGGTACCCCCTTTACATTTGTGTTTAAAGTGTGCTAAGGTATCTAAACATTTTAAAGACCATGCAGTGACACTTAAAAAATGTATCCCAAGATGATTCTTTAACAGAAGGTAATGAGGATAGCCCACCTTCCTCTCCCCATGTGTCGACACCAGTTACGCCCGCGCAAGCGATGCCTAGTACCTCTAGCGCATTGGCCCCTATTACCTTACAACAACTAGCAGCAGTCATGGATAATTCCCTTGCAGCATTTTTATCCAAACTGCAAGTTTTTCCTAAAAAGTGTGATAGCTCAGTTTTGAGAACAGAGGATGAGCAATCAGAAGCTTTGGAGGATTTATCTGTTGTACCCTCACAACACTCTGAAGTGTCGGTGAGGGATGTGCTGTCCAAGGGAGAAATTTCTGACACTGGAAAGGTTTCTCAGCGGGCGGAATCAGATTCCTTAGCGTTTAAATTTAAGCTGGAACACCTCCGCGTGCTGCTTAAGGAGGTATTAGCTACGCTGGATGATTGTGACCCCATGGTGGTCCCTGAGAAATTGTGTAAAATGGTCAAATATCTAGAAGTCCCTGTATACACTGATGCGTTTCCGATCCCGAAGAGGGTGGCGGATATTGTGGATAGGGAGTGGGAGAGACCAGGTGTACCCTTTGTTCCCCCCCTATCTTTAAGAAAATGTTCCCCATTACTGATCCCAGGCGGGACGCATGGCAGACGGTCCCTAAGGTAGAGGGGGCAGTTTCAACCCTAGCTAAGCGCACAACCATACCAATTGAAGACAGTTGTGCGTTCAAAGATCCTATGGATAAAAAATTAGAAGGTTTACTAAGAAAATATTTGTTCAACAAGGTTTCCTTCTCCAACCTATTGCCTGCATTATTCCTGTAACTACTTCAGCGGCTTTCTGGTTTGAGGAGCTGGAGGAGTCGCTCCAGACGAAGACCTCATATGACGAAATTATGGATAGAATTAAGGCGTTAAAGCTAGCTAATTCTTTTATCACAGATGCCGCTTTTCAACTAGCTAAGTTAGCGGCGAAAAATTCTGGTTTTGCCATTATGGCGCGCAGAGCGCTTTGGCTTAAATCATAGTCGGCTGATGTGTCGTCTAAGACAAAGTTACTGAATATTCCTTTCAAGGGAAAGACCCTTTTCGGGCCCGAATTGAAAGAGATTATTTCGGATATCACGGGGGGTAAGGGCCATGCGCTCCCGCAAGATAGGCCTTTTAAGGCTAAAAACAAGGCTAATTTTCGTTCCTTTCGCAACTTCAGGAGCAGTCCTGCTTCAACCTCTGCGACCGCAAAGCAAGAGGGTAACTCTTCACAGCCCAAGGCAACCTGGAAACCTTTGCAGGGCTGGAACAAGGGTAAACAGGCCAAGAAGCCTGCAGCTGCTACTAAGACAGCATGAAGGGGTAGCCCCCGATCCGGGACCGGATCTGGTAGGGGCAGACTTTCTCTCTTTGCTCAGGCTTGGGCAAGAGATGTTCCAGATCCCTGGGCATTAGAAATTGTTGCTCAGGGGTATCTTCTAGAATTCAAGGACTCTCCTCCAAGGGGAAGGTTCCACATTTCTCGTTTGTCTTCAGACCAGACAAAGAAACAGGCGTTCTTACGCTGTGTAGAAGATCTTCTAAAGATGGGAGTGATACACCCATTTCCAATTGCAGAACAAGGACTGGGCTTTTACTCAAACCTGTTCGTAGTTCCCAAAAAGGAAGGAACTTTCAGGCCAATCCTGGATCTAAAAATTCTAAACAAATTCCTCAGAGTTCCATCATTCAAAATGGAAACCATTCGGACAATCTTACCGATGATCCAGGAAGGTCAATATATGACAACCGTGGATTTAAAGGATGCGTACCTACATATTCCTATCCACAAAGATCATCATCAGTTCCTAAGGTTCACCTTTCTGGACACACATTACCAGTTCGTGGCCCTTCCTTTCGGGTTGGCCACCGCTCCCAGAATTTTCACAAAGGTGTTAGGGTCCCTTCTAGCGGTACTAAGACCACGGGGCATTGCAGTAGCACCTTACCTAGACGACATCTTAATACAGGCGTCGTCTTTTCACAGAGCCAAGGCTCATACGGACATTGTTCTGGCCTTTCTAAGGTCTCACGGGTGGAAGGTGAACGTAGAAAAAAGTTCTCTGTCCCCGCTCACAAGGGTTCCCTTCCTGGGAACACTAATAGACTCGGTAGAAATGAAAATATTTCTGACAGAGGTCAGGAAGTCAAAGCTTTTAACTACTTGCTGAGTTCTTCATTCCATTCCTCGGCCTTCTGTGGCTCAGTGCATGGAGGTAATCGGATTAATGGTTGCGGCAATGGACGTTGTCCCTTTTGCCCGAATTCATCTCAGACCACTGCAACTGTGCATGCTCAAACAGTGGAATGGGGATTATGCAGATTTGTCTCCTCAAATACAAATGGACCAGGAAACCAGAGACTCTCTTCTCTGGTGGTTGTCTCAGGATCACCTGTCTCAGGGAATGTGCTTCCGCAGACCGGAGTGGATCATTGTCACGACCGATGCCAGTCTGTTAGGCTGGGGTGCGGTCTGGGACTCCCTGAAAGCTCAGGGCCTATGGTCTCGGGAAGAATCTCTTCTCCCGATAAACATTTTGGAACTGAGAGCGATATTCAATACGCTCCAGGCATGGCCTCAACTAGCGGAGGCCAAATTCATCAGATTTCAGTTGGACAACATCACGACTGTAGCGTACATCAATCATCAGGGGGGAACAAAGAGTTCCCTAGCGATGAAGGAAGTAACCAAGATCATCAAATGGGAGGAGGACCACTCCTGCCACCTATCTGCCATTCACATCCCAGGAGTAGACAACTGGGAGGCAGATTTTCTGAGTCGTCAGACTTTTCACCCGGGGGAGTGGGAACTCCACCCGGAGGTTTTTGCTCAGCTGACCCAGCTATGGGGCATTCCAGAATTGGATCTGATGGCGTCCCGTCAGAACACCAAACTTCCCCTTTACAGATCCAGGTCCAGGGACCCCAAGGCGGCATTGATAGATGCTCTAGTAGCGCCTTGGTCCTTCAGTCTAGCTTATGTCTTTCCACCGTTTCCTCTTCTCCCTCGGCTAGTAGCCAGAATCAAACAGGAGAAGGCTTCGGTAATTCTGATAGCGCCTGCGTGGCCACGCAGGACTTGGTATGCAGACCTAGTGGACATGTCATCGGTTCCACCATGGAAGCTGCCATCGAGGCAGGATCTTCTAATACAGGGTCCATTCAAGCATCCAAATCTGCAACTGACTGCTTGGAGATTGAACGCTTAATTCTAGCTAAGCGTGGGTTCTCTGAATCAGTTATAGATACTCTGATCCAGGCCAGAAAGCCTGTCACCAGGAAAATTTACCATAAGATATGACGGAAATATCTTTGTTGGTGTGAATCCAAGGGTTACTCGTGGAGTAAGATTAGGATTCCAAGGATATTGTCTTTTCTCCAAGAAGGATTGGAGAAAGGATTGTCAGCTAGTTCCTTAAAGGGACAGATATCTGCTCTGTCTATCCTGTTACATAAGCGTCTGGCAGCAGTACCAGACGTTCAGGCGTTTGCACAGGCTCTAGTGAGAATCAAGCCTGTCTATAAACCTGTGGCTCCTCCATGGAGTCTAAATTTAGTTCTTTCAGTTCTTCAAGGGGTTCCGTTTGAACCTTTACATTCCATAGATATTAAGTTATTATCTTGGAAAGTTTTGTTTTTTGTAGCTATTTCTTCTGCTCGAAGAGTTTCAGAATTGTCTGCTTTGCAGTGTAATTCACCCTATCTGGTGTTCCATGCAGATATTGTTGTTTTGCGTACCAAACCTGGTTTCCTTGCAAAAGTGGTTTCTAATAAGAATATTAACCAGGAAATCATTGTTCCTTCTCTGTGCCCTAATACAGTTTCTAAGAAGGAACGACTGTTACACAATCTTGATGTGGTTCGTGCTTTAAAATTCTATTTAAAAGCAACTAAAGATCTCAGACAAACATCATCCTTGTTTGTTGGCTATTCTGGTAAGAGGAGAGGTCAAAAAGCGACTGCTACCTCTCTTTCCTTCTGGCTGAAAAGCATTATCCGATTGGCTTATGAGACTGCTGGACAGCAGCCTCCTGAACGAATTACCGCTCATTCTACCAGAGCTGTGGCTTCCACATGGGCTTTCAAGAATGAGGCTTCTGTTGAACAGATTTGTAAGGCAGCGACTTGGTCTTCACTGCATATTTTTGCCAAATTTTACAACTTCGATACTTTTGCTTCTTCGGGGGCTATTTTTGGGAGAAAGGTTTTGCAAGCAGTGGTGCCTTCCGTTTAGGTTACCTGACTTGTTCCCTCCCTTCATCCGTGTCCTAAAGCTTTGGTATTGGTATCCCACAAGTAAGGATGAATCCGTGGACTGGATACACTATGTAAGAGAAAACAGAATTTATGCTTACCTGATAAATTACTTTCTCTTACGGTGTATCCAGTCCACGGCCCGCCCTGGCAATTAAGTCAGGTTCAAATTTATTTTTGTAAAACTACAGTCACCACTGCACCCTATGGTTTCTCCTTTTTCTCCTAACCGTCGGTCCAATGACTGGGGGGGAGCTATATGGACAGCTCTGCTGTGTGCTCTCTTTGCCACTTCCTGTAGGGAATGAGAATATCCCACAAGTAAGGATGAATCCGTGGACTGGATACACCGTAAGAGAAAGTAATTTATCAGGTAAGCATAAATTCTGTTTTTTCTGATCTGTCCATCTGTTTCTCTGTCTGTTCTGGAATTGTCTCTCATTTTGTGCCCTCCAATCTTGTTGATATTTCCCATAATTTCTTTCATATTGATATTGTCCATAATCTTTATTATAACTATGACCTTGATAATTTCTATTTGTATAGCTGGGATGATCTGATCCTGGAAACTTATGTCTTGGATAATAGTTCCTATTATAATTATTCCTATAGTTACCATTATAGTTGTTGTTGCTATAACTGTTATTGTGGCAGCCATTCATAGTATAGCTGTTATGATAACCATTGGTGTGCTCTTGCTGTGTGTTTCTATCCCTATTTTCCCAAGTTTTATTATGGTTTCTTCTTTGATGTTTTATCTCTATCCAAGAGTCTTGCCTTACCCTCTGGTTTTGTCTAATTGGGATATCACTTGTAGTACTTCTATCCTCTATTAGTCTTGATGGATTTTCTATTTGGATCTCATTATTTTCACTGTCAGTAATATCCCTTTCCATTTTTCTCCATTTGGTACGTAATAGATCTTTATTCAATATATCTAGCCTTTCTATCATGACTTTTTGCCTCTGTCTATATTCGGTTTCTAACTTCCTATCTTTCAATTTTTCTTTAAATTCTAATAAGTCTGATTCAATTTGTGTTAGAGTTTCTTTTCTTGAACGTTTTAGTATCTCTATTAGATCATTAGAGGCTTTTTTTAAGACTTCCTCCCGTTCTTTTTCTAAGATATTACTTAAGGGGAAAGTGCATGTTTTACTTATCTGTAGTCCTCTTGGGATAATTCCCTTACTAGTATATCTATTAAGAAATACTAACTCCATTTTTTGTATGTTAGTAAGTACTGCGCTATTTAAAAAATATAGATACCAAACCCTTCTAAAAACACACCTTCCTCCAAAGTATGTTATATAATTAAAGAACAAATTGAATGTAGTATTTAGAGGACGCTAGGAGAAGCTAAAGATATCTTAATATGCTACCTTAGATAGGTGTTAAAGAGAATTAGCCTTATTGAGACTGTGAAAGAGGCGCGGTTTCCAATCGATTTTTTTTTTTTAGTTCTTTCAGGCTTGGCCTCTTTTAGGAGAGAATTTTTTTCATTTTTTGCTTTGTCAGACAATATCACAACTGTGGCATATGTCAATTAACAAATAGGGACTCGTAGTTCCTTAAGCAATTAAGAAGTATATTGAATACGTTCTTAGATGGAATTCATCTCCTGTCTATTTTCTACGATTTTTTTATCTCAGGTTTAGACATTTGGGAGGTGTATTATCTGCCGTCAGTCTTTACATCCGGGAGAGTGGTATCTTTATACAGATGTGTTTTCTCAATTTCCCAGGTATCTTTTCAAGTCCTGGGATTCTCAGGCAGAAAGGGTGGATGCATTAGCAGTGTCTTGGTTTTGCAACCTGACTTCATCTTTCCACCTCTGGTTTTTTATTCCAAGGGTGATTGCCAAGATAATATTGGAACAGTTTCATGTGTTTCTGATGGCATCAGCATGGCCTCACAGGTTTGGTATGTGAATCTTGTTCAGATGTCCAAGTTGCCATCCTTGGCCACTCCTCTTGTTTTAGGGGCTATTTTTCCATCAGGATCTCAAATTACTAATTTGATGGTATGGAGATTGATTAGTGTTTAGTCATAGAGGTTTCTCTGACTCAGTTTTTATAACTATGTTGCAGGCTTATAAGTCTGTTTCAAGGAACATGTATTATCAGGTTTGGAAAACCTATATTTTATGGTGTTCTTCTCAAATTCTTTTGGCATTCTTTTAGAATTCCTAGGATTTTACAGTTTTTTCAGGATGGTTTGAATAAGTTTGTCAGCAAATTTTTTTGAAGAGGCAAATCTCTTCTTTTGACTATCTCTTCGGCTACAAGAGTTTCTGATTTATCAGCTCTCTCTTGTGTGTCTTTTTTTTCATCTACATAAGTGGTTTTGTGGACTTCTTTTTTTCCTAAGGTTGTGAATTTGAACAACATTAGTAGAGAAATTGTTGTTCCTTCTTTGTGTCCTAATCCTAAATAATTATTTGAGAGTTCTTTACATCCTTTGGATGTGGTAAGAGCTTTATAATTTTATATTGAGGTTTCTAGGATTTCAGAAGACTTCTAGTCTATTTGTTGTTTTTCTGGTTCCAGAAAAGGTTAGGAAGCCTCTGCCATTTATTTGGCATCCTGGTTAAAGCTTTTGTTTTTCAAGGCTTATTTGGAGGCAGGGCAGGCTCCACCTCAGAGTTTTACAGCTCATTCTACTACGTTCAGTCGCCATTTCTTGGTCTTTTTCAGAGTGAAGCTTCGGTTGATCAAATTTGCAAAGAAGTAATTTAGTCTTCTTTGCTTTCTTTTATTGTTTTAACCATTTTGATGTATTTTGCTTCTTCTAAAGCAGTCTTTGGTAGAAAAGTTCTTCAGGCAGCTGTCTCAGTTTGATTCTACTGCTTTTGATTTAATTTTTTTTAGGAAAAACTTAATTGTCTGGATTTAATTTCTCAGTGGAAATAGCTGTTGTTATTTTATGCCTCCCTCTCTAGTGACTCTTCTGTAGACTTCCACATCTTGGGTATTTCTATCCCATACGTCACTAGCTCATGGACTCTTACCAATTACATGAAAAAAACATAATTTATGTAAGAACTTACCTGATAAATTCATTTCTTTCATATTAGCAAGAGTCCATGAGCTAGTGACGTATGGGATATACATTCCTACCAGGAGGGGCAAAGTTTCCCAAACCTCAAAATGCCTACAAATACACCCCTCACCACACCCACAAATCAGTTTAACGAATAGCCAAGAAGTGGGGTGATAAGAAAAAAGTGCGAAAGCATAAAAAATAAGGAATTGGAATAATTGTGCTTTATACAAAAAAATCATAACCACCACAAAAAGGGTGGGCCTCATGGACTCTTGCTAATATGAAAGAAATTAATTTATCAGGTAAGTTTGTTACGGTTACCCTTAGTCTCGCTGAGAGATGGACCGCTTAGTAGCCTGGATCCCTATTGCTAAAGAGGGGAGAAGCTGCTTTCCATAGTATTCTATATGAGTCTCGCAAATATAGAATCATCTCCCTTAGCTGCAGTACAGCTAGGATACCCTTCTGCCCACAAAAACGAGTCAACGCTGCGATTGAGGGTCAAACAAGAACTCAGGACTGGGATGCCCAGCCTGCTTTTTATTAAGGTTACATGCACACAGGGCACTCCCAGGGGGGGGGGGGGAAAGCACAAAATCCCCCATCACACAGTTAGATAGAGAGCAATGTCCTTTGACAGGCCACAATAGGATTACAGTACTTAAGATAACAAGTTTACAAGTTCATCTTATCAATTAGCAGTCTGGCTCCAGAGGTGATTAGACAATAGTTTCTAAAAGCTGAAAAAAAAGTTAACTCTTTATGAAATGATACTTGTTACGGTTTTCTTGGAGCCCTTCTTAGGCGCTGGCTTGGCTGGTTCAGGCATTGCTGCTGGGAAATAAGCTCTTCACAACAAAATAACTAATGCTTCTGTAACAGTGCTCCCTTTCTGTGGAACACTCTGGCAGACACGGTCTGACCCCTTTTCGGGGCAGACTAAGGCTGTCCAGACCGCTGGTTATGCGGGGCTGAGGTCGGTTTGTCTGGACAACCCGTCGGCGTTGCCATTCTGTTTCCCAGGTCTGTAAGTAATGGTGAAATTGAAGGGTTGCAACGATAAGCTCCAACGTAATAGCCTGCCGTTATCTCCAGAGACCCGGTTCAGCCACACCAACGGGTTATGGTCGGTGACCAGGGTGAACTCCTGACCATATAAATAGGGAGTCAATTTATTTAATGCCCACACCAAAGCCAAACACTCCTTTTCGACCGCTGCATAGCTGACTTCGCGGGGCAGGAGCTTCCGGCTGATGTAGGCAACTGGATGCTCCCCTCCATCTTCGCCTACTTGGCTGAGGACGGCTCCCAGCCCGAACATGGAAGCATCTGTATGGACGATAAAACGTTTGTTAAGGGCTGGGGCCGCCAAGACAGGAGCGTTAATTAGAGCATTTTTGAGAGCCTGGAAAGCCGTTTCACAGTGGGGAGACCACAGGACCTGTCGAGGTAAGTTCTTCTTGGTCAAGTCAGTCAGGGGTTTTTTCATTGAGCCTCCGATAGTCTACGCAGAACCGGGTGGTCCCATCTTTCTTGGGCACCAAGACAACTGGGGAGGCCCAGGGACTATCGGAGGGCTCAATTACCCTGAGCTGGAGCATCTCATCGATCTCCTTCTTCATTCCTGTCCTAACTGCTTCGGGGATTCGGTACGGAGCCTGGCGCAAGGGAGCTTGTCCCGGAGTATCTACCTGGTGGGTGGTTAAAGTAGTGTACCCTGGCTTCGGGGAGAAGGTGAGGTGTTTGGACTGGAGGAGTTGGCTGAGCTGCTCCCTTTCAGTGGGGCTAAGTCGGTCTCCTATCTGAACCTGAGCCACTATACCTGTGGGGAGACTCTTTTCTAAGAGGTCTGGAATGGGTAGACTGTCGGGGTCTTCCTGAGGGGAACAACATACGGCCGTCACGTTCTCTGGTCGCTCAAAATATTCCTTGAGCATGTTTACATGGAATGTCTTTCTAAGATTGTTGTCATGGCAGCTAGCTATCACATAAGTGGTGTCTCCCCTTTTCTCTACGATCTGGTAGGGACCCTGCCAGGACGCCTGCAATTTGTCTGTCTTCACCGGCTTAAGTACTAACACCTTTTGTCCTATGGTGAAGATTCTCTTTCGGGCCCCCCGATCGTACCATACTTTCTGTCTTCTCTGGGCCAACTGGAGATTAGCCCGCACGGATTTGGCTAATTGCTCCATTCGGTCCCTGAGTTCCAGCACGTATGGCACAATGGGGACACCGTCAGCCTCCATCTCTCCCTCCCAGTGCTCCCGGATCAGGTTTAGGGGTCCCCGTACCTTTCTTCCGTAGAGCAACTCGAAGGGAGAGAACCCTGTCGTTTCCTGGGGCACCTCCCGATAAGCAAATAGGAGGTGCGGCAGGAAGCGTTCCCAGTCTCGGTATTCCTGAGTGAACGTCTTGAGCATTTGCTTGAGGGTCCCATTGAACCTCTCACACAGCCCGTTCGTCTGGGGGTGGTATGGGGAGCTCAGGAGGGACTTAATTTTGCAAACCTGCCAGAGTTGTTGGGTCAATTCAGCCGTGAATTGGGTGCCTCGGTCGGATAGGATTTCTTTTGGAAATCCTACCCGGGAGAACACCTGTACTAGTGCATTCGCTACCGTATCCGCTTGTATGTTGGATAGGGCGACAGCCTCTGGGTACCTGGTAGCGTAGTCCACTACGGTAAGAATGTAGCGCTTACCGGAGGGACTAGGGGTAGCCAGTGGTCCCACTAGGTCAATAGCAACCCGGCTGAAGGGTTCCTCTACAATGGGCCTATTTACTAGATGGGCTTTAGGGTGATCGCCTCGCCTTCCTACTCGTTGACACACATCGCAGGTGTTACAGTAAGTTCTAACGTCAGCGTGCACCCCTGGCCAAAAGAACGTGTGAGTAATGCGGTGTAGGGTACGGGTTACGGCTAGGTGGCCTGCTAAGGGGATGTCGTGGCCTATCTTGAGGATTTCTTGACGGTATTTGTGGGGCACTACCAGCTGTCGCCTACGCTGTCCCCTTTTCTCTGTCCAGCGGTATATTTTCCCTTTTTCCCATAAGAATGTTTCGTTATCTGCCCCGCCCCCTCCGGTCTCTGCTCGTTCCCGGTACTTTTGTAAAGTCGGGTCAGTCTTAGACTCTGTCTCGAAAGCATCTGGGGTGTCCCAGGGTATGGGGCCTAACATGTCAGGCAAGGTCGGGGTAGGTCTTACCTGTGTCTCCCGCACTGGTGAGAGCTCTCGCTCCATCCGGGCTTGGGCCCGTGTAGTCACTGGGTCCGCCTCGTTGTTGCATACTGGAGCATAGGCAGAAGTCATGGGGCCCAAATCGTTGCCCAGTAGTACTTCGGCAGGTAAATTATCCATTATGCCCACGTTCACAGCCCCCTTTCCCGCTCCCCAATCAAGATGCACTTGAGCTGTTGGAATTTTGTACACATCCCCCCCCGCCACTCTAACGGCCACAGTCTGTCCGGATCGCTTGTGCTCTGGCACCAAATGACTCTGTACCAGCGTGATAGTAGCCCCTGTGTCTCTCAATCCCTCTGTAGATCGCCCCTCGAGCCATACCTTCTGCCGATGGTGCTGGCGGTTATCTGAGGCAGCATATACAGGGTCCACCTCGTGAAGCGGCCCCACATATCCCTCCATAGGGGCCTCTTGGTTAACACAGAGGGCCCGGGCCGGACGATAGGACCCAGAGGGGTAATTGTAATTCCTGGGTGTCTGGTGCGTATTAAGGGGGCAGCTAGCCATGAAATGCCCTGGTTGCTTGCATCGGTGGCAAGTCGGTCTGGGACGCTCAGAGCTGTTATTGTGTGGTCCTGAGTGTCGGACGGGCCCTGTGGGCACCGGGGCTCGGAATTCAGCACGAGGGGGTGCACGGTAAACCTCTCTGGGTTTAACCCGTGCTGGAGCTCGGTAGTTCATGGGTTCGTGAAGACGGGAGTCATAATGTTCATCGGCCAATTTGGCTGCTTCTTCTAAGGTAGAAGGCCGCCTGTCTCGCAGCCATTCCTTCCCTTGCTGTTCCATGCCATTATAAAAATGTTCTAAGAGAAACAATTGTAAAATTTCCTCACCAGTCACCGCTTTACTTCCGCTCAGCCAGTGATTTGCCGCTCTCCGCATTCGGTGCGCCCATTCCATATGGGTATCATTAGGCTTCTTTTTCATGCCCCGAAACTGTCGGCGATACGTGTCCGGAGTTACAGCGTACCGTCGCAACAGTGTCTCCTTAACTAGCTCATACTGTGTCACTTCCTCAGCACCCAGAGTACGAAAGGCTTCCAGGGCTCGCCCGGATAGTTTCCCAGACAATATCGTGGGCCACTCTCTGTTGGGAATCTGGTGCAGGGCACATTGCCTTTCGAAGTCCGCCAAATATTCATCAATCCCTGTCTCGCTCTCTAGGAAGGGTCGAAATGCCGCATAGGGTATCTTGGGCCTCCCAGCATTTTCGACAGGGATGATTACCTGCGGGGCTTCAGCATTGCGGTGTGCGTTCGCTAGGTTGAGTTCGTGGGCTCGAGTCTCTCGTATATCCTCGTCCGCCTCCGCCATCAACTGCTGTACCAATTCCATGGAGGGGTTCGGCCCGTATAATGAGAGCCTTTCCCGAACAATCCTGGTTTTTTCGTCACTAATCGTGGTCGGTGTTTCCGCCATTGTGAAGCTCTGATCCAGTTCGGTCAATTCTGCGATCAGCTCTCTCCTCGGCCAGTTGCTGGCGTACCCCCCTCTGCTTTCAAGTAAATCCTTTAGGGTTGTACGCTTCAATTTTTCGTAAGCGCTCTCCATCCGTTCTGTACCTCTCCTAGGAAATCCAGGAAAATCCCGCCGCTGCCGCCACTGTTACGGTTACCCTTAGTCTCGCTGAGAGATGGACCGCTTAGTAGCCTGGATCCCTATTGCTAAAGAGGGGAGAAGCTGCTTTCCATAGTATTCTATATGAGTCTCGCAAATATAGAATCATCTCCCTTAGCTGCAGTACAGCTAGGATACCCTTCTGCCCACAAAAACGAGTCAACGCTGCGATTGAGGGTCAAACAAGAACTCAGGACTGGGATGCCCAGCCTGCTTTTTATTAAGGTTACATGCACACAGGGCACTCCCAGGGGGGGGAAAGCACAAAATCCCCCATCACACAGTTAGATAGAGAGCAATGTCCTTTGACAGGCCACAATAGGATTACAGTACTTAAGATAACAAGTTTACAAGTTCATCTTATCAATTAGCAGTCTGGCTCCAGAGGTGATTAGACAATAGTTTCTAAAAGCTGAAAAAAAAGTTAACTCTTTATGAAATGATACTTGTTACGGTTTTCTTGGAGCCCTTCTTAGGCGCTGGCTTGGCTGGTTCAGGCATTGCTGCTGGGAAATAAGCTCTTCACAACAAAATAACTAATGCTTCTGTAACAAAGTTCTTACATAAATTATGTTTCTTTCATGTAATTAGCAAGAGTCCATGAGCTAGTGACGTATGGGATATACATTCCTACCAGGAGGGGCAAAGTTTCCCAAACCTTAAAATGCCTATAAATACACCCCTCACCACACCCACAATTCAGTTTTACAAACTTTGCCTCCGATGGAGGTGGTGAAGTAAGTTTGTGCTAGATTCTACGTTGATATGCGCTCCGCAGCAAGTTGGAGCCCGGTTTTCCTCTCAGCGTGCAGTGAATGTCAGAGGGATGTGAGGAGAGTATTGCCTATTTGAATGCAGTGATCTCCTTCTACGGGGTCTATTTCATAGGTTCTCTGTTATCGGTCGTAGAGATTCATCTCTTACCTCCCTTTTCAGATCAACGATATACTCTTATATATACCATTACCTCTGCTGATTCTCGTTTCAGTACTGGTTTGGCTTTCTACAAACATGTAGATGAGTGTCCTGGGGTAAGTAAATCTTATTTTCTGTGACACTCTAAGCTATGGTTGGGCACTTTATTTATAAAGTTCTAAATATATGTATTCAAACATTTATTTGCCTTGACTCAGAATGTTCAACATTCCTTATTTTTCAGACAGTCAGTTTCATATTTGGGATAAATGCATTTGTTTCAATCATTTTTTCTTACCTTAAAAAATTTGTCTTTTTCCCTGTGGGCTGTTAGGCTCGCGGGGGCAGAAAATGCTTCATTTTATTGCGTCATTCTTGGCGCAGACTTTTTTGGCACAAATTTTTTTTTCTGTGTCGCTGGAAGTTGCGTCATTTTTTGACTTTTTTTGCGTCAAAAATGTCGGCGTTCCGGATGTGGCGTCATTGTTGGCGCCAAAAGCATTTAGGCGCCAAATAATGTGGGCGTCTTTTTTGGCGCTAAAAAATATGGGCGTCATTTTTGTCTCCACATTATTTAAGTCTCATTATTTATTGCTTCTGGTTGCTAGAAGCTTGTTCACTGGCATTTTTTTCCCATTCCTGAAACTGTCATTTAAGGAATTTGATCAATTTTGCTTTATATGTTGTTTTTTTCTTTTACATATTGCAAGATGTCTCACGTTGCAACTGAGTCAGAAGATACTTCAGGAAAATCACTGCACATTGCTGGAGCTACCAAGCTAAGTGTATCTGCTATAAACTTTTGGTATCTGTTTCTCCAGCTGTTATTTGTATTGCATGTCATGTCAAACTTATTAATGCAGATAAAATTTCCTTTAGTACTGTTACATTACCTGTTGCTGTTCCGTCAACATCTAATTTTCAGAGTGTTCCTGATAACATAAGAGATTTTATTTTTTAAATCCATTAAGAAGGCTATGTCTGTTATTTCTCCTTCTAGTATACATAAAAGTCTTTTAAAACTTCTCTTTTTTCAGATGAATTTTTAAATGAACATCATCATTCTGATACTGATAATGGTTCTTCTGGTTCAGAGGTTTCTGTCTCAGAGGTTGATGCTGATAAATCTTTGTATTTGTTCAAGATGGAATTTATTCGTTCTTTACTTAAAGAAGTGTTATTTGCATTAGAAATAGAGGATTCTGGTCCTCTTGATACTAAATGTAAACGTTTAAATAAGGTTTTTAAATCTCCTGTAGTTATTCCAGAAGTGTTTTATCTCCCTGATGCTATTTCTGAAGTAAATTCCAGGGAATGGAATAATTTGGGTAATTTATTTACTCCTTCTAGACGTTTAAAGCAAATTATATCCTGTGCCATCTGACAGATTAGAGTTTTTTGGGACAAAAATCCCTAAGGTTATGGGGCTGTCTCTACTCCTGCTAATGTACTACTATTCCTACGGCAGATAGTACTTCATTTAAGGATCCTTTAGATAGGAAAATTGAATCCTTTCTAAGAAAAGCTTACTTATGTTCAGGTAATCTTCTTAGACCTGCTATATTTTTAGCGAAAGTTGCTGCAGCTTCAACTTTTTGGTTAGAAGCTTTAGCGCAACAAGTAACAGATCATAATTTTATAGCATTATTATTATTCTATAACATGCTAATAATTTTATTGGTGATACCATCTTTTGATATCATTAGAGTTGATGTCAGGTATATGTCTCTAGCTATTTTAGCTAGAAAAGCTTTATGGATTAAACTTGGAATGCTGACATGTCTTCTAAGTCAACTTTGCTTTCCCTTTCTTTCCAGGGTAAAAATAATCATTTTCGTTCCTTTCCTCACAAGGAACAAAAGCCTGATCCTTCATCCTCAGGAGAGGTATCAGTTTGGAAACTATTTCCAGTTTGGAATATATCCAAGCCTTATAGAAACCTATAGCCAGCTCCTAAGTACCTATGAAGGTGCGGCCCTTATTCCAGCTCAGCTGGTATGGGGCAGATTACGTTTTCTTCAAAGAAATTTGGATCAATTCCGTTCTTAATCTCTGGTTTCAGAAACATTGTTTCAGAAAGGTACAGAATTGGCTTCAGTTAAGGCCTCCTGCTAAGAGATTCTTTTCTTTCCCGTGTCCCAGTTAACACAGCAAAGGCTCAGCATTTCTGAAATGTGTTTCAGATCTAGAGTTGGCTGGAGTATTTATGCCAGTTCCAGTTCTGGAACAGGGGCTGGGGTTTTATTTTATCTCTTCATTGTACCAAAGAAGGTCAATTCTTTCAGACCAGTTCCGGATCTATCTTTATTGAATGTTAGGATACCAACATTCAAGATGGTTACTGTAGGACTATCCTGCCTTTTGTTTAGCAAGGGCATTATATGTCTACAATAGATTTACAGGATGTGTATCTGCATATTCCGATTCATCCAGATCACTTTTAGTGTCTGAGATTCTCTTTTTAGACAAGCATTACCAGTTTTGTGGCTCTACCGTTTGGCCTAGCCTCAGTTCCAAGAATTTTTTTCAAAGGTTCTCGGTGCCCTTCTTTCTGTAATCAGAGAATAGGGTTTTGGTATTTCCTTATTTGGACGATATCTTGGTACTTGCTCAGTCTTCTCATTTTCGAAGAATCTCATACGAATCGACTTGTGTTGTTTCTTCAAGTTCATGGTTGGAGGATCAATTTACCAATCAGTTCATTGATTCCTCAGACAAGGGTAACCTTTTTAGGTTTCTAGATAAATTCAGTGTCTATGACTCTGTCCTTGTCAGACAAGAGAAGTTTAACATTGATATCAGCTTGTCAAAACCTTCAGTCACAATCATTCCCTTTGGTAGCCTTATGCATGGAAATGTTGGGTCTTAGGACTGCCGCATCAGATGCGATCTCCTTTGCTCGTTTTCACATGCGACCTCTTCAGCTCTGTATGCTGAACCTATGGTGCAGGGATTACTCAAAGATATCTCAATTAATATCTTTGAACCGATTTTACGACACTCTCTGACATGGTGGACAGATCACCATCGTTTAGTTCAGGGGGCTTCTTTGTTCTTCTGACCTGGACTATAATCTCAACAGATGCAAGTCTTACAGGTTGGGGAGCTGTGTGGGGGTATCTGACGGCACAAGGGGTTTGGGAATCTCAGGAGGTGAGATTTCCGATCAATATTTTGGAACTCCGTGCAATTTTCAGAGCTCTTCAGTCTTGGCCTCTTCTGAAGAGAGAGTTGTTCATTTGTTTTCAGATAGACAATGTCACAACTGTGGCATACATCAATCATCAAGGAGGGACTCACAGTCCTCTGGCTATGAAAGAAGTATCTCGAATTTTGGTTTGGCCGGAATCCAGCTCCTGTCTAATCACTGCGGTTCATATCCCAGGTATGGACAATTGGAAAGCGGATTATCTCAGTCGCCAAACGTTGCATCCGGGCGAATGGTCTCTTCACCCAGAGGTATTTCTTCAGATTGTTCAAATGTGGGAACTTCCAGAAATAGATCTGATGGCTTCTCATCTAAACAAGAAACTTCCCAGGTATCTGTCCAGATCCCGGGATCCTCAGGCGGAGGCAGTGGATGCATTATCACTTCCTTGGAAGTATCATCCTGCCTATATCTTTCCGCCTCTAGTTCTTCTTCCAAGAGTAATCTCCAAGATTCTGAAGGAATGCTCGTTTGTTCTGCTGGTAGCTCCGGCATGGCCTCACAGGTTTTGGTATGCGGATCTTGTCCGGATGGCCTCTTGCCAACCGTGGACTCTTCCATTAAGACCAGACCTTTTGTCTCAAGGTCCTTTTTTCCATCAGGATCTGAAATCCTTAAATTTAAAGGTATGGAGATTGAACGCTTGATTCTTGGTCAAAGAGGTTTCTCTGACTCTGTGATTAATACTATGTTACAGGCTCGTAAATCTGTATCCAGAGAGATATATTATAGAGTCTGGAAGACTTATATTTCTTGGTGTCTTTCTCATCATTTTTCTTGGCATTCTTTTAGAATACCGAGAATATTACAGTTTCTTCAGGATGGTTTAGATAAGGGTTTGTCCGCAAGTTCCTTGAAAGGTCAAATCTCTGCTTTTTCTGTTCTTTTTCACAGAAAGATTGCTATTCTTCCTGATATTCATTGTTTTGTACAAGCTTTGGTTCGTATAAAGCCTGTCATTAAGTCAATTTCTCCTCCTTGGAGTTTGAATTTGGTTCTGGGGGCTCTTCAAGCTCCTCCATTTGAACCTATGCATTCATTGGATATTAAATTACTTTCTTGGAAAGTTTTGTTCCTTTTGGCCATCTCTTCTGCCAGAAGAGTTTCTGAATTATCTGCTCTTTCTTGTGAGTCTCCTTTTCTGATTTTTCATCAGGATAAGGCGGTGTTGCGAACTTCTTTTGAATTTTTACCTAAGTTGTGAATTCCAACAACATTAGTAGAGACATTGTGGTTCCTTCATTATGTCCTAATCCTAAGAATTCTAAGGAGAAATAGTTGTATTCTTTGGATGTTATTAGAGCTTTGAAATATTATGTTGAAGCTACTAAGTCTTTCCGAAAGACTTCTAGTTTATTTGTTATCTTTTCCGGTTTTAGAAAGGCCAGAAAACTTCTGCCATTTCTTTGGCATCTTGGTTGAAATCTTTAATTCATCTTGCCTATGTTGAGTCGGGTAAGACTCCGCCTCATAGGATTACAGCTCATTCTACTAGGTCAGTTTCTACTTCCTGGGCGTTTAGGAATGAAGCTTTGGTTGATCAGATTTGCAAAGCGGCAACTTGGTCCTCTTTGCATACTTTTACCAAATTCTACCATTTTGTTGTATTTTCTTCTTCTGAAGCAGTTTTTGGTAGAAAAGTACTTCAGGCAGCGGTTTCAGTTTGAATCTTCTGCTTATGTTTTTCATTAAACTTTATTTTGGGTGTGGATTATTTTCAGCAGGAATTGGCTGTCTTTATTTTATCCCTCCCTCTCTAGTGACTCTTGTGTGGAAAGATCCACATCTTGGGTAGTCATTATCCCATACGTCACTAGCTCATGGACTCTTGCTAATTACATGAAAGAAAACATAATTTATGTAAGAACTTACCTGATAAATTCATTTCTTTCATATTAGCAAGAGTCCATGAGGCCCGCCCTTTTTTGTGGTGGTTATGATTTTTTTGTATAAAAGCACAATTATATTTCCAGTTCCTCTTTTTGTATGCTTTTTTTACTCCTTTTTGTTATCACCTCACTACTAGGCTATCCGTTAAACTGAGTTGTGGGTGTGGTGGGAGGTGTGTTTATAGGCATTTGAGGTTTGGGAAACTTTGCCCCCTACTAGTAGGAATGTTTATCCCATACGTCACTAGCTCATGGACTCTTGCCAATATGAAAGAAATTAATTTATCAGGTAAGTTCTTACATAAATTATGTTTTTCTTTCATGTAATTAGCAAGAGTCCATGAGCTAGTGACGTATGGGATAATGACTACCCAAGATGTAGATCTATTCCAATTCCTTATTTTATATGCTTTCGCACTTTTTTCTTATCACCCCACTTCTTGGCTATTCGTTAAACTGAATTGTGGGTGTGGTGAGGGGTGTATTTATAGGCATTTTAAGGTATGGGAAACTTTGCCCCTCCTGGTAGGAATGTATATCCCATACGTCACTAGCTCATGGACTCTTGCTAATATGAAAGAAATGAATTTATCAGGTAAGTTCTTACATAAATTATGTTTTTCTTTCATGTAATTAGCAAGAGTCCATGAGCTAGTGACGTATGGGATAATGACTACCCAAGATGTGGATCTTTCCACGCAAGAGTCACTAGAGAGGGAGTGATAAAATAAAGACAGCCAATTCCGCTGAAAAATAATCCACTCCCAAAATAAAGTTTAAATTTTATAATGAAAAAAACTGAAAACATAAGCAGAAGATTCAAACAAACAGCTGCCTGAAGTACTTTTCTACCAAAAACAGCTTCAGAAGAAGAAAACACATCAAAATGGTAGAATTTAGTAAAAGTATGCAAAGAAGACCAAGTTGCTGCTTTGCAAATCTGATCAACCGAAGCTTCATTCCTAAACGCCCAGGAAGTAGAAACTGACCTAGTAGAATGAGCTGTAATCCTTTGAGGCGGAGTTTTACCCGACTCGACATAAGCATGATGAATTAAAGATTTCAACCAAGATGCCAAAGAAATGGCAGAGGCCTTCTGACCTTTCCTAGAACCGGAAAAGATAACAAATAGACTAGAAGTCTTTCGGAAATTCTTAGTAGCTTCATCACCACCTCCATAGGAGGCAAAGTTTGTAAAACTGATTTGTGGGTGTGGTGAGGGGTGTATTTGTAGGCATTTTGAGGTTTGGGAAACTTTGCCCCTCCTGGTAGGAATGTATATCCCATACGTCACTAGCTCATGGACTCTTGCTAATTACATGAAAGAAAAACATAATTTATGTAAGAACCTGCCTGATAAATTAATTTCTTTCATATTGGCAAGAGTCCATGAGGCCCACCCTTTTTATGGTGGCTATGATTTTTTTGTATAAAAGCACAATTATATTTCCAGTTCCTCTTTTTGTATCCTTTTTTTACTCCTTTTTGTTATCACCTCACTACTAGGCTATTCGTTAAACTGAGTTGTGGGTGTGGTGGGAGGTGTGTTTATAGGCATTTGAGGTTTGGGAAACTTTGCCCCCTCCTAGTAGGAATGTTTATCCCATACGTCACTAGCTCATGGACTCTTGCCAATATGAAAGAAATTAATTTATCAGGTAATTTCTTACATAAATTATGTTTTTCATCTTGAAGGCTTAGAGATTGTATACCTTTTTTTTTTATCAAAGCGGTTTCTTTAATACTGCAGTGAACACCTTTTTTTAGACCACAAAGTCTGTCTCAAGTAAACTTTCACAAAGGATTTGGAAAGTTGTTTTTTTCTGTTGTGAAAAACAGGGTTTTAGCTGCATTCTATTAAAATGATAAGAAAGTCTACTTCCATTAATGGTCTCTTACTTTTGTTAGATGATGTAAGAGCATTTGAATTCTATTTACAAATTACATACTTAATGACTAAATTCTACTACTTTGATGTGTTTGGTAGTAAAGTCCTCCAGCCAGCAGGGTCTGGTATTAGGCGCCTAGTTTTGTTTTAAACACTATTGTCCTGCCCAATTATTAATGGCTTCCACAGCTTGGGTATTAGTTCATAGGAGTAATGGATCATGGACTCTCATCACCTTATGAAAGGAAACAACATTTATGCTAACCTTATAAATTAATTTCTTTCATGGTTGTGAGAGTAAACAAGACATGCTCAATTTGCACTTTATTTTTTCCTGGCGGCCGTTCTAGTTTGCTCCTCGCTTTCCCTTTTCTACATCTCCTTTCTTGGCCACACGTCAGACTGGAATACCAGAGAGGTGCGAGGGATTAAGTATTCAGAGCTCTGGGAATCATTGCCCCCTCCTAGGGGCTCATCAGTAGCTGATCACATAAAAACATTTATGTGATCAGCAGCAAACAACTTTCTAATTCACTTCTATTATCTAAGTGCCTTCGTTCACTTGTTATTTGTTGTTGAGATACCTTGGTAGGTATCAGGAGCACTATATGAGAGCAGAATATTATCCATTAGCAAGATCACTAGATAACAGCACTATTACCTGTCATGTAGTGCTACAGATACTACCTAGGTATCTTTATAACACATAATATTATACATTCGCAAGAGCACTAGATAACAGCACTATTACCTGTCATGTAGTGCTACAGATACTACCTAGGTATCTCTATAACACACAATATTATACATTAGCAAGAGCACTAGATAACAGCACTATTACCTGTCATGTAGTGCTGCAGATACTACCTAGGTATCTCTATAATACATAATATTATACATTAGCAAGATCACTAGATAACAGCACTATTACCTGTCATGTAGTGCTACAGATACTACCTAGGTATCTCTATAACACACAATATTATACATTAGCAAGATCACTAGATAACAGCACTATTACCTGTCATGTAGTGCTACATATACTACCTAGGTATCTCTATAACACACAATATTATACATTAGCAAGAGCACTAGATAACAGCACTATTACCTGTCGTAGTGCTACAGATACTACCTAGGTATCTCTATAACACACAATATTATACATTAGCAAGAGCACTAGATAACAGCACTATTTCCTGTCATGTAGAGCTACAGATACTACCTAGGTACCTCTATAACACACAATATTATACATTAGCAAGAGCACTAGATAACAGCACTATTACCTGTCATGTAGTGCTACAGATACTACCTAGGTATCTCTATAACACATAATATTATACATTAGCAAGAGCACTAGATAACGGCACTATTACCTGTCATGTAGTGCAACAGATGGTACCTAGGTATCTCTATAACACACAATATTATACATTAGCAAGAGCACTAGATAACAGCACTATTATCTGTCATGTAGTGCTACAGATACTACCTAGGTATCTCTATAACACACAATATTATACATTAGCAAGAGCACTAGATAACAGCACTATTACCTGTCATGTAGTGCTACAGATACTACCTAGGTATCTCTATAATACATAATATTATACATTAGCAAGATCACTAGATAACAGCACTATTACCTGTCATGTATTGCTACAGATACTACCTAGGTATCTCTATAGCACACAATATATTTTACATTAGCAAGAGCACTAGATAACAGCACTATTACCTGTCATGTACCTAGGTAGCACTATAACACAATATTATATATTAGCAAGATCACTAGATAACAGCACTATTACCTGTCATGTAGTGCTGCAGATACTACCTAGGTATCTCGATGACACACAATATTATACATTAGCAAGAGCACTAGATAACAGCACTATTACCTGTCATGTAGTGCTACAGATACTACCTAGGTATCTCTATAACACACAATATTATACATTAGCAAGAGCACTAGATAACAGCACTATTACCTGTCATGTAGTGCTACAGATGGTACCTAGGTATCTCTATAACACAATATTATACATTAGCAAGAGCACTAGATAACAGCACTATTACCTGTCATGTAGTGCTACAGATACTACCTAGGTATCTCTATAACACAATATTATACATAAGCAAGAGCACTAGATAACAGCACTATTACCTGTCATGTAGTGCTACAGATACTACCTAGGTATCTCTATAACACAATATTATACATTAGCAAGAGCACTAGATAACAGCACTATTACCTGTCATATAGTGCTACAGATACTACCTAGGTAACTCTATAACACACAATATTATACATTAGTAAGAGCACTAGATAACAGCACTATTACCTGTCATGTAGTGCTACAGATACTACCTAGGTATCTCTATAACACAATATTATACATTAGCAAGAGCACTAGATAACAGCACTATTACCTGTCATGTAGTGCTACAGATACTACCTAGGTATCTCTATAACACACAATATTATACATTAGCAAGAGCACTAGATAACAGCACTATTACCTGTCATGTAGTGCTACAGATACTACCTAGGTATCTCTATAACACACAATATTATACATTAGCAAGAGCACTAGATAACAGTACTATTACCTGTCATGTAGTGCTACAGATACTACCTAGGTATCTCTATAACACAATATTATACATTAGCAAGAGCACTAGATAACAGCACTATTACCTGTCATGTAGTGCTACAGATACTACCTAGGTATCTCTATAACACACAATATTATTGTCATGATTCCACCTTAAATCCCTTTGTCCACCTTTACTACTCACCTATAAAAGGATATCAGACACACCTGTTTAATGCTTGATTATTGAAGTTGTGTTTCTGAAGAACTTCCTGTTCCTCCGTTTCTACTTTTTCAAGCCTTTAACTAATTTTTGAGAATCATCTACGTTGGATCAAGTTTCCACTTTCAAAGTGTATCTCAAGTGATTATATCTTCCAAAACTTACTTCTCCAAGTTATTTATCCCTTGCCGTAATCTACAGCCTGAATCTGTGACGTCATCTCACACGCTGTATCACAGGAGCCGTACAGCACTCGCATCTTGCAGCCTTCTCCTCTCTGACCTGTTCAGTGAACGCTGCGTAATCAGTAACGCTGCTTCCCAGCTGTGTCTTCTATACATTTCAGTCTCCGATCAGGTACAAACTTCCTCAGCTCATAAACTGTTTTTGCCTCAAGTAAGATCATCTTGTAACTTACAAAGTGTATTTTGTTCATTCAAGTTTACATCTCAGATATAGCGGATACATATTTTTCTATCTTTTTGCTCACCATTTTGTCTCCTATTTTTTCTCTTGTGCGCACAGAGTGTATTATTTTTTATCATTAATACAGCCTGTCTCTTGTAAGACAAATATTATTCTGAGTGAGTTTTCTTCAAGAATCTTTCTCCTCAGATTTCCCACTCTGTATTATTTTTTATTTACACAAATCATTTTCAATTACTAATATTAAGTTGCTTTATTCCATGAGTTTAACTTATTCAAAGCTATATTTGTTAAATATTGGAAAAAGCTACAAATCTATTTTTTATTTACCTGGAGACATGACAGAATAATCAAGCCATAAAAATATATAAAGTTACTCTTAAACATGGATCCTGCAGCAATGGCAAATGAAATAACCAGTTTAAATCAAAAGGTGGAGATATTAGCTCAGGGTTTAACAGAGTTAAAAAATGAAAACAACACTTTGAAAAGTATTATGAATGACTTTATTACACAAAAGGCAGCTGAACACCCTGAACCAAAGATTAACCCACCAAGTGTGTTTGCTCGTGTACGCACTCGCTTCCGTGAATTTCGCAATGCATGCTTACTCATGTTCTCTATGAAACCTAAAACATATTATTCTGATAGAGTAAAAGTATGTACTGTGATCTCATATTTAAGTGGGGAACCCAGATTATGGGCTGACAAATTTTTTGAGACTAATGATCCCATTTTAGGTTCACTGGAAGATTTCTTTAACGCAATGGCTTTATTGTATGAGGACCGCAACACCCAACTCACTGCTGAAAATAACTTAAGAACACTTAAGCAGGGCAAACGACCAGTTGAGGACTACGTCGCTGAGTTTCAACTGTGGGCTACGGAGTCTCAGTGGAACTCAGTCTCTCTACGCAACCAGTTTCGTCTGGGACTATCAGAACATTTGAAAGATGAGTTATCTCGTATTGAGTTCCCAGACACACTTGAGTCTCTCATAAAGATCTCTATTTCAATGGATAGGAGATTCAGGGAACGCCGTGCTGAAAAGGTACCACCTGAACCATATCCAAAGAAGTACCATCAACCACATGTACAACAACCATCTTCAAGTCCTGTACCTATGGAAATTGGCACAATTAAGGGTCCTCTAACATATGAAGAAAAACAAAGAAGAAGAAGTTTAAATCTTTGTATGTACTGTGGAAATAAAGACCACACAGTGTCCACTTGTCCAACTCTAATACGCCAGAAGAGGGGTAAGATATTGATAGTTAACCCTCAAATTAATTCTAAAATGATATCACACTTAACCATTTCATTGTCTTTGCAGTGGGATCAACATCTTCTGCTGAATGAGGCCATGATTGATTCAGGGGCGTTTGGCATGTTCATGGATCAAACTTATGTTACAAAAAATAAAATACCCAGAGTGTTAAAGCAATTCCCTATTCTCGTCAAAGTTATTGATGGTTCCACTCATTTAAAAGGTCCAATAACACACCACACTATTCCACTACTCACTACTACAGGTAATGGACATACTGAATATATCACATTCGATATACTACCTAACTCTATCCATCCTATCATTTTAGGATACCCTTGGTTGCAGCTGCATAATCCAAGTATTGATTGGGTAACCAATAATATACAATATACATCTCAGTACTGTACCAATACTTGCTACCCTACAATCTCTATAAACCACATACAACCTCAATTAACCCCAGAATACCTTGAGTTTTCAGATGTGTTTAATCTTAAAGAGGCAGAAAATCTACCACCACACCGGCCATTCGATTGTCCTATAGACACTAAACCTAATACCACCATACCTTTTGGTAAAATATATCCTATGTCTAATAAAGAATTACAATACCTTAGAGAATATCTCGATGAAAATTTAAGAAAAGGGTTTATATCCACTTCCACTTCTCCAGCAGCAGCTGGAATGTTTTTTGTGACCAATAAAGATGGTACTATACGTCCTATTATAGATTACAGGGGTTTAAATGAAATTACAGTAAAAAATCGCTACCCACTTCCACTCATCCCTGAACTCTTAGAAAGATTAACTGATGCTCAAATCTTTACCAAACTAGATTTGAAAGGTGCGTATAATCTCATACGCATAAGGAAAGGGGATGAGTGGAAAACAGCTTTTAAAACTCGTTATGGCTTATATCAATACAATGTCATGCCTTTTGGCTTGACAAATGCTCCAGCAACTTTTCAGTTTTTTATAAATGAGATATTCAAGGATTTATTAGATATCTGCGTAGTGATATATTTAGATGACATTTTAATTTATTCTAAGAACATAACTGATCACATCAAACACGTACGATGGGTTTTAATGAGGTTAAGAGAGCATCATCTTTATGCTAAATTAGAAAAATGTCAATTCCATGTAAAGACAATCAAATTTCTGGGTTACATCATCTCCCCAACTGGCATAGAAATGGATCCTGACAAAATAAAGGTTGTTTTGGATTGGCCTGTCCCTACCAATTTAAAATCTCTCCAAAAGTTTCTTGGTTTCTCCAATTTTTACAGAAGATTTATTCAGGGGTATTCTTCCATAGTTCAACCCTTAACTAAATTGACAGGAAAAATTAAATTTTGTTGGACTACTGAAGCACAAGAAGCTTTCGAACATCTGAAAAAATGTTTTACTTCAGCTCCCATCTTACAGCTTCCTGATCCAGATGCAGATTTTACCTTAGAAGTTGATGCCTCAAATGTTGGTGTTGGGGCAATTTTGTCTCAACGACGCATTGGATCACAAGTTAACCATCCTGTTGCCTTTTATTCCCGACTCTTGACTCCAGCAGAAAGGAATTACTCTGTGGGTGACCTAGAACTTTTGGCAATAAAAGTTGCCATGGAACATTGGAGGCATATTCTTGAAGGCACATCCAAACCTTTTTTAGTACTTACAGATCACAAGAATCTACAGTACCTAAAGAAAAACAAAACTTTATCTTCACGTCAGGTCCGATGGTCCCTTTTTCTAGATCGCTTTAACTATCTCATCCACTACCGTCCAGGATCAAAAAACACTCAAGCAGACTCTCTATCCAGAACTTTTCAGAATGTACCTGAAAAGGAAGAGGCACAAAATATCATACCCACTCACAGATTCTTAGCCTCTATTACCTCATTCCATTCTGACCTACTACATGCTCAACTCAAAGATTCCACAATCCCTTCAATCTGTACTAAAGATTCAAAGACTGGTTTATATCATTATCACAAACTTCTGTATGTACCACCAACATTAAGAAAACAATTACTTCAACATTTCCATAATCTTCCATTAGCAGGACATCCGGGTATTACTAAAACCCATGAATTGTTGAATAGAGAATATTGGTGGCCGAAAATGAAACAAGATATTTGTAGCCATATCACTGACTGCCAAGTTTGTTCCCGAACCAAACGACCTTCGCATAAACCATTTGGTTTGTTGACTCCTCTGCCAATACCTGACACTCCTTGGCATATGATATCAATGGATTTCATTGTAGAGTTACCACCTTCGAAGAATTATACCTGTATCCTCGTAGTCGTTGATCACCTTACTCGTATGGGACATTTCATTCCACTTAAGAAGATACCCTCTGCAACAACCACTGCTACCTGTTTCATTAACCATATCGTAAAATTACATGGTCTACCACTTTCAATAGTTACAGATAGGGGAACTCAGTTCACCTCCAGATTCTGGAGGGAATTGTGTCGTCTATTGAAGATCACCCCCAGATTCACAACAGCTTTTCATCCGCAGTCTAACGGTTTGACAGAACGACTAAATCAAACATTAGAGCAGTATCTTCGGTGTTATATATCTCAAGTTCAAGATGATTGGTCAGACTGGCTACCAATGGCGGAATTCGCTTATAATAATTCGATTAACACTTCTACTAAAATGACACCATTTTATGCTTCTTATGGTTATCATCCGAGAACAATACCCACTTCTAACATCACCTCATCTTCTCCCTATGCTGTCGAATATATTACTGAACTGAAAAACTCCATACCTTTATTGAAAAAACATCTGGAGACTGCAAAAGATAAACAAAAGTTTTATTTTGACAAGAAACATATACCTCCCCCATCATATAAACCTGGAGATCGTGTATGGTTATCCACGAAAAATATAAAACTGAAAGTTCCCTGCAAAAAATTGGCAACCCAATTTATAGGTCCCTTCAAAATTAAGAAAGTCCTGAATCCTAATGCAGTCGTTCTCCATTTGCCAGCTCATCTACGGATTCATCCTTCCTTCCATGTGTCTCTCTTGAAACCTTATTTTGGTACATTAGACTCACTACCCGGGAATGATTCCTCTGATGCGGATTTGTGTGCAGATCAGTCTGAATTCGAGGTGGAAAAGATCTTGGATTCCCGCAACCGTTGGAGACGGGTTGAATATCTGGTCCGTTGGTTGGGATATGGTCCTGAAGAAGACTCTTGGATTCCTGTACGTGATTTTCACGCTCCAGAGCTCTTACGTGAATTTCATCTTCACAACCCTTCCAAACCTGGGTCTTTGCTCCCAGGAGGTCCGCCTTGAGACGGGGGATCTGTCATGATTCCACCTTAAATCCCTTTGTCCACCTTTACTACTCACCTATAAAAACAGAATTTATGTTTACCTGATAAATTACTTTCTCCAACGGTGTGTCCGGTCCACGGCGTCATCCTTACTTGTGGGATATTCTCCTCCCCAACAGGAAATGGCAAAGAGCCCAGCAAAGCTGGTCACATGATCCCTCCTAGGCTCCGCCTTCCCCAGTCATTCGACCGACGTAAAGGAGGAAAATTTGCATAGGAGAAACCATATGATACCGTGGTGACTGTAGTTAAAGAAAATAAATTATCAGACCTGATTAAAAAACCAGGGCGGGCCGTGGACCGGACACACCGTTGGAGAAAGTAATTTATCAGGTAAACATAAATTCTGTTTTCTCCAACATAGGTGTGTCCGGTCCACGGCGTCATCCTTACTTGTGGGAACCAATACCAAAGCTTTAGGACACGGATGAAGGGAGGGAGCAAATCAGGTCACCTAGATGGAAGGCACCACGGCTTGCAAAACCTTTCTCCCAAAAATAGCCTCAGAAGAAGCAAAAGTATCAAACTTGTAAAATTTAGTAAAAGTGTGCAGTGAAGACCAAGTCGCTGCCTTACATATCTGATCAACAGAAGCCTCGTTCTTGAAGGCCCATGTGGAAGCCACAGCCCTAGTGGAATGAGCTGTGATTCTGTCAGGAGGCTGCCGTCCGGCAGTCTCGTAAGCCAATCTGATGATGCTTTTAATCCAAAAAGAGAGAGAGGTAGAAGTTGCTTTTTGACCTCTCCTTTTACCAGAATAAACAACAAACAAGGAAGATGTTTGTCTAAAATCCTTTGTAGCATCTAAATAGAATTTTAGAGCACGAACAACATCCAAATTGTGCAACAGACGTTCCTTCTTTGAAACTGGATTCGGACACAAAGAAGGTACGACTATCTCCTGGTTAATGTTTTTGTTAGAAACAACTTTCGGAAGAAAACCAGGTTTAGTACGTAAAACCACCTTATCTGCATGGAACACCAGATAAGGAGGAGAACACTGCAGAGCAGATAATTCTGAAACTCTTCTAGCAGAAGAAATTGCAACCAAAAACAAAACTTTCCAAGATAATAACTTAATATCAACGGAATGTAAGGGTTCAAACGGAACCCCCTGAAGAACTGAAAGAACTAAATTGAGACTCCAAGGAGGAGT